>NC_088853.1:69981103-70294489 GCF_963853765.1 Magallana gigas | reverse complement strand
TTTAAAATATACCAACTATTACAAAAGTATGTATCACCTACAAGTAGAAAAACAAATTGGACATTGATGAAATCGTTTTAATCAGAGTGGGCAAGAAATATTCTTTCTTCATATTAAACTAAGATTTGATAATATTTATTCATTTGATATTTTGGACTTACAAATTTAAATATGCGCATATGTGCAGAATTCGAAATCAAACGAATCTTCATTTCATTAAAATTCTTGTTTCGTATGAATTCACATTAAATTGAACGAACACTCACGTAGCATCTTGTTCATCAGAAAATGGAGGGGGGGGGGGCAGATTCATTTATATAAAAACTTTACAAAATCGTGAAAATTCTAATTCTTGGTCGGTGGAAAGGGGGGGGGGGTCGTAGTATACTTGTTCACTGTTTGTTTCCCAATTTTCAGTTCATTTTTTTTATATGTAAATTTAAGAAAGTGGGGTAGGGTGTGAAGAGGCCCCTTCTCCCCTGAAGCTACGTGCCTGACGAAGTTGTAAACACTCGAACACATATAATCAAAATATCGGTGCTTATGGGTTTTTTCCAGAGTTATATAATATTACTGTTATCTTTACGGACGGGTTTTATACATCAAAGCGATCGTCGTCACATCATAGTGTCACTTGAAACGAGTATTTTCATTTAACTGTAATATTTGTAAGGTTTATTTAGGTTTGATATTGAATGCAGAATGTATATTTTGCATTAAAATTAATTAATGCATATATGATAAATAGTTGGCCTTTACTTTTCCCAGCGACGTTTCCGATGACTTAATTAATGTTTCCTCATTAGGCGACCCGCGTCCAATCCTCGTAATAACTGAAGCCGTTTTTTCTTCTAAATTGTCTTAATATTGACGAATTGCATTTCTTTTACGTTTCAATGGTTGAATAGAATTTAAAGACATTTTCTTTAATACATTTTTAAACTGTATCTCTAAAAAAAAGAAGTGATTTAAAACCACATTTTTTTTTCATTTTCCTTGCCGTGCAACAGAACTTTTATGTTTTGCACGGTATTTAAAACTTGCAATTTTAAGCATAAACAATTTTTGGGAATAGTTGTTTTGTCGTACGTCACTTCCGAAGTAAGACAACATTTGACTTTTTCAAGCTTTAATTTCAAATGTTTAAAACTTGTTTTCAATATTAGATATTGTACAATTTCATATCATATCATAATTTTGATATCAGATATTTCAAGTTATTGCCACGAATTGTCCGCCATAAACATGACCGAAATGTAAAACAAGAGGGGGGGGGTGGGTGATTTACAATATAGCAGGTTTTCCTTGGAGGTAAAGGGGAAATCCCACTATATGGTCAGATTTTCGTGGGGCGAGGGGGGAACTGCCATATAGCCATTTTTCGGGAGGGGGGGGGGGGGGTTGTTATATAGCCATTTTCCGGGGGAAAGGTGGCTAGAAGGAAAAGGCAATATAAAACATCGGTGCGAATACCGGCGTCAGATAACTGATTTGGTAGATCACCTGACTAGAGATTCAGGGGGTGGGGGGTTATGCCCCCTCCATGAAATAGCCAGGTCCGTCATTATTTCTCCCATCCCGTTACACTATCATAATTAAAGGTGTGGAGGTCACATGTTTTATCCGTGAATTGTGTCAGTAAAATCTGTATAGATATATCAAGGGATAACTTTGGCTAATGGGGAATTTCGAAAGGGATGGGGGAGTTTTTTAAAGGCCTATTTAGAATAATTTTAATGTGTAGATTTGATTATTTTGAATTTTTCAGGGGGGATCCAGATTAAATTTTAGAATTCAAACGAAGGACAAATTTATTTCTTTAGTCCGATTTTTTTTTTGGGGGGGGGGGGGGTAATGGTTGTTTATTACGTTACAATTTTTGTTTGCTCCATTGTTTGTATGGGTTTTTTTGTTTTTTTTTATTTTTTGTTTTTTTTTTTGTTTTGGTTTTGGTTTTTTTGTTTTTTTTTATACTTAACAACCGCACAGAAAGCAAACGGTCAGACCAACTACATAGAGAAGTAAATCGACCAACAAAAAACTTTTGAGCATATTTTAAGGGTCAACATTTTGAATATGTAAACAGATCAATCTAAATATATAAATAAACACATGACGGCATAATTAATTATCTAACCGAGTAAACTGATCATCGCACCGTGCACGTGGGTTATTACAAAGCAAAAATTAAATTCTAAGTACATATCCGTTCCTTTACTTTCTAATATCAAAATATTCAAACAGATTAATCAATCTAAATATTGAGTTTTCAAAACCGCATGACAGTCCATTCAAGATATTCATGCATGGCAGCATACTTATTGTAAATAATAATGTATCTCATACATATGTGGCGTATACCACCTTTGTAATAAACCTTTGCTTTATCAAACGGGTTAAGCTTTACCACATACTTCCGGTCCGAACTATGTTTGACACAGCCCCTCGCTTCAACGCTTCATGCAGTCGCTTTAGTGACCTATTTTCGAAGATTTGCTAGTTTTTTCAACATATCTATATCTATAACCAAAAATTGATATTAAATGGATTTTGTCAAAGATTTAAAATACAAATATATGAAGGAAACCAAATAAATGTATAGCATAGGCGACGAAACCAGTTGGGGAGGGGGGGGGGGCTTAGTTTACGCCCCCCCTCCCCACTTTCAATTTGCTTACGATACCACTGTGTAGTTTATAAAGCTGCAAATTACGTTAGCTATCCAGGAATTCATCCTGACGACGCGATAAAACTAGAACGCTTTGATTGTATTTATATACAAGAACTTACCGAAATAATGTTTCTTATAAAACATTTTTTCCACCACCAGTAAGCATCCTTCTTCAATATTCTCAGTTTAGAATCATTAGGCTTGTGTTTTATAAAACATCAACAACTATTCCTTGTTTGAGTCAATAGACCCCTTCACGACAACTGCGGTACTGCTCTCTTGCAGGGCAAACTGATGTACTTTGCCGAAATTTTAGTTAATTACATGTAAATGACCTATATGGAACAATTGACGTTTCGTCATATTTCACCAAATTATGTCATATTTCCCTGCAAAAAAGCAGAACCGCAGTTACCGAGAAGGGGTTACGTCAAACTAACTTTGTGTTTGTCGACAAACTTGATTATTCAAGTCTTCTTATCAGTATTTCTATTTAATCAAGTGATTAAGCTCTAAAAAATTATTTAGAGCTAAAAATATATTTAAAGGGTTATTTCAGTGAAACTTTACATGAAAACAGTTATATCTTTATCCGAAATGACGTACTTAATTGATTGTATTGCGCAAGGACTGTCTCAAAAGCTTCATAATATAAATCAAATTTTATGTGATAAATAAAACATCTATAATTTTGTGATTTTATATTTGCTTTATCAAACTCCTTGAAATAGTTATATTCGCTCGGCAAGCCTCGCAAATAAATACACCAATTCAACTGGTTGGATATAGCAAATATAAAATCATACAATATAGATATCCTGTATGTACTTTTAGCTCCCTATCGCTATTTATTTTTTAGAATTATCTATATAGTTACCATCGCACCATGAGTTGATTTATAAATCCCGAGAATTACACTCTGATTACACTGTGTGTTTATCTTCACAGTTAATGTCGCCCTCAACAAACCAGCGTACCTACAGTACCCATACGTTTATTTTGGAGATTACGACACATATGACGCCAGTAAAGCTGTAGACGGACGTAAATCAGACCTGAGTACTAGTGGAGGTCAATGTGCTATATCATGGGGTGGACAAACCGCCACCTGGTGGGTGAACCTGACCACCATCCATAGCATCTACAACATCACCATATACTTCAGGACGGTCAATGATCTACAGGGTATAGTCTCATTTTATTCTTTTATATTTACCCTCATATAACAGTTAAAAACTCAAATTATATTTATTTCCATGACTATTAAATTTAAGAATTATCATATTGTGTTTGATGTAAAAGTTCGTGCCACGATTTGATTATACTAGTTACACTAGTTAGTTTGCTTGTTCATTTGTTGGTTTCTTTCCACTGCCGTGCATTGCTAAACAATGTAGGTCGTTAAATAAGGAATAAGGAATCATTCTTTGAGTATTATGAGGTGATAATTTCGGTGTGTGAAGGGCTTTATGATAGATTTGATCACACCCCGACCGAAATTATCATCTCATAATATTCAAAGAATGATTTCTTATTACTTATATTTATATAATTTTAAACCATCGTACGATTATATATATTTAAATATAAATAAGCAAATCCCACTGGCGCCTCGATTTGGCATCATTTGGATTATGGGTTATATAGTACAAAATCGATACGTAGTGTTATCACAGGCAAAGACACTGGAAAATGTAAATATACAATCTTAACGTTTGTTTAAATACCAATAATTTGTCATATTTTCATTGCTTTTATTAACATATATATATTTGATTATGATTTGTATGCCCCCTCCATGAAATAGCCGGGGCATATATTGTTACCCTGTTCCGTCCTTCCATCAGCATTCACTTTACGATCATTTTCTCAACAACTGTTGCACACATTCAATTTAAATTTGATCTATGGACAGGCACGTAACACCGTGTTTGAAAGGGGGGGGGGGGGGGCAAACTCATCCAAAACATCTTGACAACCCCCCTCCCCCCAAAATAAAGAGGAAAACCTTACTTTCCAAAATCTTCGGAATCCTAATCCCTGTGTGATGAGGGGGGGGGGGGGGGCGCTCTTTATTTAAATATATTTTTTTATTACATTTAAATAATTCAAATAATTATTTATGTAAATATAAGAAAAATCTTTGCTGCTAAAAAAGAGGGGGGGGGGGGGCTGATGCTACGTGCCTGATGGATGTACATGTATCTTATGAATATATACATGTAGGTTGCATTCGAACTGGCCCCGGTCCTATGATTTTAAACAGAGTTATGCCTCTTAGACTTAGAACAAAAATGGAAAATTCACTTTACGATCATAATTTTAACAACTATTGCACACATTTAAGTCAAGTTTGATATATAGATGTATCATAGGGATGTACAACTTGGGATCGAATTTGTTTCTGGTCCAATTATTTTTGAGAGTTGTGTCTCTTGAACTTTGAAGAAAAAAATGAGACATTCTCATGCAGTTTCAGCTATCTAACATTTGAAGGGCTGCATATATAAAGCTGATATTTCATATGTGGGTTATTTACCAAAAAATACAAAACAAGTTTAAATTTAGTTCCGGTCCGATGAATTTTAGACATAGTAAAGGCCCTGTCACACCAAGTAGCGTTCCCACAGCGTGTTAATTCACGGCGTTGTAAAATTCATAAAATCACCATAGGATCGTACAATGTACAAATTTAAAATGTAAAATTTTATTCGAAAATTTTACAAGTGAAGATGTCATGGCGTCCTGACGGCGACCGAGGCGTTTTCACGGAGCTCCCGCGGCGTGGAACTGCGTTTTCACAAAGTTCTACTAGGCGATTAACTGCGTTCTCGCTGCCCTCATGACGTGCTAGGAGTTTTTACCGCGCGCCCACGGCGTGCTCTGCGCTCTGACTGCGTGCACAGGACGTTCTTTATTACTTCTTGGTAGGTTAATGTTAATGTGTGCAATTGTATGGGAAACAAACAACAAGTGACAACTGATAAATAAATGATAAAAAATTGTTTTGTTTTGATGAGTAAGGTACATTGTAATTGAAACGTAAATAATTTCTGAATTATTTGTAAATGACAAAAATCTTAGTAGACAGGTTTACAAAAGAACCGTTATTAGTTGTTAGAAAACATAGAAAACATGTGAAAACATCAGAACAAAATTGCATGAATTCTATCTACGTCCTTTAACAGGTCGTGGAATATTCACAAGTGCTAGTTTTTACAGTCATCTACATCAAATTTGATATATACTACATCGCTTACTATTTTACAAAAGCCATTGTTCAAGTTCGGGTTCTGGTTGACAACGCACTAGTAACGCTGTGGGAGCGTGATACAAATCCTAATACAGTCAGTTCAAAATAAAGATTTTCCAAGGATATTTTTAAACATAATAACGTCTAACACCATGCCGTGGTACGATTCCAGCGTAGACTTGACAACTCGTGCATCAACAACAACTCGGTACTAGTGAGGATTTTAGTGAACGGCTTCGGCCGATCACAGCTGTGTCTATATGAGGCATTTGGCAAATTTAATCACTGAGTATTGCGCTACTTTATTCACTATGCACTGAGAGCTTCATTTAAATATTAATTACATGTAAATTATTACAAAGAAAAAACACAGTTTTCTAATGTATTTGCCTACACACTTACCGGAATATAAAAATCATGGGTTTTTTTTCATCCATAAGAATACTTAGTATTAACCGGGAAAACAATTTTCCAACCAGGAGTAAAGTTTATTCAAGCTTTTGCATTACATTAAGAGAGCTGGTCAAAGATATATTGCATGCCGATCATTCCTCTTAAAGGAATACTGTCACAGTCATTTAATTGAGTGGTGTCTTTTAAAGAAGCAGCCATATCGCGGGAATGCTAGGGACGATTTTGTGGCACATCCCTGGTTATCCCCTGTTAGTTGTGCTATATTATGGGAGGAAGGTTAATTTAAGACTCGAGCCAGAACTCAATATCCTTCTACGTCCGTGGCACTTATTCTTCACAGGGGTACATGTATCACAAGATGTATATTCCCACCACAATAGGGGGGGGGGGCATGCCAAGCAGTTTTTCCTGGGTTACACAGGGGTATTTAACTATGTGAATAATTACCTTATTTGTAGATTGTGACATTCACTCGCCAATAAATGTAATTAATATTTCACACATTACTACAGTCAGGGTAGGGGCGGGGGAGCAGCATTTCCTTTTTAAAGTTATTTTCTACTTATATTTGAGGTGTAGGCAAAATCGGGAAGGTATATGATACTTATGTTGTGAAGGTGTATATTTATACCATGCACAGTGCCCAGTTAGTAAATAACTCACCAGGCTGAGTTGTATTAATCAGAGGATCGGTGAGAACGTCCGTCTGTAATCGCGGTATGTATTCAACTGTCGATTTCGCGCACCTGATCAGCTGACTGTTATTGAACCCCGAACCCGATGTAAATAATTATGCTTTATGATCATCACTACATTTATTTGAAACACAACTTTTAATCTTATCAATTAAGTCATTTCAATTATTTGAATTGTATTAACAAGAAACAAACATGTCTTTGGTTATACGGGATATTTCATATGTAGAACACTCCATAGAACACTCTATCTACAGTAAATGTTAAACATAATATATTATATGTATTGAAAAAAATATATGCTAAGGCTATGGTAAGACATGAAAGTGTTGACCATGCACATATAATTAATGATATAATACATACAAACATTTTGTTTATTCCACTGCTTATCGTTTTGTTTACTATCTACACACAACTCCAAAAGAATTCCATTAATATATTATTTTTAGGAATATTACAGAGCGTGTTGCATCCATTATTGTTAGAATAAATACTCCTCAGAGCAATAATGATATTGTTTAGTTATCTAGCTTCTTTTATCAGTTCATCGTTGATCGTGATTCCTTTTGTAGACTTTTATACTGGTTTGTCAAATAAGTTCCTTGGATTTTCGGTGTACGTCTCCAACACAACAGACAGACTACAGGGAACACTGTGTTACAAGGACGATGACTTTACAACACTCACCATACCTGCTGTCTTCACCACCATCTGTCCTGTACATGGACAGTACGTCATCTACTACAACGAGAGACTACCAGGAGTTACTTACCCTAGAGGGTACTCTACTTACGTTCACAGTAACCTCTGTGAAGTGGAGGTGTATGGTGAGTGTTCCTTTTTTCTTGAACTCAACTTTGAATAATAATGCTATGGACGTTGATTTGTTTTTATAATTTGTTTACTCTGTTTTATTTATATTACATGTATATTAGATTTAACCTGTGCAATGGTTAGGTAATTGACTAAGATGAACATAATTTGAAAAAAGGGTACGATTAATGTGTTACAGCAACCATGCCTATTCTACTATCCTTTGTACCAAAAATATTTACCACTACACTATGTGGGCCAAGAATTTGAAATAGAGTCCCCCTTCCTTAGGTTTGATGATCTTTATCCCCACCCCCTGATATTAGTTTCATGTGGTGTTTAAATTCTTGTTTAAAATTATAGTAAGAGATATGTGGTATATATACATTTATATGATGTATCACAAATTTCAATTTTATTAAAATCTTTTATCCGTTCCCCCGTTTTTGATACTTTGCGTGAAACGTATCATCATTGAAAACTGGGAAGCGGAGGTAGTATTAATTTTGATTAGTCTGTTTGACTTTATTCCGATATATTTAAATATTTATATTTATATATTTGTTAATTCAGCGATCTGCCGATAATTCTAAGAAGTATCTTTCTATTTCTTTTTATGCACTTGTATTGAAATCATTAAATATTTTTAAGGTAAATAAAATACCTTTGAAATATTAAAGAATTGATCTAGTAACAATAAACAGCGAGGAATCGGGACTCTGATCTGCAGAACATGACATAAATCATTTTGTTATACTTTCATGTTAAATACTGAAATCTGATTGGTTAAGACGCAGTTAATAATATTTACTATCACCCTCAGCGTTAGCAACGCACTTGGCAACGGGTAACATTAAAAAATGTTACATGCGCGAAAATTATGCGCGTACGGTTCGCTGTAGAATTCACGTTATTCCTATATAAAAGCAGTAAAATTTTCTTAAATTTTTTAAAAAAGACATTCAGTATAACAAAATAAATAGTGCCTGTTTGGGAGGATAACAGTTGAAATTGACACCCCTCGAAAACCATTGTCAACCTCCGCTTCGCGTCGGTTGACAATGGTTTTCTCGGGGTGTCAATTTCAACTGTTACCCTCCCAAACAGGCACTATTTATATAAAGTCATCAGGTAATAATTGTTGAATAATTTCAAATAGGAACTCTCTTTTAAATATCGGTTTACAAACGTAAAATAAAATATTTAATTCGATGATTTTCTTCCAGCTATGTAGGGCAAGCCAAGTAGCACGCGGCGCATGGCGTGATCTGTACTGTACTTAAAACTTATTGACAAGCACTTGGAGTCCTAAAATAAAATCCCGCTCAAATGACCGACTATAATAACCTAAAGCGAAATAATTTAGTTTAGAGAAAAAACTTTTATTTAAGTATTATAAACAGCACACACGCTCTCTCTCTCTCTCTCTCTCTCTCTCTCTCTCTCTCTCTCTCTCTCTCTCTCTCTCTCTCTCTCTCTGTTGTAACAGTTTAAGAGGTGTAGTAGCACGTTTTAGGGTGTGTATATTTAAACAATAAAATGCCCTCTTTGGTGGTTCATTCGGGATATGAAAGTAGCGACATTGCAGAAAAAATACATACATAACCCGCGTTTGCGGGTTATGTAATTTTTTTCTGCATTGATCGTTTATATTAACATCTGTCTTTAACAAATCAATAATTTGATCATAAAAAGTAAGTAAAATTCGCTAAATTACTGTCAATGTACGTAAGTAGGTTAGCTAAAAGGAACAGCCTGATCGTCTCCTGTGAGACTTTGAGTCTGACGTCATCATGATTATTTCATGCAGTCCGTGACATTTTGTAGGTCACTGTAGGTTTAGACCAATCGATAAACAGGGCGTGTCAATTTCAGACCTGTCAATTTCTACTCAAGTTTCAACCGCTGTAGATTTCGACCAATCGATGAACGGGGCATGTAGATATCAGTCTGGCTGTTTCTATAGAGCTATGAATTAAATATAAGTTTTCGTAAGAAATAGAGGGAATAATACTTTGTAGATGTAGATAGATAGATAGATAGATAGATAGATAGATAGATAGATAGATAGATAGATAGATAGATAGATAGATAGATAGATATTTTTTCGATTGCTTTTCGTAACAGTTCAAGAAACTATTTTTCAAACTAAAATGTACATGTGTTATTATGGTTATGACTAAACATGCGTTACTACGTGTTATTTTTAGAAAACATGAATGCGGTGAGCGTAGATAAATTCATATTTTGAATGCCTATTCCTTTTTCTTTTAATTGTTTCTCTAAAAATATACCCGTATCTCACTCACTTCTATGCAATAAATACGTATTGTAAGGACGCTTATATGAACAAAGCACATTCCTCTATCATTCCCTCTTCAGCATCACCCTTGATTACACTTGATTAGAGGTACACATTTGTACCATTTCAATATGATATGAAATTACAGTATTACGAAACTTTGAAACACAAAGAACAAACACCAAAATGAAAACAAATTACTTATTCCATGGCCAGTATGAGTGAAAGCAAAATTGCATCATCAGCCTTTTATGATTTTCGATTCCTGTGATTGACTCTTAAGATCTCTTTTTCTTAAAAATTTCATTTAATTATAATGTATTTCCACAAAGTTATATGTTTTTATAGTTAAAAAAATATGACTTTCAAACCAGTTCAAATAAATGCATGTATTAATTAGAAAAAACCCTTAGATTTTCAGATCAGTTCAACAAAAATAGTTTTTAATGGGTTTTTTTTTATTTGTGTCCAAAATATCATGAAAGCCGAGAGAAACATATGGTACATATATAAACTATTTACCCATGATAACAAATTCACCTAGGGTACTATTGAATTTACAAGAGTGCTACAAGATTACTGCATCACTTAACCAACACTTAACCATATTACATTATGCCCTTATTCCATTATTACACTATGCCCTACCCTTAAACTACTACATTACGCCTTAACCATCACTTATTACACTACGCCTGACCATTAACCTAATTACAACACGCCCTTCTCACATTATTATTACACTAACCCCGACCATCAAACTAATTACACCACGCCCTACCAATTACACTATTACACTACAGTCGATCCCTAGCCTTATTACACCACGCCCTACCCATTACACTATTACACTACGGCCGATCTCTAGCCTTATTACAACACGCCCTAGCCATAACGCTATTACAATAGGCCGACCCTTAACCTAATAACACCACGCCCAACCAATAACGCTATTATACTAAGCCCGACCCTCAACTTTATTACACTATTCCAGACATTTAACCGCATTGCACGACAATATCCTTAACTTTTAAGTATAATAAACTAAATAGTTCTCCTGTTGTTGAAGAAAATATATTCACAAGAACCTTATTATCATTGTATCATTTTAAGCCCACTTTTCAGTACTAGTTGTAAATCAGAGGTATGTGCATATGTGTTTGTGTGCGGGTGTGCGCGCTTGCACACAAGCGCACAAGACCATAATAGCTGAAACCGCCTTTCCAGCAGGAATCGCAAAAATGATTTTTTAAGAAAAACTTTGTTGAATTTTTTTTCTTGGGGATATCCCGATTATCATGTAGCGATCTTTTGTACATTGTCAAAACATATTATCTTTAAAGATGTGTAGATACATGTTTCAATTTGCATGATATAAATTTATTGTAAGATATACTATGTTGGGGTATTTGAATAACTCCATGTTTGAATGTTTTAACAATGCATTAGCCAAGACTTAAATATGTTTGAAATGCTGGTTACCTTTTAGCAGGGCTCATTGCATAAGCAATGGCGAGGCTACATTTACGATACACGATGCCGGATATCTACTGAACAACCACTGAAATCGTTCACCGCACAAAAATGTAGTTCTAACTTAAAAGAAAACGCATGTAACCCAAGTCTTTTGCCCATTTTAAGTTTTCATTTCATATGATTAAACATAATTTTTTTTTACATACTTGAAGTTTGCAGTGTTAATTTGCTGAGCGGCGGAATACATTGTTTACAATGTAGAGGATGCTCACTCCTACTAGGCACCTAATCCTACCCCTATCTTTTTAGAGGTCCGTGTTGCTTTGCTTTGAATTTGTGTTTCGTTTTATTTTTTTTAGCTCACCTGAGCTGAAAGCTCAAGTGAGTTATTCTGATCACATTTTGTCTGTCGTCCGTCTGTCCGTCCGTCCGTCGTCCGTCCGTCTGTTTGTCCGTCTGTAAATTTTTCACATTTTGAACTTCTTCTCTTAAACCACTAGGCCAATTTCAACCAAATTTGACACAAAGCATCCCTATAGAAAGGTAGTTATAAATGTTAGAAATGAAAGACTTATCTTTATTTAAAATGAAAAAAACATCGAAACTGTAGAAAAAGGGGGGGGTGCATCTTAAAAAATCTTCTTCTCAAGAACTACTGAGTCAAATTCAACGTTATTTTGCATAACTAATCCTTATGGAAAGGAAAATATATATTGCAAAAATTATTGGCGAATTCTGTTTTAAATTTGATTAATTTGCAAAAATGAAAATAGAGATAATCGCGGTCAATCAATTTATAACTTCGGGTTCGGTATTCCATATCGAAAACGAAAGTTCTTTGTATAAAGCAGTCATGTTTGAATGTTGACGCATGACAAACGGGTCAAACTGACAAAGATGAATTTGCATGTTGTGCAACAGTTTACGTGCGAAGGGATACCTGAAACATGCTAAACATATTTGTGCCGATTTTGTGAAGTGAATTGAGGTTAAATCTTTCAATGCGTTGACATTTTCACTCGTGACCGTGTTGTTTTGAATTTCGTTTATGCTTTTTAACTTGATGGGAAATATCGCCTGTATTTTGGAATTTTTACGTATCGAATCAAATAAAGCCAGCAGTAAATTAGACAGTTAATTGTTTACCTGCGCAAAATAAGCAAAATTAAATGCACTAACAACATATCATAATATAAATACTATGCATTCTATTGGTAATTCGGTACGATCTCTACCTGATGGTTGATTATAATGCAACGTGTTTTGTTCAGATGCTGTGCATTTTCAGTCTAAACGGAGATTGTTTTTGCTGCTAGAAATACATAGGTATATATATACAGTACCGATCAGACCCAACCTAACAGAAAGTTAACCCCAACTAAACCCTGGGTTTACTTTCTGGGTTTACTAGAGTGGACCCAGAGTAAACCCCAAGTAAACCCAGAGTGGACACAGAGAGTAAACCACGATCAGACGTATACCCTGAAAGCAGACGCTACATGTGTTTTCGGAATATACAAGGGGCATGAATTACAGACAGTAGGATTGTAAAATAGAAGTCTGCTTCACACTTCAGTGCGTATAGTTGACTCTTAAAGCAATTCTCGAGTAAACCTAAAGTAAACCCAAAGTGAACCCGGGGTTAAGCTGGGGTTTACTCTTGTGTTAGGTTGGGTCTGATCAGTACTCTATATTATGAAAAATAAATTGTGCTCTTTATTTGTTTTAGTGCATGTTTCTTCTGTTTTAATTGTTTACAATTTTCTCTCTACAAACCATATTCAGCTGTGTCAAGTTTCGAATTACAAGCAATATACAGAGCTTTACTCACAGAACTGAGGCCATGCTTTTGTTCCTTTCGAATAGGAAATACCAAGTTTAAAAATCTTAAGTTGAATGTAATTAACTCTTGTGAACAAAAAAATTACTCAAACCAAGCAGAATTGTGAGTTTTGTATATTGCTTATAATTCTACGATTGACGCTGAAATTTTGATTTATCACTAAAGATGTGTCACTAAACGTTAAATACCTGTACAGAAAAATAAAAAGGATGATACTGTGGTTTCATCAATATTCGTTGAACACCAATTTTCGTGGATTTCGTTTTTAAGTTGATCCACGAAATTATATGTTCATTGAAGTTCAATTTCAACTAGCATTTAGTATTGATAGGATCATTGGCCACTAAATTACGTATCTTTGAAACTGTGGTTTTCAGAAAATCCACGAAAATTGATACCCACGAAAATTAATGTAACCACAGTATGGTGTAACAACCTTTTGGGACCCCCTCCTTATACGACGAATCTACACCAACTTTGTTGGTTTTTCAGACACAATTAAATGAAAACGACCTCTTTTAAACAGCTTAAAACATTACTGTTACGGGGATAAATGTATTATCGCTTTCTGAAGAAAAAAATTACAGCGAAAAATCATCTTTATTTGTAGCCATTTGTTAATGTTGATTTTGAATAAAGATGAAAATATAGGGTGGGCCTTAGTAAAATAGAACGATATGTCTTTCAATACATTGCAGACTGAGGCTCATTGAGAGGGGTTTTGGGGGGGGGGGGGGCTAGACCTTAAAACCTTATCAGAAATCTTGACAAGCAAAAAAGAAAAAGATTTTGAGTACGGCTAAGTCCGACGCCTATGCATTGATTATACATGTAATAGCTCTTTAACATAACACATGATAACATTTTTCATTCGAATGTATTCATCGATCAAGTAAGTAAGGTTATAAAACGTAGCACGAGTTCATGTCTGGTAAACAACAATCGTTTATAATGCGGAAGACCAATCAAATTTTAGAATGTTCTTAATTTGAGCGTCTTGAGGTACAATTTTCTTCTTTCACATGTACGAATTTTTTTAATGAAATAAATAACTAGCTAGTACAATGTAGTTGAAGATGAATATGTACCTATATATATGTCCATATTCTCATATATAATTTGATCGTTTTATAAAGTGAGATGGCAGAACTAAAATAAAGGTAAGAGGAGTTAACAGTGTACCCCTACCAAAAATTTAGTTTTATATCTTGCATAGGATCTCATGTTTTGGTAAAAATGGTATTTCATAAAGGTACAATGTCAAAGATTAAGTGTAGGAAAATAAGTGTAAAATTTGGATACATAAGATGGGTGAATAAGGCGTGTAAACTGCCTATACGAGGATATATAAGATACTATAAAAATAAAATATTAACAAATCTCATAATTTCTTTTCACATTATTGAAAACAATGTATATTTAACATAACATTGATTTATAACCATAAGATAGGTTAAATGTTTTGAATAGGTTGATTTAAACTGGTGCATGCGTGCCAAAACCTCCAAATAGTGTCATTTTTAGAACTTCAATGCCTTTTCTTTTATAAAGTGGGTCTGAGCTCCATATTTTTGTCATAGTCTATATAAGATTTAAAGAAAATCAAACCGATTTCAATCAACGAAAAAGTGGAGAGATGACCCACTATACTTTAAACATGTCATTTTGTATCGCAACAATTGAACGTTTTAGAATAATAATACAAGTCCGTAAATTCGTGGTTGAAGTCGCATATTGCATTTAACAACGGTATTTGTTGTAACTGAAATGGCTCAGTGGTTAGAGCACCAGACGTAAGGTAGTATGATAGAGCTAGGATTTTTAGGTTGTGGGTTCGATATTTGAAATTGTATTTCACGACTAAACCAAGTGGGCATTTGCGCTATCTTGTTCCCCCATTTTCTTTATTTTCTAGTATTTAGGGCTTTTTGACATTCGGCCGGAAAGACCTATTGTTTTTGTCTTTTTTTATAATTTGGGCTTTTCGACTATCGGTCGAAAAGACTTATTTTTTTTTTTTTTTTTTTATTATGTCTATGGGAGTTTCAATGTTAAACTAAAATCACGCCTGATTCGTTTTCTCTAAAAGTTTATGAGTAATTATAACAATATTTTTATGGGTAATGACACAACCAATGCGCAGACCGGAAAAGTTTTTGGGTACACAATTCGAAAGAATAAGGGATCTGCAGGGGCCAACGTTCAAAACAGCCCTTTAGCTGTAGCTTTTTTTACCCTTCATTCAATATCCAAAATCTTTTCAGTTTATTGTTCAGAATAAAAAGTTCAATCTTAAAATTATGGTCCGAGGGCAACTTTTTGACTCCTTATACATGTAGGGGTTTGGAAAGCCCAAAGATCATCACTTGTTTAAATTTCAAAAATTTTTTATGTAAGAGTTATCTCGCTTTGCTGTAAGAATGTCGAGCATAAATACTATAGGCATACCAAATTTTGTGTCCCAGGAAGGAATACTTATTTCTATATGATTTTTTTGAAAATATTCCTCTGGGAATTAGTAGTGTAGCTACCTGTAAAGTTCTGGAGTTATCTTTCTTTTCACATTGCACTACTCATAGGTTCCTATCTAAGCAACTGGGGATACCAAGGCGTTTAGAACACTTGGAAATAAATCAGAGAATAATTTTTTTTAAACATTTAATTAAAAAGGGATAATGGGGCTGTCGAAAAGCCCTTAATTTTGTTGAAGACAAAAACAGTCCTAGTTATCATTCTTATACTCGACAGAATTTCCGTCAGCGATTTTTTGAAAACGGAAAGGAATATTTAAACAATTATGCAATAGTCTTATAGCAATTATAAATGACACGCGTGTGTAAGGTGTTGGACTTCCGGTTCTAGTCTTTTTTTGTTTTTCTACCGAGGGGCAATACGGCACAATATTCTTTGTACACCCATATAAAGACATTGTTGCTCAGGTGAGCGATGTGGCCCCATGGGCCTCTTGTTTTGTGATGGATAACGGTTTGTTATTGTCATTTTTTAATTACACTTGTAGCCTAGGTTATCCATCATCAAGCTGAGATTACATAGTCAAATTACTGTGGGAGTTGCTTTAAGTGCGTGTATAACATTCAATTTTACTTAGGGTATTAAATATCTGATTCTCCAACGATTTATCACCTTTACGATCTCAATATGAATATGTATTAACATGCTTATAAACTCAATTAACTTATTAATAATAACTTAATATTTCGATAAAGACTGAAATAGTGACATATCTACACACGTTTTCAATACACATCAAATGAGTCCGGGTAATTGATTATTTTTTTTCCCATAGGATGTCCTGGAGGTTTTTACAGTGCTAACTGTTCTATTGCCTGTCCAGATACCAATTGTTACTGTCACTTAGAGACGGGTACCTGTCAGGGCTGCAAACCTGGGTATCAAGGTTACCTGTGTAAATCAGGTAATCAATATACTTTTGCAAATATCTAATCATTCCTCCTTCTTATTTATTTGCAGTACGCATAGAAACAAAATTACAATTCATTCAAAATGATAAGGTATTTTTTTGTTTTGTTACTGTGAGTATTTCACTGCAAATAAAAACTTGTTTGCTTCTTTAATATATAATGTTAGATATTGACACACCCTGAAAGAAAAATATAATATATATTTTGTGATAATTCATATACAGTGCTGCTATTGTGAATGTTGACAAAACTATCCTATCCTATATCCCGTATCCTGTATCCTGCATCCTATCCTGCAAATGAGCTCTATCCTATCCTTTCTTATCCCATACCTTTAAAATATAGGAATGCAAGTTTAATGAAATGAAATTTCATAATTAAATGATTTTATCAATTAATGTAGTACTCTAAATGAATAATTAAATCTTAAAACCGAATATTCTTCGAGTGAGATAACTTACTTACCTGTGCTACGGTAAAATTAAATCGTACGCGGGATGGACACAATAACGTAAACAAACAGGTAAGCGATTCGATTTTAGATTTTATTATATTTATGCATACAAAAAACCAGATAAATAACTTCGATGCACTTATTGAGGAACTTTTTGGTCACATATCTTTATCAAATAATTTTTTATTACATATAACTGAGCGTAATTACCATTTTTGGAGCGATTCGTTTGGCGATAAATGTAAACACGATCGGGAAATGAATAATTCCTTTAGGAAGTTTATATCCTTTATAGTTAAACCACTCAGAGTTTTTTTTAAAGTATAAATTCTTAAGCATTTATAGCTACCTAACATTTATTAATTCGATATGTTCAGGTTAATATCGGACAGAAATATGCATCCAAGTTATTGGGCATCGAAGAAATTGTATGAAACGTGAAGCAATGTCTGTTTTTGTATACATGTTTATCTTTTAAAATGCTGAATTGGACGTTTATAAATTCAAGCTTTTATTACTTTGCAGACTTTAAATGAAGTAAATACAGAAATCTATTTCTGACGTTGTCAAATGTTGCATCGAATTCTCGCAGTAACTCCGTACTTGCGTACGAATTGACAAAGATGTAGCGCCGACATTTTAGCGCGCGTCAATGTTATGCACCGCGTTCTTGATATAATAAATATTCTTAAATGGTTTAACTTGTAAAACGTATTAAATTGACATCGAAAATACATTGTTAAGCCAATTTTCGTTTCGCAAAATAAAATTTATACTCGAATCTGATTGGCTACAGGATGCAGGATAGGATAGGATAGGATAGAACTTAACTTTTATATTTCTATCATGTATCGTTCATCCTGCATCCTATCCTATCCTATCCTTGCCAACGTTCAGGATAGCAGCACTGTATTTATACCCCCGGCAAACAATGTTCAGGGGTATATAGGAATCACATTGTCCGTCTATCTGTCCGCTCGTCTGTCCGTTTGTTTGTCGGTCCGTCTGTCTGTGCAAGATTGCCCGGTCCGAATCTTTCTCAGTGAGGAACATTGAACATTTTTACACCTTACAATGATTGGTTATCACCAATGGGTGTGTCATGATTGTAAACAAATATCGTTTAGGCAAGTTCAAGGTCCCTGGAATGACAATTGCAAAATTCGTGTCCAGATTATATTTTTCTAATGAAGAAACATATAAAGTTTAATGTAAAGTGCAAGTGAAAACTTAAGTAAAGAAGAGAACTTGTTTTCTCCTCAATTTCATGGATAACAACATGACCAGCCATTACTTACAAGTTAGTAGTAGGTGAAGAAGACGTAACATCATGTTAATTATTGCTTTTACCTTGCATATCGTAAGCCTTGTGCAGTTGTATCGAACATAATTGTGCTTAGTTTTCTTCAATAACAAACATGGTTACCGTTTGCATGGAAATAATTATCCTAGTATTTTTGATTCATCAGACACATACTAAAATAATTTCAAAATTGTATATATATACTAGGAAAGGGGGGGGGGGGGTGTTAGAACAGTAATAATACAAAGAGCAAAAAATGTACCAAGAGTAAAATTAACTTGATGTTTTTTCTTTATAACATTTTATTTCTTTCACCAGCTTGCGATAAAGGATCATTTGGTGAAAATTGCAATGAAACATGCGGACACTGTCGTGACATTAAAAAGTGCTCCAATATCAATGGAACATGTTTAACTGGATGTGATGCTGGTTATCAGGGAGATTTATGTAAAACACGTAAGTGATAACCTTTGATTTAATATGATCTAATGTTTATTTTCCACTTTTCATAATTAGAAACTCTCTGATACCTACAACACTCAGCGTTTTTATTAATTCTTACGTCAATATCAAAAAACAAATTATTCCAGGCGCGGGGGTGTTAAGGAAGCATATGGAATCTGAGTTACTTGTAATTCTGTGAAACCACTTATCTTAGTTATAATGTACATATTCAAATATCTAAGCAACGAAACGTAGACCAAATACAAATAAAAAATACTGAAGACAATTTTTTCCAGAAATTAGTTTGTATTACGTAGATTTACACATTGACGACGTCATGACTAAAAGTTGAATGTCGTGTGAATTTGATCTGAAAGCATTGTAAACATATTCAAAATATAACTAATCTAAGAACTCTAATAAAGTATTGTGGCGTGATTTACTGAGAACTGAACATAAGAATACTGGAGAAGATGTTAGTTTTATCAAACATTCGCCAAAAGGTATGTAAATTTGCTTTTATTTCTCGGCAAGGCTTTCCCCTGTCGTTGTTTACGATATAAAAATCCGACTAGAACAACACTACCCCGTATATATTGAACTTGAAATTTTATACGCATCGTTAGTTTGATCAATGCTTAGGTTGAAAAGTGCTGCTAGAATCCAATGTTGTGTGTTGTTTTGATGCAATTTGCCGTTTTCTGTGCAAACTTTATAAAAGTTGGGAAGGTTTTACGAGAACCGGATAAATAACTTTTTAATAAGGAAAAACATAGGATTCTAGCAGCAGTTTTGATGAAACTGGGATGTTTTGCTTTCATTTGATATGTTTATTTTATTTTGTAAGCCGCGGGGTAGTGTTGTTCTATCTCATTTTATGTTAAGGAATATACGTAAGCTATTTATAGTTGTCACGTGATAATGCACCAATGTGGCAATGATGTACTACCCGATTTTATTGCACTGACATCTATTCTAAAGGATAATACTACGTTTTTGATCTTATTCAAAACATTTTTTTAATTTCACGATTTTGAATACAACAGTCAAAATAAGACGCTAAATTGCCCATATGCTTCCTTAATACCCCCGCCGGTGTCTTTTCTGTTTGAGATCCTATAAAACGTCAAGATAGATATGATATATCTATTTTCCTTACTTTATGAATTTAGGTAAATTATGTAGAGAATAACACATTTTCTAGATATTTCATTTGAAATCCTATCAAAAGTACTCCTGATAAATAAGTTTAATATCATATCGTTCTAAAATTAGGCCAATAACATTCAATAGTCTTTTATTAGAAAAATTGCAGGCATTCCGTTAATATTCATTTATAAAAAAGGGAAAAAGGTATGTAGCTTGTTTGCATTATGTTTTTTTTAAAAGACAGTTTAAAACATGACTTTTCTCCTATTTTATCTAAGAATGAAGCCCGGTACATATGATAGATTTGACCACGCTCTGACCAAAAGTATAACCTTATAATATTTAAAGAATGATTCCATACTACTTATATTTAATTTGTTTTGTACACTTGAAAACATCACTATTTTTTTTAATGTAGCACATGTTATGTTTTACTACGCGGCGCAGCCAATACCGTTTTTTGGTTATACCATAAGACACGACCATTTTGTGTCACTCATGTTTTATGAAGTTATTGGGTTTAAGGGTTAAACATTGATTCGTAATATTATCACAGACAAAGACAGTTGAAAATGTAAATATTATATAATATGTACGTAATAAGTCAAACTTACTTTTACTTTCATTTTAGTGGAAAATTTGACAAGCATCATTTTTTCATGTATCTAGCTTTTAATTTATTATACATATTATGTTGTATATTACATTCAGCTTGTCTATTCGGATTCTTTGGACAAGATTGTGCTGACAGATGTAACGACACCTGTGATGGTTGTAACAGATTCAATGGTTCATGTGATTCTGGCTGTTACCCAGGATGGCACGGATATGAGTGTCAAAATGGTATTGAATAGTTTGTAAAACAACCATAACATATATCTTTACCTTGTCTGTTGTGAGGCTAAGTATACTGTACCAAGAGTAAAATCAATTTAATGTGTTTTCTTTATAACATTTTCATTTCTTTCACCAGCTTGCGATAAAGGATCATTTGGTGAAAATTGCAATGAAACATGCGGACACTGTCGTGACATTAAAACGTGTTCCAATACCAACGGAACATGTTTAACTGGATGTGATGCTGGTTATCAGGGAGATTTATGTAAAACACGTAAGTGATAATTTTAGATTTATTATGGTCTAATGTTTATTTTCCACTTTTCATAATAAGTTCAATATCTTATTGTTCTACAAATAGGTCAATAACATTCTAAACGGTCTTTTATAAGAAAAATCGCAGGCGTTCCGTATACATTTCTTTTATAAAAAAGGGAAGAAAGGGTATTTAGCTTGTTTTCTTTATGTTTCTTTGAAAGGACAGTTTAAAACACGACTTTTCTCTTAGTTTATCGAAGAATGAAGCCCGGTACATCCTTATAAAAATAGGCTAGTGCTATTAAGCATCATTTAAAAAATCATATCACAAAGGACTCTATGCAGTATAATGCAATTCTCGCCCCTAAAAAATATAATAAAAAGCTTTAAAAATAATGTGGAATCTATGAAATCATATTTAAAACAAGTGCTATTGTACAAAAAATTCCTGGGTTAAAAAATAAAGCTAATGCTAAATACATGGTTAAAGTGGTTTGTATTTAGCTGTCTATTATATACTAGTAATCAAACTTTTTGCAAAATAAGGAAGTTAGAGTGACTAAGGGTGAGTCAGATTATCTGTCGGCCAGTAATCCCTGTTTCTAACAGCGGTCCTTAGAGTTTTAGTCATTTGCCAGGAAAGAGATTCTTCACACTTAAATTGAGATCAAATTCAAGTTCAAGTTGTTTTCTCGTCTGGTTAAGTTAAATGTGGTCTTGTTGAAAATCCAAAGCATCGAAGAGAGTTTTGTCATATTTAAAACAAGTGTGGGAAAGGTGGTGTCATAATGTAGAAATGACGTCAAAAAATTGTTAAAACAGTGGCAGATATTTAAATATATCAAATATAGTCCTTTCCAAATTTTGTAGATTCCTTTCATTTACTTAAACAATAAAATGCTATCTTTGGTGATTCATTCGGGATATGAATGTAGCGACATTGCAGAAAAAAATAAATAACTCACTAACGCGGGTTATGTGTTGTTGGTTTTTTTTATTGTGGCAATGTTCGCTACCTTCATAAACCATTGATGAATCATCAAAGGGCGCATCTTTCTTCTAACAAATAAATAAATTAATTATAAAAAGTAAGTTTAAATAACTATACTACTTTTAATGTACATCATGACGTTAGCTAAAATATAACAGCCAAAATCGTCTCCTATGAGAATTAGAGTCCGAAAACATGATGATTATTTCTCGTGCATTCGGTGGTTTTCCTTAGCTTTCTGTAGGTTTCGACCAATTGATAATCAGGGCGTGTTGATATCAGTCATGTATGTTCTATAGAGCGATGAAATAATTATAAGTTTCCGTAAGTAATAGAGGAAATTATATTTGGTAGATGTAAATATTAGATTTTGACCTTAACAAATCAGGTCAAGCTTGTTGGATATGATTTAACACGTATTACATTAGTGACAATTTAATACAGGTGGTCTTATTTCTATCCGAAAACTATTATAGATAGAAAAAATCTTTCAAATGCTTTGTTTTCTAGATAAGATTCTTTAGTTTTATTTAGAATATTTTATTTATTTATACATGTACATGTTGATGGATAAGATTTAAACCAAAAAAAAAAAATGTTTAAAGAAGGCGTTGATTAAAGACTTATTAAAAACATGCCCTTTAGAACTACCACAATTTCTTTCAAAAATACTTATTGGTAGAAATCATAGATCAGAATACCCCTTCCCCTGGTTTATATCACTTTTATCCTCCCAGATGACCTTTTCAGAGAGTTTTAAGTGGTGATTCTTGTGGGTTTATAGAATATGTTTCTTTTTTGAAAAGCTTACAAGTCTAACAAGTCTTGAAACATCATTAAATGAACAACAACACATATTAACTATAATACGGCCAAATTTATAATTATCGACACAATTACACTTACTTATAGCAGAAACATGAAATGCACCAAAGATTCATTGATTGTGAATTAAGCACTTTATTTTTTTAAATTATTTTACACAAGTTATGTTTACTTGATACAAATGCTAATCGATGAGTATAAAACTGAATCATAGAATGTGACAGAGGATCCTTTGGATTTGACTGCAATGATACATGCGGACACTGCCGTGAAATAAACCAATGTTTCTATACTAATGGAACATGCCTAACCGGATGTATTGCTGGCTTTCAGGGGGATTTGTGTAAAACACGTGAGTATTAAGGAGATGTTTCTATTTTATTAACGTATGAATAAATCTGTATTATAAAGAAGTATTTACAAAGAGTGCTGAGTATTCTTTTTTCGTTAGCGTGCCAGCGCGGGTTCTTCGGAGAAAATTGCCTTCGAAAATGTCTCGAAAACTGTGCAGGTTGTAATAATAAAACTGGTCTGTGTGAATACGGATGCCTCGAAGGATATAGAGGATACTTCTGCGAAAACGGTGATTTTAACTTTAGCGATTCATTAGAAACACATGTTTTCACAATTAATTGTTTGCTATTAAATGATATCGGTTATTACATGTTACTAACTGTTGATGGAAAATAAGAGGAAGTAGTATAAAGGTGATTTTTGTCTTGCGTGATAAAAAAACTATTGCAATTTATCTATTTATATCTATTTATGTTATACAGCCTGTCCGTATGGATTGTTCGGACAAGATTGTACTGGTGTATGTAACGACAACTGTACGGGCTGCAACAATGTGAATGGTGTGTGTGACAGAGGATGTCATCCAGGCTGGATGGGAGACTATTGTGATATAGGTAGGTTAGCTTCCATGGAATCTGTCTATGTTGTTGATATGAATCAACATTATGCATATTACATCCATAGTATCTATAGTTTGTTGGCGATATACCTGTTTTCTATTTTTAGTGATTTCAAAATCATAGCTGCAGGGTAAAACTCAAGAAGATTTGTTAAAAACCGAAACGGGTTAAATTATTTTTAATGTCATTAACATGTTTAAATCGTTACTAATCATGATTTATATCTTTACAGTTTGATATATGGTAGGTAATAGTAACGTTCAAAATACTAAATATGTTGATACACTCCTAAATGCATACACCTTAACATGAACACTGTAATTATATTCACAAACTATTTACACACAATGAAATGAACCACTTTACTCAGCATTCATATAACCACGTTAATGGCGCATCAGGAAAGTCTTCTTACTTAATAAAGCTGACAAATATTAAATTTCCCTTCAACAAAATCGTGAATCTTTAAAAGTGTATCAGTTTTTATCCAATTGATGTTGGACGTATGTCAGTGAGTGTGCTGTTGGTCAGTATTACACCAGTAAAAAACAACAAGTGTCCACAATACAAAACAAACAAACAATAAGAAACATACAGAGAGACAGAGAAACAGAGAGAGAGAGAGAGAGAGAGAGAGAGAGAGAGAGAGAGAGAGAGAGACCCAAATACACATTGTTGGTTCTATCGTAAAGGTGAACATCCAATTTGTCTTTAGAATATTAAATGTTTACGCGAACGCTTTTCTGAGTAGCTTACTAGATTCGGAAATGCACTGCACGCGTTTTTTAATGTATCCTTGAGGTGTACCTGATAAGTATTAACCAGACGAAATAGCAAGAACTGCTCAATTGGTAAGAATGCAACTTTGATTAATAAAACAAAATCCTAATTTAGCTGTGCTGATTGCAACCTAAAAAGGTTTGTACATATTGTATTATTTAAAGTGCGCAATTGTGATACAACATAATTTTGCTTTAATTTCAAGAATTTGCTACAACTTCATTTTAATCTGTTCTTGATAACTTTACATTATCTTTTCCCTATTAAATTTGTTTTCTGTCATGATGCATCAATTTTAAAATATTCCTATATTTTTGTAAGATAATATGTTTAATTATGGATTATTTTACATAACAATATTATATATATATATGTTTCATTCAACAAATTAGCGTGGTGTATATATATTGACATTGTTAATTATGTAATTAACAACTCCAAAACAGTAAAACAGCGTGTATTATAGTAAAGAAATGTATTTCAGCTGCTCTGTGTTCAACAAATATCAACAGATTATTGTTAATTATATATTTTTTTAAAATCATGTTTTCAAAGAGGTATCTCACTGAGGGAAATCACCAACCTTTGAAGAGATAGGAACATACTTGTAACTTGAATATCCATCACACCAGCAAACCCGCTGGTAATTACAGTAAAACTCGTTTAGAACGAATACAGATATATAGCGAATTCTCGGATATAGCAAAGTTTTTTTGGGTCCCAATTAAACTTCTTAACAAAACTGCAACGTTTTACAGTTGTAACAAATTCGGATATAACGAATTTACGGATATAGCGAATTGTGTTTGATTCCCGTAGAGGTGAATAATTACGATATTTAACATTTTTATAACATTTCTTTACAGTTTAAGGTAGCTCGCGGGTTTACCTGCTTGTGAGAAAACCTACCTTGAAAATTTGTCCACGTGATCCATATGTTTTAGAGTTTTATCTTTAAAATTTATTTAAGATTCGTCTGCGCGGTAATAATGTTATCGTGTTTCAAATACAGTGCCATTAATAAAATCAAGCAACGCCATTTCAATGAAATATATAGTAAAATGCACATTTTAACCGAAAAACGCATTACAAAACTATGCTCCAAACTTTTAAACGATTCAGACGAAATTAATCATACTCAACACAAAAACAGAGGAGATAATTATGAATCAATTCATAAAAAATAATCAGTATGTGTTCTCGGCCAATTTTTGGCAAAAAAACTTTAAAGATTTAAAAGATTTCTCAAAACTTTATATTTTCATTACAGCGTTAGCCCGACGTCATCATTTCCTTACGTCTGAAAACCAAAAAATTGAAATGCATTTATTGACAAGACTAGCTGTTTAACACATTTTAGAACATGTAAATGCTAATTAGACATTATTTTTAATGTTATCAAATGCAATTATTGTAAGGCTGTAAAGATACAGAAAATTGCTATTTTTGTTTTTATGAAACTCTGCGTCAATCAATGCAAAAATAAAATGCCAGGCAACTACTCACATTATAACTTAATAATCAAATAAAACAGTTATCTAAAGCCAAAAGAATTTTAAAAAATATAATCAGTATTACAGATTACGGAAGTTATTATTGTAAAAAAAAAGCGAAGTTAATGCATACATTCTATTTTAAAACATGCTTTTAAATGGAAGAGTTCCAACGCACACTCATTTTTTATCTTTATAGAACAAAACGTGACAATGTATGTGACATGTTTAAATTTTCAGCACTTGATATTATTAATGTTTGTATAAACAGTCATAAACCGCATTTAAGCTTTTAAAAAAAATCCTTTATACTTCTAAATATCTCATTTGTCATTAAAAAAAAAAATGTATGAGTTTACTATGACGGTCAACTCTTTACGTCGAATCCTATTGTGACGTCAGCAAACCCGCGAGCTACGTTAAAACGTTTGCACTACTATTTAATATAATAGTTTAAAAGAAATTATTTCCATATCATTTTTCAATTCACAATCTAATTATTTAAAGTAACACAAGAATGAATTTTTATTTTAGGCCTCTGTAAGCAAAATTAGAATTAATAGTCTGGTGAAAGAAACCATTTATAAAGTGAATTTGCTATAGTTATTATTACGTATTCATAATGTATGGAATTTTTATTAATTAACAATTCTTTTCAGTAAAATAGAGTTTGCCCTTCCGCCAAATCTTTTTATCTGCTGTCATTTTCTTTGGCAGGTTTTAGAGATAACGTCATACTCTGACGTCAAAGTGATTATTCGCGCTTATATGAATCATCTTATCAGTGCATAAGAGTAAATCAATAGAATACATCAGTAGTAATACAACATCTTATTTTGTATTCTAAATAGCTCATATGCATGCATTCCAGTGTGCAGCTTTACTCACGTTCACTGCAGCAGTACTTTCTTGGACATTCATCGCAAAAGCAATTCCTTGGACATTTATTGCAACCGCAATTTCTTGGACTTTCATCGCTGCAACCTTTCTTTGGACATTCACCGTAGCAGCATTTACAGAAGCATCGATTCTATGGGCATTCACTGCAGCAGCGATTCGTTGGGCATTTGTAACAGTCATTCGAAATTAATTCGTACGATGCCACGAGTAATCCGTTAAAATAATTTTATTACATCACACTTAAATGTGCATTGGCGTTTTGACTGTTTAATTATAATGTCAAAAAAATTCTTCCAGACCTCCTGAAAATCATGATGTACAGACTGATCCCCATCAAAACAAATGGATCTCTTGGCATACTTTTCAACTTCCTTCAATCTATGGAAACAGTCCGCAATATTCCGAATAAATCATGACAATTATCAGGTAGAAACAAACTAAGGAGTCTGAGAACCAGTTTAAGTTAGTAAACGATAAAAGGAATGACAAGCTCCCGTCATAATTTAATTTTTATTTTTTTCTGAATTATTGTTTGTATCGGTATAATAGTTAAACCATATACCACTAAAAGAGTCAACTAGGCTCCTTTAACAGTGTACTATAACTGTATACTAACGTAAAATGTTTTTAATAATAATATTTTTTGGTCTTGCATAGACAGCATCATCACACGAAGGTTTCGGGCAAAAAAACCCACAAGTCATTGTACAGCAAAAAAACAACGCCTTTTTAAATGTGTACGTATTGTGATAAACGACAGGTTAGGAAATATTTCTTGTTTTGAGACATACTGTAAGAAACGTGTGCTAAAAAGGAATGCTAACATTTACATTATACAATTCATAATAATATTTGAGAAACTGAAGTACGATTGTACAGTGGCTTATATATATGTAATTTGTAGAATCATTTGTTATGACGGACAATAATCTGTTGGGGGGTGCTTTGACGATACCTGTTTTCTAGTAAAACGTGATCCTAAATCATCCTGCAATTTATAGTGTATATGTAGGTATTACTTTGTTTTAACTTTCTATCATTTATATAGAATAAATTTATTTAAAGTTTTTAATACTCATTCTGACAAATCAAGAACGTGTTGTATTAGGTGCATACACGCATGGTTTTAATGTTTACGTATGTCATGTAATAAAACATACAGAAACATCGACAGCTGTTTATTAAAAAAATCGATATTGTATAAGAATAGGTGCCATTTATATTTATTTTGATGAATTTTAACGGACTTTTAATTTTTCCTTTAATTTTATTAAGGAAATATGTGTTTTTAGCTGTTTTCGGATTACATTAAAAACAAATTTAGCCATTTTTTTTAAATATATGGTGTGTTATCTCCATAGATTTTTCATAAATTCAAATTGTTATTTTAAATATTTACTAATTCGTAATTTTACCATTGTGTTACAGGCCTTTCAGCCTTATGGAGTCAGTTAACAGTCAACACACTTTGGTACTCTTTAAAAAAAACTAGTCGTACATGTGTGGTAAGTTAGTTCACTGGATTAAACATAATTCTGATAAAAGTGAATATTAAAAATAAAATATGTAAATAGAAAATCATCATTATTTGCAATATACAATTAACATTTTTTTTCTTTTCAGGCGATGGAAATGTGAATAGTACTTTGTTTTCTACATTACCATATTAAAGACATTATAAATCTTAAAGAAATCCATAAATATATAAAAGGTAATATTTATGTCTTTTTGTTTATGATTTAAACTCTAATGTACAATGTAATCAACTAATGTAATAAATAATTTACAAATAACGTTTCCTTTTTTCAGGCAATGAAGGTATGAAAACTTCTCTTTTGTCTATATAGACATACTTAAGACTACAAATTACAAGAATCCAAGAAATATATAGAGGCATTATGTTTTTGTGTTTATGAATTAAACTCTGTTTTTTTTATTTTATTTCAATTTTTTATCACGTGATTACAGTGTGCATGTATATCCGTTAACTTGACTCTATATGATTTTTGTTAGGTGAAGAAGTTGTGACAGTCAGAAACAAGACAACATCTAATACGTTTATGAACTTTGATACCTACCGTTGAATATATATTGTCGTGAATAACAAATACCACTGACAATTAGAATCAAGCTGGTATGCGATACTAGTATGGACTTTGATTAATTCATAGACCGACTAATATATCGTTGTGGATATCAAATAAAAATGACAGTCAGAAGAAACCTGATATGCGATATTTCTATGCACTTTGATTCCTTCATCAACCGAATATTTTATCGTTGTGAATATCATATCAAAGTGACAGTCAAAAAAAGCTTATATGCAATACGTAAATATACTTTTACAATTCATTTACCAATGAAGCGCCTCTCAATTACTTCGTTATGAATCAAATCTCGTTGGATGTTTTCCTTTTTTTCCAAACAATGCAATACTACATTAACTAGAATGTTTATTTATTTAAAATATGGTTTTTTCCATTACATTTTAACATTTTTGTTTTGTATTTATCAGTAAATGTTATACAGCAAATTTTATTTTTGTAACCATATTATTACAAATGAATCAAAACGTTAAATAATTTTAGAACAAACATTGTTTTTTATTATTGTGTACATAAAATTGTTTAGTATTTATAAATCTATTTCACTTTCGTACTGGTATACAGTGATGCTTAACATTCGGATTTCAAAGTGTGCCGTTAATCTCAATATTGTTTCCAAAAAAAGACGAAAATCAGTTTGAAAAAGTGTCTCTTTTTTCAAATGGTAATTAAGTAGTATTTTTTTTACTCTGTTTGATGTTTGAATATGACCTACACATAGGGTATGAACTCCAAAAAGAAGGGTAACAATTTAGTGATTGCTTTAAGTTCATTTTTTTTGCTCTGAAGATGAGGAGAAATAATAATTGACAAAAGATAAACTTATTTTTGGTTTCATTTTCTAAAATGTTTGGAAAACACAACGTTTCTCCTATTCTGTATGCACACGTAATAATATCATTTTTTAAAACCTATATACACAATATCAAAGGTTTTATAATAGTCTGAACTTAAATTACGACTTTTATTTTTGTTTTTACTGTCTTAAGAAAATAAATTTCCTTCGAAAATGAAATGTACAACAACATTCTTTTCTTCTTTGTTTATTTTTGGTGTGGATCATATGGAAAATTGAAATAAGAAATTAACCTAATAGAAAAAGGAACTTATAAAAATAATATCCAGGATACTAAGCCACTATCGGTACAGTAAAAATAATGAGTGAATGAATACGAAATATCTTCATTGGTGGACTTGAAACGGTTAAATGTGTTCTTTTCATTCGTATGAGGAACATGGCCCTAGGGCGGTAACAACTTATATGTTTGGTGTTTGTCTGATTAACATGTAAGGGTATGTGAGACAAAAAGAAGAAATATTTTGTCATCGTGTTAAATAAGGAAGTCCACAGTAAATTAAATCCGTTCTACTATTACCTGTACATGATGTCAATGCAATGTTAGTTATACAACTAAAAATATATTTAGTTAAGTCTCACCGAATCCAGAATTGCTTACAGAGATTTGTTTCTTATAGCAAAATAAAAAAAAAAATGGTGTGGAGATACATCAATACATGTGATCTATTGTTAAATTTAGTTATGTTTTATACTGTAAACGTCTTTAATTCTACCTGTCTAAAATTTCACGATTTCCTGTGTAAGTACCTTTCACGGTGTTTTTAATTTCACGGATAATCGAGTTCTTATCATAGAAAAGTATGTCCTGATTGTAAAATAATCTGATGAATGATGAACCTGCATCATGTAATTTACATTATTTTCTTTTGAATAAAGTAAAATCAAAGCCTTATTTAGGTTAAGTGCTATGAAAATTATGAAAAATGTTTGTGTCCAATGTAATAAGCACTGGTGTAAAATGCGCATTTGATATTTTGGGCATGAAAATTAAGAGGAAGACGTACAGGTAATCTGTTAGAAAGAAGTACACCTTTATAATTAATCAATCTTAAAACGAATTGCTCAAGATTAATGCCGATCGCAGACAACGTCATGGAGTCTTTGCCCTAAGAAGATGTCTGATATGATAAGTGACAATTAGCACCCGTGTTCACAATGGCTTCGATAGGGCCGCAGAGATAAAGGTGAAACGAATATTCCGTTATAAACATTTGATTAATTACGATATTAATTGTATTAAATTAACGTTATTCTCATACTTGCTATTTTTATCGAATTTTGAATATACTATGATTACGATAAACAAGTTGTAACTTATGCCCCGCTCAAGCACACATGCATATGTAATGGCGGCCTACACGGAGATGGTGAATGCACAGCTCAATATTCACGGTGGTTTAATGTTCACGGAAAATTGTCTGACCGTGAACATAGTGCAATTAAAACACCGTAATGTTGTCCACGTCTACAGTATTTAAATAAAGCTATTAATGTTTTTGACAAAGTTTACATAACCTTAATCTGACGTAGTGAGTGCCAAACAATATGAAATGCAATAAATCAGAAAATACGGCAGGTGACACACATCATAAGTCGCTGAATATGAGTGAAGTCGTTTAAACTCGCACCGAATTACACATGCTAACACACTGGAATGTTTTTTGACACCGAGAGAAAAGTGACACTTGATTGCGTTTGCTGTATGAAAATAGTGTAAGAGGGTTTGTTGCACTGAAAATAAAATCGAATTTTGAAGTTATTGATGTATGTAGTGTAACTTAATACATATACAGATGATATTAGTTCCTAGTTGTTTGATTTTTGTTTTCAGAAATATGAATTCATAGAGAGTGAAACTTAATAAATGCACAAATACTATTAGTTCTTATTGAAAACGAGTTTTGCCGAGAGGCCGCTTGCTGGTACTATATGTCAGTGTAAGTCACGACGCAGTAGTTACATTCCCCTGCGCGTGCGTGACTGTAACGCGGAAGAAAAACTTAATATGTATGTGTAATAAATAAGCTATTGAACTTCCCCCCTTTTTTGTGCAATGATTTAAAAATCAATCGTTTCATTTGAAATATAAAACATTGAAAATGTGTAAAAATCGATATTTGGTAAACAGTTAGTTTGTGCATTACTCTGTCTTTTTGTTTTTTGTATATATTATTTTAAAACAAAATTGATTATTTTATTCAAAACAATAACTAAATAGGAATTGAAGGAAATTAAAACTTCAAACTTTAATATGATATGATGCTTAATTTTTAAACTATACTTTTTAGTTCATCTGTGTATAAACTATGTCCGTTTTTTTTCCTTTATTGCCTAATTATTAAAACATTCTGTACAATTTAAATATAAAGAACAACTTCATGGCTAAATATTTTAAGGAGGGGGTAAGGATGAACAATCTAAACTAAAATGGATGATATCTAAATGTACGTGGTCTTATGAAGGCTCGAATTAGATATATCTTGAACATAAATCAAACATACCTACAACTAGATCTCGTTACGAGTAACGAGTAGGTCTTCCGTCCGATTTTGTTTTATGTGACACAATGAAATAGCGATATTCTCTGCCAAATCTGAGATCCTGGTGAAACTAAGTTTTTGTCTCAAGACCGGAAACGGAAAAACGGAAGTGATTAATGAAAATAAAAGCTAGGTTTTTTTTTATACATTTGCCTAGTGAACATCACTGTTTATTATCTTTGATGAAACACCAAAGACAATCAGTTAAACTGAATTTTCCTGTGCTACAACCTATCAAGTCTTCTGTCACATATCTGCAGTGTAAAAATCAATTAATCTCCTGTCTCATTTGTCGCCCAATTTTTTCACGGTGACAATACTGGGGGAACTAGTTCCATCGCCCCCCTTTGAATTTACACTGCACTGTTGGATAATCTATACATTTATTAGCTAACCTAAACATAAATGTATAATTGAGTAGTCTGACAAACACATGATTTATTACATAGAATCTAGTAGTGTTAACGTTTTTTTTATGCAGACAGTGTAGAGCGGGTAGGGGGGTTTGAGACTATGGACCCAGTGAGCCTGGTAGCTCAGTTAGAGGGTGGGAGAGGGTGAGGTTAGATTTTGTGAATGAATCAAAGGGTTGGTGGGGTGGGGGTCAGTTATTGACTTGTCCAGTAAGAGGGCTCTTTGTGTGAGGCGTGTAGCCGAGGTAAGGACGGATGTTGGGTCAGGGGTCATAGGTGAAGTTGAGGGCGGTTGTCATGACAACTCATGCAGAGTCTGTGGTAGGGCCGGTAGCCTGGGTTTACCTTTTCACATTCAGGAATATTTACTCACTAATTATGATAAAAATTGTACTTCAGAAATACATGTACTTTGTGCACAAAATATGGAGACAAAAAATACACAAATATTATACATGCATATATGTCCATATAGATGACAAGCTTCTGTGCATTATCTGATAGTTAATAGTGATCAGTTGATGGTTAGCGAGTGTTTCAGGTTGGGCTGAATGACTCTTTGTTAACATTAAGATAATAGTGTGATTTTTTTTTTGGGAGGGGAGGGGGAGGGGGGAGGAGTAGAGTATAATATTGAGTAGAATACAATATGTAATCTATATCATATTTAGTTCTCTTTTTTTTCCCTTTTCTACTATTCAACTTCAAGATAACAATTAACTGATTGTAACAGATGCTGTCATAGAATCACCCATGGTATAGAAAATATGTATACATGTTGTTTCGTCTAAACATTTACAAGAGTTGTTTCCCTTACATTACTATTACAATTCTGAATTCTTTTCTATGATCAGAAATCTATCCAAAAAAAATAAAGTAAACAAACGTGATACATATAGAAGTATTATTTGGTTAATAAATGCATAAATCAAGAGAGAGAGAGAGAGAGAGATTGACAGACAGAGAGACAGACAGACAGACAGACAGACAGACAGACACAGCAAGTTCTTTAAAAAAACAGATTTGTTTGGGCGAAACTTGCATAAAACTGTATTAAACTTTGAACTGATATGTCAGGCAATAATAAACCTTTTTAACAAATACTGTACATATAAAATTATTGGGTAATAAATGCATAAACTGAGAGAGAGAGAGAGAGAGAGAGAGAGAGAGAGAGAGAGAGAGAGAGAGAGAGATGATAATGAACCCTTTTAGACAGTACTTCATATAGCTCAGATATTTTACAACAGGGGATTTTTAACAAATTAAAGTTTCATTCATTTTGCAAATCCAACCAGACAACTGTTAATGTGCTGTTAAGTCAATAAACATTAAAATTGACAACTGGAAGTGAGGGAAATATGGGACACATGCAAACAGAAAAGTTTTCTTGATGAATGCTTGGCTTTTTAGTTTAACCTATTTCATGCACATTTATAGTCATTTGAGCTCGTTTCAATACTATAACTTACAGTTTAAAAAGACAGAATCAAAGTGTTTCATTTTAGCCAAACAAAAATCTTCAGAATCTTAAACATTTAAAGGCATGGACTTGATTTTGGTCAAATTTTATTTACTGTTTTTATTGTTTACAATGCTCATTTCTAATGATCAACCAAAATATTACTGTCAATTGAAGAGTCATAAGCAAGATACAGAGCTCACAAATATTTGTTATGTATAAACAAGGCTTGTGTCATGTATTTGTTTACATTGGTTAAATATCATGAATAAACATGATATACAGATAAATAAAAAAAATCAAGCTGATTTTATTTATCTGCTCAAATTCATTTTGAAAGAAGATAAACAGTTCCAAGTGTTTTCCAAATTCGTTGATGTCTAAATCTGGAATTTTCAAAATGTAAACAAAAACATGACAAGCTTTGTTTATATAACAACGAACGGCGATCTTTTTTAATAGTCAAATTTTGGTTGACCCTTATCCTGAAGCAATGTAAACATTAAAAACGGAAAATAAATGTTGACCATAATCATGCCCCTTAAGCACATTATTCAATTTTTTGCTTCATTAATTTTCCCCTCCACGTTTCATGGTGGCTCACTAATTATCTAGAAACAACATATAGGTATTATTAATTTACATGGCTACATTTTGCATGCCTACATGCATGGCTACAACTGTATGGCTACATAATATATGGCTATATTTTGCATGGCTACATTTTGCATGTATACATGTACATGTATACATGGCTACATTTTGAATGGATACATTTTGCATAGCTACATTTTATATGGCTACATGAATGGCTACATTTTGTATGGCTACATGAATGGCTACATTTTGTATGGCTACATGTATGGCAACATTTTGTATGGCTACATGAATGGCTACATTTGGTAAGGCTACATGAATGGCTACATTTTGTATGGCTACATGAATGGCTACATTTTGTATGGCTACATTTATGGCTACATTTTGTATGGCTATACGTATGGCTACATTTTGTATGGCTACATGTATGGCTATATTTTGTATGGCTACATGTATGGCTATATTTTGTATGGCTACATGTATGGCTACATTTTGTATGGCTACATGTATGGCTATATTTTGTATGGCTACATGTATGGCTACATTTTGCATGGCTACATGTATGGCTATATTTTGTATGGCTACATGTATGGCTATATTTTGTATGGCTACATGAATGGCTATATTTTGTATGGCTGCATGTATCTAAACAATATAGTAATGTATTCTGTGATGTTTTATTTAGGTGTATATAACAGTCAGATGGGGCAATCTGACTGTGACTTATACAGTACCGACCAGACCCAACCTAACAGAAAGTAAATTCAGAATAAACCCTGGGTTCTTTTTTAGGGTTTATTATGGGTTTGCTAGACTAACCATGGTTAAACCCGAAGTAAACTCAGAGTGGACACAGAGAGTTAACCCCGATCAGAAGTATACCCCTGAAAGCAGACGCTACATGTGTTATACAAAGGGCAGGAATTACAGGTAGTAAGATGGTAAGATATAGCAAGGGCACTGCAAACGGAGCATCCCCTCGCAACATGACTTCTTGTAGGGAAAAATGCATTATTCAGGAATATACATGTACATTTTCAGATCAAAATTTATCAGATCAAAATAAATATGATACAATTATTTCTAAAAACCACTTTGAATTCATAATATCTATTTTATCCTAATCCCCAAGCTTTGTGGTGTATACATTGAGGGAAGGGGTGGGGTGGGGGGGGGGGGGGGTTACATGTACGTGGTTGCACAGTTTTCCTATTCCTAGCAGAAACTAAACACATATACACATTTGCTTTAAAGTTAAATAATTTTGATTCATTAAGTGACATTCATTTTTATAGAAGCATACATAAAATGTCCGTATATATTATGAAACGTAGCTGAAGATCTAGCGATCTGTAGTCTGCTCTGATGGACAATTCTAGTTGCTTGTGGTATGACATCCCATAGTAGATATGCAGCTATTATTAATATGAAACAATCTTCGTTAGATAAATATGCGATATCTGTCAAAGCCTCCTCTAAATTTTGGACTAGTTCTATTGTAAGTAATATGGGAAAATTTGTACGAAAGTCGATGTTAATCGGATGACTTTAATTTCTTGCCCACTTCAATTTTTACCTACGGGCAATATTCTAACCGTCCAATACTACAAAACGTTTGGTCTTTTTTTACTTTTACTAGAATAAAATCCTAAAAATATCAAGTTGTTGATTTGAACTGCATACTGTAGCGATGAACTTAAAGTCGAACACAAAATTACCGGAAATGTCTATCGTCAAGTCGTACATAAAATTCATGTTTTAACGTCACTGTTTTACGATATTTAAAAAAGTACATGTATTGAATCAATTGACTTGAAAATCTCTAGGGGTTGTCCTTTTACAATGCCAAAGAAGTGTACAAAGTTTGATTATAATTCATTGGAGGGTTTTCTTGGAATTTTGCTAAAGAGCTGACAATGGACACATACATACACACACACACGCACACATACATACACACACACACACACACACAGCAGCGATGCTATATCCCCCTCGCAACAAGTTGCAAGAGGGGATAAAAACGATGGGTCTTCATCACACTTCAATGCGTAAAGTGAACCACAGAAGCAAACCCCGAGTTAATTAAAACCCGAAGTAAACCTCAAGTGGACCCAAAGTAAACCCTGAGTGGATGCAAATTTACACAAAAAAACTCAGAGTTAACCCCAAGTAAACCCCGAAAGTAAACCCCGGGTTATAAGTTGGACTCTGCTCTTGTGTTAAGTTGTATGATCAGTACTGTAATCTTAGATTAAAACTAAGGCGAAACAAAAAAATAGGTTTGTTTCCGCTTGAAAAAATCAGGGTCGGTTGGTCGGCTTTTTTAGGTCTTTCCACCATTCAGAAAGAAAGAAAGAAAGGGAGGCCAATAATATGTGGAATGGTTGAAAATGAGATGCACCAGACCTAAGGATCGTTGATTGTAAGGCTGGAAAAAATGAAAGAAATTTGTTGCTGTCTTACACACCATGGGGTGTAAAAGATGATGATGATGATGATGATGATGATGATGATGATGATGATGATGATGATGATGATGATGAAGGTGATGACAAATTTAACACTTTTATTAGATTGGCTCCAACATGATTTCATAATGAATGAATAGAAAAAAAATAAACAGTTAATAAATCTATGTTACTTTCATTGAATGATCAAACCGTAAGTTTGGTAGGATGTCACATACTAGTACCTAAATATAAGGGGGTATGCCTTAAACTTACGTTCCAATTTTTTGGTAACATTGGAGTAAAGTCATTCATTGGTATCTCCAAGGTAGGGGTGCATTTTTTTAGGGGGGGGGAGGGGGGTGACATGTCTGTTGAATTTAATGTATATATTTTTTTTCTGGTGGTAGGAATGGTGAGGGGGGGGGGGGGTTGTCTGTTGATTTGGATGTAGTAGGTGTGAGATATGTATAAGGCCTCCAGTGTTCGTTTGATTGGTTGGACCATAAAACATATTATTTTACTTTGTCTTTTCTTTCTTTTTATCAACATTTATTCATTGTATTTTCATAAACAGTTTTTAAGATAGATACAGGTTTTTCAATGATGTTTTCCCTTTCACTGCCCATTCATACATGTACACACATCCACATCAGTAAAGTTATATGCTTTTCGATTTACACAGGTAAATTATTCTACTTTGTACATTGACCCAGCTTTAGATACAACATTACATAAATTTCCAACCCAATCCAACTCTTTAAATTAGAACACCACGCCCCTCCCCCCTCATATTATCCCCCACCCTCGTTCCCCTTAAAATGCATATTTTATGCATCAGGAACCATAAACTCAAAGTTCATATATCTCACTTTAAGTCATTATCACTTTTTCTCCTATTTATTAATTCAGGCATAGCACATTATTTATTATTTACTGACCAAGAGAGAGAGAGAGAGAGAGAGAGAGAGAGAGAGAGAGAGAGAGAGAGAGAGAGAGAGAGAGAGCACCCCTTTCCCACTGGAAAATAAAAAAAATTATGAAAAATGTATCCTTTCGATCCCCCACCCCCCCCCCCCCACCGCGGAAATTTTTTCTGAATCCGCGCAATTAGAGAGAGAGAGAGAGAGAGAGAGAGAGAGAGAGAGAGAGAGGGGGAGGATGAAAATAAAAGAAAAATAGATGTAGTATAAATAAAAATGGGCGCAGAAAAACCCTCGAACTTTTTGTGGGTTTTTTTTCTCTCTACATGCATAGAAATTAGAATGAAGTAGAAAATAAGAAGAAAATATGTGATATAATTTCCAATAAAACAGGAACTTACTCCCTAACATAGGTCTGTTTGTAAAGAGATAACAGTACTTGGAGTAGTATTTTACATCGTTTATATGAGGCTGTCCAATTCTTAACATCGTAACAATGCGGCCTTTTTTTTCTTACATATACTCGCATCAAATGCATCCCGTGAGCAATGAATTCTGCGTAATATGCAAGGGTGGACGGTGTCAAATGGGATACGTATTAATGTTTATAATTCATTTATTATAGTCATCTATGTACAATAAATCATATACCTGATGTGTTATATAGACAATAATTCCGCAAAGGTAAAAATGAAGTACATCCAACTTATCGGACCTATGTATGTCACTTATGAATAACTTATAAAAATAAATGAATAGATATTCTTTATTACATGTTGTGTAATTACTAAAAATTTTTTTTTTTTGGGGGGGGGAGCTTTATTTCTAGTATAATAAAAAAAGGAAATCACGTGGTATAGTTTCCAAGTAAATTTAACTTGCACTTTCTCACATACGACTGTTAGTAGAGTAATAACAGTACATGAATTGGTTTACTAGTATTACATACAATGTAGGCATCGGATAAACCAGAAGCGGGGGGGGGGGGGGGGGGTCTTGGAAAAGGGGGGCGAACCCCCCCCCCCCGCCCCACACACTTTTTTTGCAAAGTTAGACACAACATAACCATGTATAATTTTTTTTTGCTTGTTCAAGATTTCTAAGAAGTCTACCCCCCCCCCTCCCCAATCCACTCATATTGAATTTGCTTCCGATGCCACTGTATTACATCGTGTATTTGAGAACAGTGCATTCATAAGTTTATGGTGAACAATGCGGCCTTTCAGCGTGTTTGTCTTACATACTCACATTGACTTTACTCTAGTGATAATGGTGGGTTATGTGCCCCTGAATGTTGCGTAACTTGGTTGGGGGGGGGGGGGGGAGGGGGCTGAGAGAAAGTTTGGATATTTGATTTTCATGAAGTAGAGGCTAAAATGTATAATATAGCCCCCCCCCCCAAAAAAAAAAAATTACCCAAAAAATGAGAGAGAGAAAGAGTGAATGAGAGAGAGAGATAGTAGACGTATTCATAATTACATGTCGACTTAATTTGAAATTATTTCTAATTTCCATACATGTACAGCGTACAACCGTAGTTATATATGCAGCCCTGACTAATAGTTATAAATAAATATATATATATATATATATATATATATATATATATATATATATATATATATATATATATATATATATATATATATATATATATATATATATATATATAAATACATATGTTTATATCAGTGGGGTTATCTTTATCATTCCTGAGAATAGTGAGGTTATTGATCAGAGCAGAGAACCTAAAAGAATTCGGAACTGAATGAAAAGTCGTTGACATATACAAAGATCAATATCACATTACATCCACGTGGAGATCAAGTGTAGTAGTCCTTGAAATATATACATCTCTCTCTCTCTCTCTCTCTCTCTCTCTCTCTCTCTCTCTCTCTGACATGTACCATGCAGCACCCCTGTCTGTCAACATCATGCATATTACATTTAATTATTCACAATGATTAACACATCACACGTAGCAAACATTTTTTTCGTAAAACATAAAAAAGCGAATGAACATGAAGTTGCCCCCCTCCCTCACCTTTAAGGAGAACGTACAGAAAAGAAATTAACAGTTAAAGTAAAGGAAATTGATATTGAAGTAAGACTATGTTACCACCTCCCACCCCCGACCCCACCCCCACCCCCACACACTTAATGTAACTTTCACAGTATAATTTTAAAAAAATGAGCGGACGTACAATTTTTTTTTTACTCTTAAAATGTACTATATTTTTATAATCACAATGTTTAGGCGGGGTGGGGGGGGGGGGGGGGGTGGGGAGGGGGTTAAAGTCCAGCGAACGGCCAGTGTGAAACAAAAATATTACAAGTTACATGGTAACTGAAGCCCTCATAACATTTGATTAAGAATTATGATATTCGTAAATGTGGGGTTTCCACACCCACCCCCCACCCCCCCCCCCCACCCCCCAAAAAAAACCCACGAATTTGTAAATGAAAAATGTTTAAAAATGTTTTTAAAATAGATCTAACAATTTGTCTATCTGTTTTGTGCAATTTTGTTCAGGCTAAACCCCCGATTAAGAGAGTCTTTGGAAGAACTGATAGATCGCTCAAAATCGTTTAAAAAGTGTAACAGGGGTTATTTGAAGTAAACAAATGACACCTGGTTTCCACCCCCCCCCCAACCTCCATCCTTAAAACACGCACATACAAACATACTTTCATCATCGATGCAAAGTGCCTGCATAACCTGAATGTATATCTATATAACTATATGTAAGTATATGTCAGTTAAGTATTTGTAAAATCTGTTTACCAGAAACGATCCTTCGCAACCTTGGGAAGCATGTTTATACAAACTTATAAATAAGTGCCAGTGTCAGTGATCTCTGTCTGATAAGGGACGCTATATACTATATATATTTAAATCAAATTTGGATATGATTGCATGCCGTCTATTTCTGAGTTGGAAGTTTTGGTTTTCTCTTTTTCTTTTTGGCCAAAAGGACCAAACGCAATGGGTGATTATAAGGTCTTACTATGTTTCACCTTTCTAAGTGAGTATATATATGCACTTAATGATTTATCTATTTTACGTTTTTTTTCTCAAGTCCAAAAAAATAAAATAATAATAATAATGGCATTTTCACTCTCTAACGAATATCGTGGACTGATACCTACTTTATATATCTCAGGATCATAATTTACAAGCAAACTTTTCTAGAATCTAACTTTTATTAGTTTAGTATAGACGTTTCCGATGAATCGTTATGTTGAAGTTCATGGAGAGATCAATTTCTGATGAAATGTTGCTTTATTTCTGTAATTAACCTTGCATATTAATCATATTTCCAAAAATAAACTGAAAATTAACAGTTTACAGCGAATTACAGAATACAGGTAGAATTTCAATAGCTTGTTGAATTGCTCAATAGGGTATTCAGTTTGGTCTATTTAAAATTCTCCGGTTTTCTGAAATTCGCTGTAAGAAAAACAAGTTGTAAGAATTAAAAACAATTGATAATGTACCAGTTTACCATGCTAGCGTTAAAGAAAAGTTCAAATCAGTAAGTTTTACTTTGCATACATGTATGTGGCAAATTGTTTATTTCCTAAACAAAAGACGCGAAACTACTCCCCACCAGAAAAAAAAACCAAAAAACAAAAAACAAAACAAAACAAAACAAAAACCAAAAAAACAGAGATAAAGGAAAAAATATTACAAGTAAAACTTAAAAAAAAAATTCTGATAATGTACCGGTTAACCATGCTAGCGTTAAAGATAAATACAAGTCATAAGTTTTACTTTGCATAGGTAGCAAAATGTTTACTTCCTACACAAAACACTGAAAACTAATCCCCATCAAAAACAATGAAGAACAAAGAATAAAAGAAAAAAAAACAAAATAAAAGAAAACTGATCTACAGACACATATTATGCTCTTTTTTAGTTCATAGCTGTCATGGTGACGCATGCTTAGACGTTCTTCCGGACTGTCATGAATACACGCTGGCCGCTTGTGAGGCCCCCTACCGGCAATGGGCGTATCTAAACTGTGCAGCATATTGTGGATTCTGTAGTAAATGTGTAGTTTATCTTTGTATGAGAGAGAAAGAAAGAGAGAGAGAGAGAGAGAGAGAGAGAGAGAGAGAGAGTTTCATCATGGGTCACATTATGATAATAGCATGCAAATGTTGATGTAACATTTTGATATACTAGTTGGCTCGTTAGTTGTACAGTCTTTCTATATCTTAAGAAAAAATAAACCAAACTGATTTCTTGTCAGAAAAACCTTGTGATGACGTCATTATGGACTGTGAGGAGTATGGCACCGGGGCATGCAAAGCCCCGTATGTGTCATGGGCGACCAAGAACTGCGCAAAAACATGTGGATTCTGTGATTTGAACAAACAAAGTACGTTGTATTTCTCTACCAACAATTCTTTGAGAAGAAAAAAAGAAACTAGGATTTAGATGTTAGCATTTTGTAAACAAAGATCCCTTAAATAACACACGACTTCTGTTTGCTTGGTGATACACACAAATTATTAAGCTTCATATAAAAGTGTAAACTTGTATAAACCTGTTTATTAATATTCACAAGTCCCGTGATAAAACAAAAAACTCACCAACAAAATCTCCCCAAAATGTCAAGGCTTATTGGTGACAATCTACCCCCTCTCTTTGTTCTACATAGTATATTGAATCATTCAATGAGAAATGTATTCGATTAAAAGCTACAAAAATATCATAACTCAATCTTAACTCTATACACGTATACTTTTTACTAACTGCACTCTGGGTTATAAGGCTTAAAATTTCTGGTTTATAAAGCTTAAACTTTAGTGTTAAAAATGTTTAAACTGTCCAACTATGTTTATACTCATAAACAACATTTATCTTTGAATACATGGCTGTATTGGTAACTATAGAATAATAACACGGCGCATAAGAATAAAGTTTTCTGTAATATCTTTATTTTTAGAAGCCCAATGTGTATACAGTGACTGGATGACAGTGTCGGAATGTTCCGTGACGTGTGGGCGTGGTTATAAAACGGAAGTGAGGTCGTTTACAAAGGTCAAAGACAAAACACCGGGGTCAAAAGACTGCAAAGAAAACTTAGAACGTTACACAGCATGTGACCTTCAGCCGTGTTAGTACACACAAGTGGCATACAGATGCTATTTATAGAGTTTTGACGATGTCTCTGTTTGCATGATAGAAACCATTTTAGCAAGAGCTTGGACTTTGGGTAGTTGAGTCAAACGGCAATGTGACGTAGACATGTCTATTTCATTGCAGGCCACTCAGCCATGGCTTTTTGAAATCAACAGGATTTGTCTGGCTTTTGAGCGAAGATAACGCAATCGGTGTATATTTGGCTTGAAACCAGCGTCATTTTAACTTGTTTTGACATAAAAAAAAAATAGATCGTTCCATCGTACTGAAAGTCCAAGGTCTTGTTAAAATGGGTCTAAATGTCCTATAAAAATAAGTGTGTCTTTATTGTAGGTCAAAATAAAGAAAACAAATTACACAGCAAAAACATTAAACCGATATCAATTTTCTGTGCATATGTGTACAGATATACATGTATATATTTACATGTTACAAATCGTAGATTTCTTGTTGTACATTCATTGTTTAATGATATAAAATATGTTGTATAATAAGCTAGAATAATAGCATACAGTAGATGGTACAATAAAAATCATTGTAATTTACTTGTTGATTTCAATGATTCTCAAAATATAAAAGCAAAATGAAATGAAAGAGGGGATCATTTGAGTGAGAGAAACAAAACAATGTAGGAGAGAGAGAGAGAGAGAGACAGACAGACAGAGACAGACAGAGAAAGAGAGAGAGTCGAGCAACAATTTTTTAATACTAATCGGTAACCCCTATAACTGTCCCAAGATTTACTGGATTCACATTTGGCTTAATTTCTTGATATGAGTATTTATAAAAACCTCAGGGTTCAAACGGTGTTCATTCAAAAGTATGAAAATTTTTCAAGATTCCTCAGTCAAATCGTCCCTGTTAGCTTATCAGGTTTCAATACAAAGCTTAAAATTGTGATGTCTACGGAGATTTTTTATTGCAGCAAGCCAGGATGATAACGTTGAAAAAATGCGCGATGTATTCCGAGTGTATTCCGAATGGAGAAAAGATGTAAACATTCCCCATTATAAATCTCCGTAAGGAATCTGTTTTCGTTTGAGTGAATTTTTCCGACTGAAAGATGATAATGTGTCAATGAAATTATCTTGGAAATTGTTCTTTCCATCGATTTCAATTGCACTTCTTTCACATGAATGTGTGTTTTCATTAAAAATCGTCCAAATGTGCAGCATAAATATCTTGGGACAGACTTTAGTATACTGGTATTTTATTGTAAGAGATAAACAATCGCTCATAGGAGATTGCTCTTGTGTTTCAAATATACAATTATGGTGCACTATACCACCTTTGTTAACGTTATAGATCATGACCATTAAAAATAAGGGTCTTTATGATGCAGTTTGGGATTTTGGAAACCAAACAAAATGGCGATATTTTAACATATGTGTATATCTGTGCATTAAATCGAATTTAAATATAAAAAGAACCAACACTGTATGCCGTAGTATTTTCAGAAAAATATATAAAGTTAAACTACTTCCGACATGCTAGTCAATGAATATTATAATGAGCTCTATATACTTTGCTTTACTTCCTTGTCACGTGATCTTGGAGTCTGCGCTGTCTGTAAACTTATAACCCATCCCTATTTCAACCATTCCAGCTACTAAAAATATATAGCCTATTTATATTGTGATAGTGGATGGCTTGATGTTTTCTATTGATTATTTCTGTTGGACAATCTAGCATTCTAATTTGACCAGATCGACAAGACCCTGCCATGGTGTCCCTATTCGGACACTCTGTGTATCACCTCGGTGTCCTCACTGTGTGGTTCTGTCTGCTGGCAGTCTCCCAGGCGGCGTATGGTGAGTAGACTTAACGTACAAGTTCATATTAACAATAATCACGTAAACATGCATGCTAGAGTACGTGATAAGACTTAGAATGTTTCACGTGTGAAATAATCGGATAGACTTCCACTGTAAACTTGTAAAGACCAATGATTTATTGTGACGGTGTGACCGGTGTTGTAGAGCAGTCTTCCTCCATAGTAGCCCCCCCCCCCCCCGAAAACCTGCTACATGTATATAGTAGCCTACCCCCTCCGGGGCTACTATATAGTAGTTTTTCCCCTATAGTAAGGTTTATCCCTTATGTTTTTGGTTCAGATTTTTTAGAAATTATTAAAAGAAACCCAATAAGGATTAAAATCAATGTCTGTACACCTCCAGGTTGCATACATATATATCTTTGCATTCCTCTGTACAGTTTGGGTTTCGTTTTGCCGTTTTGTTATCTTTCTAGACAATGTTGAAAATTAAACATACGTATCATGTAATACATAACACTTCATTTAGGTAAATATTTGATAAATTACCTGGTTTGACAAGATATACACTCATACACACAACTAAGTGTTCTGAATTTGTAAATGAAAAATGTTCGAGAATGTTTTTAAAATAGATCTAACAATATGTCTGTCTGTGTGTGCAACTTTGTGCAGGCTAGATCCCTGATTAAAAGAAATCTTTGGAAGAACTGATATATTGCTCAAAACTGCTTCAAAAATGTAACAGGGGTTATTTGAAGTAAACAATGGACACCTGCTGGTTCGTTGTTGTATGATTTATTTATAATTCAACAATAAATCACCCTGTATATATACATAAATATAATTCATATTTCTTATGATTAATGCACAAAATATTTATTATTGATTTCAGAAGTCATGCATAAATGCTATAAATATGAGAGGGTTATTTCCTTTGTCACAGCATTTTACAATTTATGTTAACTACATGATAACAGAAATCTACACATGTTCAGATTTATCATCATGATCATTATTGAACATTTACATGTATATATCAGCTATATATTCTTCTAAAAAGTATAAAATTGATTAAGCATATATTTATGACAAATAATTAATACCTGTTTATGGAAGAGAGCCTACATGTAGCTTTCAGAGCACCTAGTATTAATTAACTGAATCTATGACTGTAATAAAAAACACATTCCATCCTATATCTTTCACACTCTATACACTGAATTTAGTTTGATAACTCGGAATTAATAATGAGATGATTAATTTACAACTTGTTAATTAGAAGAAAAAAGTTAGTACTTACATATGCTTTCTGCATGTTCAGCTTGTTTATCAGAAATATTTGTACGCTGAGAGCTATATCAAAATAGTTCATGTCGACCTAGAATGGCTGTAGCTGAATAAGTGTACTTGTTTTAGGTTATAGTTTTGGAGGTATAAGTTTTAATCAATGAAATTTAAGTAATTTAATAAAACTTAAACACTACTCAGTTATTAATGAATTATTTATTGAATTTTATTTTATTATTTGAATAATCATTATCTTTATTCCATGCATACATCATGTTGATCAAATGATACATACATTATTGTTGGTCAATATGAATAGCTTTGTATATTATTATATAATTAAAATAGAGTTACATATTCATATATGTACAATCATGTTATTGTACATTTGAAGTATTTAAAATATACCAACTATTACAAAAGTATGTATCACCTACAAGTAGAAAAACAAATTGGACATTGATGAAATCGTTTTAATCAGAGTGGGCAAGAACTACCGTATAACGGGTATTTTCTGCGGTTGTTTATTTTCTGCGGTATTTTGCGGATAAGAAAAATCCGCAAAAATTCAAAACGCAAAATATTCTTTTCAAAAAATCACTAATTTGGACACTATTTAAAATACAAGCTATAATTTTCAAACGTGATCAGTCCGTTATAAGGGGGCTCTGTGTCGTATTTCACACCTAATTATCTTATGATAACTGTGTGATATCAATTATAGCTGAACAGATATAGGGACTGTGTGTTTAGTCGAGAATGAAATAAAAATGATCCGAGAAAAGTTCACAAGCAGTATTTTGTAGACTTGTAAAAAATTTGAGAGTTAGTTCTCGTTCACCGTGAACACGGTAAGAATGTCGATTTTAAGATATGTAAAGCGCGGAAGTATTCATTCAAATCCTAACGGACAGTTATCGGCAAGTTTATCCCCTAGATTGATCCAAGGGTGTAACACAAGGGTGTCTGAAGTTATGGATAAATCTACAACACCATATTCGAGCAAAAAACGTGGTTCATATTCGACCTATTCACCCAGGGACCGAGCCATAATCGGAAACTACGCCGCTGAACATGGACCTGCCGGAGCTATGAGAAAATTCAAAGCCGATTGTCCAGAATTAAAAGAGTCCACGACAAGATAATTTAGAGATTCTTATAAACGCGAATTAAAAGAACGCTTTCAAAAATGGTACGCCAATCAAATATCAAAACTGCTAGAGAACGGTAACACTGACCAAACTTTGACACCCGTTGATCTTTCATTTCTAAAGCCATTGTCGGCAGAGTGGCTTGTCCAAGTTCATGCTGATATCAAATCTGCAAAAAACTTATCTACAAAGGGTTTGAGAAAAGCGGGATCGCTGAGGCCGTCGGCTACAAGTTTCTATCATGTGATCAGTGATCTACATGTATAGTGTCAGTTGATTATAGTTTCATTGTGCATAAAACTGATCTCCTTTTAAATGGAGTTATCTACTGAAGTATTTGTATCTTGTCATTTTAATAGTTATAAAAGAAATTTGCATGCTTGTATGAATACTAATATTTTACATTAGTATTTTGTATTAATACGGAAATAAAAACGCTACAATAGGGTTAGTTTGGTTCTCTAGTTTGCGTTCCCTAAGGCAATTCTGGGAAACATATGTATTTTTTTTGCGGTCTAATGTAACCGCAGAAATTCAAAACGCAGAATATAATTTGATACTTTTAGGGGTTAAACCGCAAAAATTTCAAGCCGCAGAAAATACCCGTTATACGGTATTCTTTCTTCATATTAAACTAAGATTTGATAATATTTATTCATTTGATATTTTGGACTTACAAATTTAAATATGCGCATATGTGCAGAATTCGAAATCAAACGAATCTTCATTTCATTAAAATTCTTGTTTCGTATGAATTTACATTAAATTGAACGAACAAGCACGTAGCATCTTGTTCATCAGAAAATGGAGGGGGGGGGGCAGATTCATTTATATAAAAACTTTACAAAATCGTGAACATTCTAATTCGTGGTCGGGGGGGGGGGGGGGTCGTAGTATACTTGTTCACTGTTTATTTCCTCATTTTCAATTCATTTTTTTTATATGTAAATTTAAGAAAGTGGGGTAATGGGTGAAGAGGCCCCTTCTCCCCTGAAGCTACGTGCCTGACGAAGTTGTAAACATTCTAAAACATATAATCAAAATATCTTAGATTTATCTCCGGTGCTTATGGGTTTTTTCCAGAGTTATATAATATTACTGTTATCTTTACGGACGGGTTTTATACATCAAAGCGATCGTCGTCACATCATAGTGTCACTTGAAACGAGTATTTTCATTTAACTGTAATATTTGCAAGGTTTATTTAGGTTTGATATTGAATGCAGTATGTGTATTTTGTATTAAAATTAATTAATGCATACATGATAAATAGTTGTCCTTAACTTTTCCCAGCGACGTTTCCGATGACTCAATTAATGTTTTCTCATTAGGTGACCCGCGTCCAATCCTCGTAATAACTGAAGCCGTTTTTTTCTTCTAATTTGTCTTAATATTGACGAATTGCATTTTTTTTTACGTTTCAATGGTTGAATAGAATTTAAATATATTTTCTTTAATATATTTTTAAACTGTATCTCGGAAAAAAAGAAGTGATTTAAAACTACATTTTTTTAGCATTCTCCTTGCCGTGCAACATAATTTTTGTGTGTTCCACGGTTTTTAAAACTTACAATTTAACGTATCATTTTTTTTTGTAATAGATGTTCTGTCCTATGTCACTTCCGAAGTAAGACAACATTTGACTTTTTTAAGCTTTAGTTTCAAATATTTAAAACTTTTTTTCAATAATAGATATTGTATCATTTCATATCATATCATAATTTTGATATCAGCTATTGCAAGTTATTGCCACGAATGGTCCGCCATAAACATGACCGACATGTAAAACAAGAGAGGGGGGGGGGGTGATTTACAATATAGTAGGTTTTCCTTGGAGGTAAAGGGAAAATCTCACTATATGGTCAGATTTTCGTGGGGGGGGGGGGGGAACTGCCATATAGCCATATTTCAGGAGAGGGGGGGGGGTGTTATATAGCCATTTTCCGGGGGAAAGTGGCTAGAAGGAAAAGGCAATATAAAACATCGGTGCAAATACCGGCGTCAGATAACTGATTTGGTAGATCACCTGACTAGAGATTCAGGGGGGGGGGGGGTTAGGGGGGTTATGCCCCCTCCATGAAATAGCCAGGTTCGAATCCTGGTCTGGTCCGTCATTATTTCTCCCATCCCGTTACACTATCATAATTAAAGGTGTGGAGGTCACATGTTGTATCCGTGAATTGTGTCAGCAATATCTGTATAGATATATCAAGGGATAACTTTGGCTAATGGGGAATTTCGAAAGGGATGGGGGAGTTTTTTAAAGGCCTATTTAGAATAATTTTACTGTGTATATTTGATTATTTTGAATTTTTTAGGGGGGATCCAGATTTAATTTTAGAATTCAAAAGAAGGACAAATTTATTTTCTTTAGTCCGATTTTTTTTTGGGGGGGGGGGGGTGGGGGTAATGGTTGTTTATTACGTCACAGTTTTTGTTTCCTCCATTGTTTTTTTTTTTTTTTCGTTTTTTGTTTTTGTTTTTTTTTTTAACTTAACAACCGCACAGAAAGCAAACGGTCAGACCAACTACACAGAGAAGTACATGTCAATCGACCAACAAAAAACGTTTGAGCATATTTTAAGGGTCAATATTTTGAATATGTAAACAGATAGATCAATCTAAATATATAAATAAACACATGACGGCATAATTAATTATCTAACTGAGTGAACTGATCGTCGCACCGTGCACGTGGATTAATACAAAGCAAATATTAAATTCTAAGTACATTAGAATTACATCCTTTACTTTCTAATATCAAAATATTCAAACATACTTAAATTGTAATGTAAATAATATTGTATCTCATACATGTGGCGTATACCACCCTTTTAATAAACCTTTGCTTTATCAAACGGGTTAATTTTACCAAATACTTCCGGTCCGAACTATTTTTGACACAGCCCCTCGCTTCAACGCTTCATGCAGTCGCTTCAGTGACCTATTTTTGAAGATTTGCTAGTTTTTTCAACATAACTATCCCTATTACCAAAAATTGATATTAAATGGATTTTGTCAAAGATTTAAAATACAAATATGAAGGAAACCAAATAAATGTATAGCATAGGCGTCGAAACCAGTTAGGGGGGGGGGGGGGTAATCTCACCCTGCCCCCCCCCCCCCCCCTTTCAATTTGCTTCCGATGCCACTGTGTAGTTTATGAAATTGCAAATCACGTTAGCTATCCAGGAATTCATCCTGATGATGCAATGAAACTAGAACGCTTTGGTTGTGTTTATATACAAGAACTTACCGAAATAATGTTTTTAATGACTTTTTTCCACCACCAGTAAGCATCCTTATTCAATATTCTCAGTTTAGAATCATTAGGCTTGTGTTTTATAAAACATCAACAACTATTCCTTGTTCGAGTCAATAGACCCCTTTACGACAACAGCAGTACTGCACACTTGCATGGCAGATAAAATTTTAGTATGTAGATAATTAAATGACGTAAATGAAACAATTGACTTATGTCATATTTCACAAAATTATGTCATTTTTTCTTGCAAACGAGAGGAACCGCAGTTACCATGAAGGGGTTACTTCAAACTAACGAGCATTCGCAACTTTGTGTATGTCAACAAACTTGATTATTCAAGTCTTCTTATCAGTATTTCTATTTAATCAAGTGATTAAGCTCTAAAAAAATATTTAGAGCTAAAAATATATTTAAAGGGTTATTTCAGTGAAACTTGACATGAAAACAGTTATATCTTTATCCGAAATGACGTACTTAATAGTATTGCGCAAGGACTGTCTCAAAAGTTTCATAATATAAATCAAATTTTATGTGATAAATAAAACATCTATAATTTTGTGATTTTATATTTGCTTTATCAAACTCCTTGAAATGGTTATATTCGCTCGGCAAGCCTCGCAAATAAATACACCATTTTGAACTGGTTGGATATAGCAAATATAAAATCACACAATATAGACATCCTCTGTGCACTTGTACTTGTACCCTATTGCAAAATTAATTTTTTTTTAGAGTTATGTATATAATTACCATTGCACCATGATTTGACATAAATCCCGAGAATGACACTACACTGTGTGTTTATCTTCACAGTTAATGTCGCCCTCAACAAACCAGCGTACCTACAGTACCCTGACCCAGATGACGACGACTGGGACGCCAGTAACGCTGTAGACGGACGTAAATCAGACCTGAGTGGTAGAGGAGGTCAATGTGCTTTATCATGGGAGAAACAAACCGCCACCTGGTGGGTGAACCTGACCACCATCCACAGCATCCACCACATCACCATATACTTCAGGACGGATAATCTACAGTGTATAGTCACATTTTATTCTTTTATATTTACCCTCATATAACGTTTCTGTTAAAACTCAAATTATATTTATTTCCATGACAATTAAATTTAAGAATTATCATATTGTGTTTGATGTAAAAGTTCGTGCCACGATTTGATTATACTAGTTACAATAGTTAGTTTGCTTGTTCATTTGTTGGTTTCTTTCCACTGCCGTGTATTGTTTAAACAGTGTAGGTCGTTAAATAAGGAATAAGGAATCATTCTTTGAGTATTATGAGGTGATAATTTCGGTCGGGATGTGAAGGGCTTTATGATAGATTTGATCACACCCCGACCGAAATTATCAACTCATAATATTCAAAGAATGATTCCTTTTTACTTATATTTATATAATTTTAAACCATCGTACGATTATATATATTTAAATATAAATAAGCAAATCCCACTGGCGCCTCGATTTGGCATCAGTTGTATTATGGGTTATATAGTACAAAATCGATACGTAGTGTTATCACAGGCAAAGGCACTGGAAAATGTAAATATACAATCTTAACGTTTGTTTAAATACCAATAATTTGTCATATTTTCATTGCATTATTAACATATATATTTGATTATGATTTGTATGCCCCCTCCATGAAATAGCCGGGCATATATAGTTACCCTGTTCCGTCCTTCCATCAGCATTCACTTTACGATCATTTTCTCAACAACTGTTTCACACATTCAATTTAAATTTGATCTATGGACAGGCACGTAACATCGTGTTTGAAAGGGGGGGGGGGCAAACTCATCCAAAACATCTTGACAACCCGGCCCCCTCCCCCCAAAATAAAGAGGAAAACCTTACTTTCCAAAATCTTCGGAATCCTAATCCCTGTGTGATGGGGGGGGGGGCGCTCTTTATTTAAATATATTTTTTTTATTACATTTAAATAATTTAAATAATTATTTATGTAAATATAAGAAAAATCTTTGCTGCCAAAAAAAGGGGGGGGGGGCTGATGCTACATGCCTGATGGATGTACATGTATCTTATGAATATATACATGTAGGTTGCATTCGAACTGGCCCCGGTCCTATGATTTTAAACAGAGTTATGCCTCTTAGACTTAGAACAAAAATGGAAAATTCACTTTACGATCATAATTTCAACAACTATTGCACACATTTAAGTCAAGTTTGATATTTGGATATATCATAGGGATGTACAACTTGGGATCGAATTTGTTTCTGGTCCAATTATTTTTGAGAGTTGTGTCTCTTGAACTTTGAAGAAAAAAATGAGAAATTCTCAGTTTCCATTCTCTAACTTTTGAAGGGATGCATATACAGCTGATATTTCATATGTAGGTTATTTACCAAAAAATACAAAACAAGTTTAAATTAGTTCCGGTCCGATGAATTTTAGACAGAGTAAAGGCCCTGTCACACCAAGTAGCGTTCCCACAGCGTGTTAAATCACGGCGTTGTAAAATTCATAAAATCACCGTAGGATCGTACAATGTACAAATTTAAAATGTAAAATTTTATTTGAAAATTTTACAAGTGAAGATGTCATGGCGTCCTGACGGCGACCGAGGCGTTTTCACAGAGCTCCCGCGGCGTGGAACTGCGTTTTTTCAAAGTTCTACTAGGCGATTGACTGCGCTCTCGCTACCCTCATGACGTGCTAGGAGTTTTTACCGCGCGTCCACGGCGTGCTCTGCGCTCTGACTGCGTGCACAGGACGTTCTTTATTACTTCTTGGTAGGTTATTGTCAATTTGTGCAATTGTGTGGGAAACAAACAAGAATTTACAACTGGTAATTAAATGATAAAAATTGTTTTGTTTTGATAAATAAGGTACATTGTAATTGAAACGTAAATAATTTCTAAATTATTTGTAAATGACAAAATTCTTAGTAGACAGGTTTACAAAAGAACCGTTATTAGTAGTTAGAAAACATAGAAAACATGTGAAAATATCAGAACAAAATTGCGTGAATTTCATCAACGTCCATTAACAGGTCCTGGAATATTCACAAATACTCCTTTTTACATAGTCATCTACATCAAATGTAATAATACTACATCGCTTGCGATTTTAAAAAAGCCTTTGTTCAAGTTTTCGGGTTCTGGCTGACAACGCACTAGTAACGCTGTGGGAGCGTGATACAAACCCTAATACAGTCAGTTCAAAATAATGATTTTCCAAGGATATTTTAGAACATAATAACACGTCTAACACAATGCTGTAGTAAATGCTTTCGATTCCAGCGTAGACTTGACAACTCGTGCATCAACAACAACTCGGTACTAGTGAGGTTTTTGTGAACGGCTTCGGCCGATCACGGTTGTGTCTATATGAGGCATTCGGCAAATTTAATCACTGAGCATTGCACTACTTTATTCACTATGCACTGAGAGCTTCATGTAAATATTAATTACATGTAAATTAATACAAAGAAAAACACAGTTTTCTAATGTATTTGCCTTGATACTGTAGTGCATGTATTGTAATTTGTGTCGGGCTCGAACATCGGGTTCGGCGTACTGTTTATCTGTCGGTTCTGAATAAAGATTTGAAAGTCTCGGACGTGCTTTTTGTCCCCGCGGCTTTGTGGTGCAATTGGACCCACACCACACCCTGTACACAGCACCACACTGGTGTCAGAAGTGCGTTTTAATCATACTGTAAGTTTTGTCGGAATTTGTGCGAGATTAGGTCACTTCAATTGTAGGAATTGATCTGCGTTGGTTCTGACCACGTGCATGCATCCAGGGGTAGTGTGAATCCGCTCCTCTGTTCTTTGCGTGCTTTCTTGTATATTAAACTTGTTATCAGATTGTGAGAATCCGCATCTGTATTTTTTAATTTTTTGGTGCTTTTCTTTTTATTTCTTGGGATCATTATTTTTGATCTTGCACCCCCCCCCTCCAACAGCAACTTTACATTATTGTTAGGGGTCATTTCTCGATTTTGTGATTTTAGGATAAGATAGATCAAGTGGGAATATTTTCATTAATGAGCTTGTCAAGTATCACAAAATATCTGGACAAAAACCCACTCCAAGTTCCTCCCAGTCCCATTACCAAGTTGCCTGTACTGGTGTCTGATAGCTTAGGAAATTGTTTAAGAGTACATCACAACAGTAGAATTCCCCTTCAATTCTTCACATATTCAGGGGCTACATCTGCAGTGGCTATCGATAGAGCAATACCTGAACTTGAAAAGCTGTCAAGGGGTAGCAAGCCTTTAGTAGTGTATGTTTGGTTAGGTGTTTGTGATATTACAAAGAAAATACACAGGGGCCCTGGTCACAGACAGAGGCAAATTGAATTGAGGTATAATTCTTTAGGTGCAGCAACGACCAACATTTTAGAACAGTTTGATAGGATAAAAAATTTTGTCATTTCAAAACAAGGTTTTCTAAAATTCATTACTATTCCAGTGTACTCTGCAAAACTGTACAATACCTATTTAGGGCACCCTAATCCTGAAAACTTTGAGACTACAGACAAGTTTTTGATTGAGGAAATAAATGGTCTTAACCAGCGAATTTATGATCTTAATCAGTCATTAGGTCGTAATACTCTTCAGTTTCACCTTGATATTGTAAAAGTCAGAGGTCGTGGAAGACAGTCTTTTAATTATAACCTCTTGAAAGACGGAATTCATCCTGATAGCCAATTATCTGAAAAGTGGTTAAGGCGATTAGAATTAGACATAGTGAATGAGTGCTGGTCTGATGCAACACCAGATGTGCTAACATTGAATGTTGACCCACAGGAACTACTGACTTTATAAAATTAATATCAACAATTATGTCAGAAAGCGACAACATACTTGACAACACTATTACTGCTACAACAGATACTGATGACTTCAATAATCCTTGTTTAGTCATTCCTTCAGTTGAACAAAGTACTGTCATGGTTTTAGAAAAAGTTGACAGGAGCTTAGGTAGCCTCACCCTGAACTTGGAGGAAGCAACAAAATTGATGTTAAGTAAGCAGGATTCAGCTTTAGATAGACAAATGCAATTGGTGATGAACAATGAGAGGCTGTTATCTGCTACGATAGACAAACAATTAAACATTATAAAGAATCAAGAGCGACTTCTGTCTGAATCGATAGAGAGTCAAAAAGAGATGGTTAGGAGACAAGAAAAACTTTTCTCGGACATGACTGAAGGGCTCACAGAGGTCCTGGAGCGTTCACTTAGTCGAGGGGACAGCCCCAGACAGGTACACGCATACCAGGACCACAAAACAGAAATGTTGAACAGTCAAGGGGACAGCCCCAGACTGTACCAACATGACGAGGAAGGAAAGCGACAACACAATGCTGCAGAATGGCTTGGGTTTTCAACACCCCATAGAAATACAAACACCAATTGTCATAGCTCATCATATTCAGGTCAAGCTTTGCAGAGAAACCACCAGACAAGTAATGGCTTCAGACAACCTACCTCGACTCCCATACCTGGACCAAGCAACAAACCATTCCAGCCATTGCTAGATACAATAAACCAGTTCGAGTCTGGCCGAAGCCTAGGATCTATGAGCACAAAAAATGATTATATGCCAAGGCAAAAGTTACCAGTATTTGATGGGAGTGGAGACTGGGAAGGATTCCTTCTTCCTTTCAATAGAGCAGCACAGAGATATGAATGGGGAGATGAAGAACGCCTTGACCGATTCATAGAATGCTTGAGAGGCCAAGCATCAAAATACCTATGCAGCCTACCAAAATATGTTCAGAATGACTACCCAAAGTTATTAAAACTTATGTCAGATAGATTCAACCGAAAGGATCCACCTGCTACTGCAAGAAAACGACTAGAGGAAGTAAGACAGAAGGGAGAATCTGATGATGAGTTTGCCGAGACTGTGCGGCGTTTGGTTTCGCAAGCTTTTCCCTCTGTAAGCATTGAACTCCAAGAGGAAATAGCTGCAGAATCCTTCTTAAAGGGTTATAAAAATGCTAAGATTGGATATGAAGCGTTAAACAAAATGCCGAAAACTATATCTGAAGCCTTAGATGTTGTTATACAGTTACAACACAACTTCAGAGCTACAATAGGTCGTGAAAATGTTCAATTCCAGCGCCATTCTAGAAGAGTATCCTGGCAAGAGGACCTCTGTAACATTGACAGTGAGGAAGGTAGTTCTTATGAGAATGTGCGATCAGTGGCATCCCCTGAAGCAAAGGAGAAAACACTAAAGGAGGCAATTCAGGAATTAAAGGCCTTGATAGAGCACAGAACAGCAGAAATGAGATCATCTCAAAGGTCTTCATCCCCCAGAAGAGGTTGTTTTAAGTGTGGAGAATATAACCATTTTCAAAGAGATTGTCCAACATCTCCATTACAATCTCCTAGAAAAAGCGAATTAAATGAGAAGGACACCTCAAAGAAACTTTTTAAGATTGGAAGTGAAAATGGGAAAACAATTAGAGTACCAGTGCAAATAAATGGGGAGCAGACTCTAGCAGTGATTGATACTGGAGCTGAAGTAACTGTCTTATCAGAAGACTTTGTGAGAAACAGAAGCTTAGAGTATTCTGGTGGTAACAAAACAACAACACTGTTAAATGCAGAAGGTGGCAATAAGATGTCTGCAGTTACTGATGTCGGAGTAAGAGTTGATCTGGGAAGGTCATCCATTGATTGGAAGGTCTGCATTGCACCCATACGTGATGAGGTGTTGATCGGGATAGATTTGTTGATGGCCCTTGATGCTGTTGTTTTGACAAGACAAGGTGATTTGTTGGTTAGGGGTGAACTCGTAATTGGAAATGTGGATTCACCAAACAAAATGCATGTAGCAAGAGTTAGCATTGAAAAAGATACCACTCTGCCCCCAATGAGTGAGACAATACTAAGTGGATGTGTTGATAAACCCGATCAACAACTAGTGGGAGTACTTGATCCAGCATCTTTGAAAAATGGTGCTCACACTGGATCCGTACTAGTAAAAATGAATGATCGAATACCTGTTCGAATCCTTAACCCAACCCCCCAAGAACTAAAGTTGCCTGCAGGTACACATTTAGGTAAATTAGTGGAGGCTGAGACAGAGCAAAACAACTCTTACGAGCCACCTAGTGATGTGGAAGGTAGTCAACAGGGTCAAGGAAGTGTCGAACATGTACCATTACATTTGGAGAAATTAATGGAAAATACAACAAAGGGATGTTCAGAGGCAGAGACCAAGGAACTAAAAACATTGTTACTGAACTATCAGGATGTTTTCGCTAAAAATGCCAATGATGTCGGGTGCTTCTCCAAGATTTCCCATCAGATTGTTACAGGAGATGCGTCACCAGTGCGCCAACCAGTGCGGCGAACACCCTTAGGATTTCAAGAAGAGGAAGAACAACACTTGCAGAGTCTTCTTGACAGTGGAGTTGTAGTACCTTCAACTTCAGACTGGGCATCACCTGTGGTTCTGGTCAGAAAGAAAGATGGCGGAGTCAGATGGTGCATCGATTATAGAAAATTGAATGATGTCACCAGGAAAGACTCATATCCACTCCCTAATATTGAAGAATGTTTAGACACCCTTGCTGGCTCTACCATTTTTTCAACTATAGACCTCCAGCAAGGATATCATCAAATTGAAGTGGATCAAGCAGATAGGAGAAAAACAGCTTTTATAACCCGCTACGGGCTCTTCGAGTACACTCGCATGCCTTTTGGGCTGTGTGGAGCCCCGGGGACATTTCAGAGAGCAATGGAGTGTGTTCTTAAAGGTCTGCAATGGAATATGGTATTGATTTATTTAGATGATGTTATAGTTGCCAGCCGCAACATGCAGGAGCACATCATGCACCTCAAGGAAGTGCTTCAAAGATTTAGAGAGAGCAACTTAAAGCTAAAGCCATCTAAATGCCATTTTTTTCAGCGAAGTGTATTGTTTTTGGGGCACCGGATCAGCGCAGATGGAATAGAGGCCAACCCTGAACTGACTCGGGTAGTACAAAATTGGCCTCAGCCTCAGAGTGTTAAGGATGTACAATCCTTTCTAGGACTCACCAACTATTATCGCAGGTTTATTGATAAGTACTCTGAGATTGCCGAACCACTGTACCAATTGACAAAGAAGGGTGTGACATTTAAATGGAGAGCTGAGCAACAGAAAACATTTGATGTTCTAAAAGAGAAGCTTGTTTCTCCACCTGTTTTGGCTTACCCACTGTCTAAGAATACATTCATTCTAGATACAGACGCCTCCAACTACTCAATTGGAGCAGTACTTTCACAGTTGCAGGGTGACTCAGAGAAGGTAATTATCTATGCTAGTAAGCGTCTTGGCCCAGCACAATCAAAGTACTGTGTTACACGCAAGGAACTTCTTGCTATTGTCACTTTCACTCAGAAGTTCAAACACTATCTCTTGGGCAGACAGTTCATCGTTCGTACTGACCATGGCTCCCTTACATGGCTGTATCGTTTTAAGACTCCTCAAGGGCAGCTTGCGCGATGGTTAGAACACCTGAGCCAATTCAACATTGTTTTTCAACACAGAAAAGGCATAAACCATGGCAACGCAGATGCCTTGTCTAGATACCCTTCAGAGCAATCAAAGTGTGACTGTTACACTGTTGGATCAAGCGTATCTGACTTGCCTTGTGGTGGTTGTAAACACTGCATGAAAATTCACCAGGAGTGGTCTCGCTTTCATTCTGATGTAGATGATGTCATACCCCTCGCTGTCAAGAGTGATAGCAGTTTAGTACTTTTGGAAAACCAAACAAATCATGGGAACCCATCTTGTGATGTCTCTGACCCAGATACTTGCTCTGGAGGACACAGTGTCCCCAAGCAGGATGAAGAGACAGAAACTGTTTGCCAAATAACAAGGATGGATGAGTCTGATGATGGTGATGATGATGAGGAGGTCAGTCCCCAGATATCCCTCAACGCTTACACCAATGAAGAATTGGGACAGAAACAAAGAGATGATCCAGAGCTATGTAAGATTTTTAAGTGGATAGAGCAAGACTTTCCAAAACATCGAGAGGAAATGTTTGCAGAGTCACCAGGTCTGAGGCACTTTTGGCTGATGAGAGAAAACTTGTTGTTGAGCAATAATTGCCTATTCTACAGATGGGAATTTCCTGAAGAAACCCGAAAACTCTTTATAGTGCCAGATGCAATGAAGGGCGAAGTAATGGAAATTGCTCACTGCTCACCATTATCAGGGCACCCTGGAATAAAAAGAACCATACAGCGCCTTCGACAATCCTTCTACTGGTATAACATGACAGATTATGTGACAACTTTTGTAGGTGCATGTGAAAAGTGTGCACTAAGCAAAAAGGCTAACAAAGTAAACAAGTCTTTGATGCAACAGTATTGTGCAGGATCACCAATGGACAGAATACAGCTGGATATATTAGGACCATTCCCCATATCCAAACAAGGAAATAAATACATTCTTGTACTAGTTGATCAGTTCTCTAAATGGACAGAGTGTTATCCACTACCTGACCAAACTGCAGAGTCCATAGCCAGTGTTCTAGTGAAGGACTTTATCGCTCATTTTGGAGTACCCCTAGAACTCCACACAGACCAAGGGCGGAATTTTGATGGTGAATTGATGAAACGACTAGCAGAGTTAATGGGCTGGGCAAAGACAAGAACAACTCCATACCATCCCTCCTCAAATGGGTTGGTAGAGAGATTTAATAGGACTCTTCTCCAAATAATGCGATGCTTTGTCAGCCAGAATCAAGATGATTGGGACGAACATATCCCTCTGCTTGCTGGAGCATACAGAAGTACTCCTCACACCAGCACTGGCCTTACACCTAACAGACTAATGTTGGGTCGTGAGGTTCATCTTCCACAAGAGGTAATGTTTGGTTTAAACCCAGTAGAGGAAGATGAAATTCCCTTCATAGATAAACTGCGATCGTCTATGAAAAAGTGTGAGAATATAGCTCGGGAAAACTTGAAAAGTGCATCAAGAGGTCAAAAACGCTTACATGACTTGCGTACACATGAGAAGTCGTACAATCCTAGTGATCTAGTATACATTAAAGATGATGCTAAGAAGGTTGGAAAGAGCCCAAAGTTACAGCCATTGTGGAAGGGTCCAGCAGTTGTTGCCAGAAAACTTGGCCAAGTATTATATGAAGTCATTACAAAGAAGGGCTCTACAATACTACATCATGATCGTCTCAAGCCCTGCCTTCTAGAAACGGTGCCTAGGTGGATTTCGAAAGCTCGAAGACAGCTTCAGTACTGTATGGAGTTTGATGAGAGGAGGGAGCAGGTAATCCAACTAAAGGACCTTGAAAATCACGGTGAGGAAAACACCCAAAGTAAAAACACTGAGGTCAAGGTCATACCAAAACTACCTGATGTTGGCGAGGACATGAATTTAAAAGACGATTCTGCAGAGGAGTGTCGAGACACTAACTTGGAGGATGACTGTACGACCACGAATACGACAACTAGGCGTGGAAGGAAGATTAAACCTCCATCCAGATATGCGTCTTAAAATGACATTATTATTTGAACATTTAAATTGTGTTTATTTTAGCTGATGAATGATTATCCTCGAACAAATGATTAATTTTCATTCCAGAACACTGTTGTTGTGTGACATTTTCCTTAGAAAAAGGGGAGTAGTGTAGTGCATGTATTGTAATTTGTGTCGGGCTCGAACATCGGGTTCGGCGTACTGTTTATCTGTCGGTTCTGAATAAAGATTTGAAAGTCTCGGACGTGCTTTTTGTCCCCGCGGCTTTGTGGTGCAATTGGACCCACACCACACCCTGTACACAGCACCACAATACTTAAACATCTACACAATTACCGGAATATAAAAATCATGTTTTTCTTTTCATCCATAAGAATACTTAGTATTAATCGGGAAAACAATTTCCCAACCAGGAGTAAAGTTTATTCAAGCTTTTGCATCACATTAAGAGAGCTGGTCAAAGATATATTACATGCCGATCATTCCTCTTAAAGGAATACTGTAACAGTTACTCAGTATTTAATTGAGTGGTGTCTTTTAAAGAACCAGCTACATGTAGATCCATTGGAATCCTAGGGGAGGTTTTGTGGTCTATCCCTGGTTATCCGCTGTTAGTTGTGCTATACTATGGGAGGCAGGTTAATTTAAGACCCGAGCCAGAACTCGATTTCCTTCTGCATACTTAGACGTGGCAATCACAAGATGTATATTCCCACCACAACGAAGAGGGGGGGGGGGGGGGGGGCAGGCATCCCAATCAGTTTTTCCTGGGTTACACAGGGGTAATTAACTTTGTGAATTTGTGAATAATTACGTTATTTGTAGATTGCATCGCCAATAAATGTAATTAATATTTCACACATTACTACAGTCAGGGTAGGGGCAGGGGGAGCAATATTTCCTTTTTAAAGTTATTTTCTACTTATATTTGAGGTGTAGGCAAAATTGGGAAGGTATATGACAGGCACGTAGCATCGTTTTTGAAAGTGGGGGGGGGGGGTGGACTCATACAAAAAAATCTTCACAGCAAAAAAAAGAAGGGAAATTTAAAGTTTTCCAAAATCTTTAAAATCCTATTCCGGGGGGGGGGGGGGGGGCTGGCGTAGTATACAACTTCAATTTCACTCCTCATTTCCTTATTTTCATATCAATTTTTACATACACCCAAAAAAGTGGGGGGGGGGGGGCAACTCCATGATAATTCATTTTTTTATATGTACATTTAAAAAAATTGGTTGCTGCGAGAAAAAGTGGGGGGCCAGGCCCCCCCCCCCCTGATGTTACGTGCCTGTATGATACTTATGTTGTGAAGGTGTATATCTATAACATGCACAGTGCCCAGTTAGTGAATAACTCACCAGGCTGAGTTGTATTTAATCACAGGATCGCGAAAACGTTCGTCTGTAATCACGGACCAAAGTCAAGCTAGCCAGCACTAACTCCAACGCTCTAACAAAAATTTCATAAAGATTATCGGCTATTTTCAAGCGTTTTCCGATCCCGATGTAAAACAACTGAAATTAACAGATCGCCCTGCTCCCAAACTAGGACTTGTGCTCACTAGGTGAGCCCGGATTCCTCGGGGGACGGGTGTACCATCGAAGATTCCGGCGCCAAATAGCGCACTAGTGACACCGATTCCTGGCGCCAGTGCGCTGAGTTGACCTTAAGTGAACAAATTATTTCTGTTATGTAGGGATCTAAACTGGGCGCCCTGCGCCCAAACTAGGAATTGTGCTCATTAGGTGAGCCCGGATTCCTTGGGGGAGGGGTGTTCCCTCGAGGATTCCGGACCCAAACCAGGCACTAGTGACACCGTTTCTTGGCGCCAATGCGCTGAGTTGACCTTAAGTTAACAAATTATTTCTGTTATGTAGGGATCTAAACAAGGCACTCTGCGCCCAAACTAGGAATTGTGCTCATTAGGTGAGCCCGGATTCCTTGGGAGAGAGGTGTTACTTCGAGGATTCTGGTGTCAAATCAGGCACTAGTGACACCGATTCCTGGCGCCAGTGCGCTGAGTTGACCTTAAGTGAACAAATTTTTCCTGTCATGCAGGGATCTAAACTAGGCGCTCTGCGCCCAAACTAGGAATTGTGCTCATTAGGTGAGCCCGGATTCCTTGGGGGAGAGGTGTTACTTCGAGGATTCTGGTGTCCAATCAGGCACTTGTGACACCGATTCTTGGCGCCAGTGCGCTGAGTTGACCTTAACTGAACAAATTTTTCTTGTTATGCAGGGATCTAAACTAGGCGCTCTGCGCCCAAACTAGGAATTGTGCTCATTAGGTGAGCGCGGATTCCTTGGGAAAGAGGTGTTACTTCGAGGATTCTGGTGTCAAATCAGGCACAAGTGACACCGATTCCTGGCGCCAGTGCGCTGAGTTGACCTTAAGTGAACAAATTTGTTCTGTTATGAAAGGATCTTAACTGGGCGCCCTGCGCCCAAACTAGGAATTGTGCTCATTAGGTGAGCCGAATTCCTTGGGGGAGGGGTGTTCCCTCGAGGATTCCCGACCCAAACCAAGCACTAGTGACACCGTTTCTTGGCGCCAGTGCGCTGAGTTGACCTTAAGTGAACAAATTATTCCTATTATGTAGGGATTTAAACTGGGCGCCCTGTGCCCAAACTAGGACTTGTGCTCATTAGGTGGGCCCGGATTCCTTGGGGGAGAGGTGTTACTTCGAGGATTCCGGACCCAAATCAGGCACTAGTGACACCGATTCCTTGCGCCAGTGCGCTGAGTTGACCATAAGTTAACATATTTTTCCTGTTATGTAGGGATATAAAAAAGGCGCTCTGCGCCCAAACTAGGAATTGTGCTCATTAGGTGAGCCCGGATTCCTTGGGGGAGGGGTGTTCCCTCGAGGATTCCCGACCCAAACCAGGCACTAGTGACACCGTTTCTTGGCGCCAGTGCGCTGAGTTGACCTTAAGTGAACAAATTATTCCTATTATGTAGGGATTTAAACTGGGCACCCTGTGCCCAAACTAGGACTTGTGCTCGTTAGGTGGGCCCGGATTCCTTGGGGGAGAGGTGTTACTTCGAGGATTCCGGACCCAAATCAGGCACTAGTGACACCGATTCCTGGCGCCAGTGCGCTGAGTTGACCATAAGTTAACATATTTTTCCTGTTATGTAGGGATGGAAACAAGGCGCTCTGCGCCCAAACTAGGAATTGTGCTCATTAGGTGAGCCCGGATTCCTTGGGGGAGGGGTGTTCCCTCGAGGATTCCCGACCCAAACCAGGCACTAGTGACACCGTTTCTTGGCGCCAGTGCGTTGAGTAGACCTTAAGTGAACAAATTATTCCTGTAATGTAGGGATCTAAACAAGGCGCCCTGCGCCCAAAATAGGACTTGTGCTCATTAGTTGAGCCGGATTCCTTGGGGGAGGGGTGTTCCCTCGAGGATTTCCGACCCAAACCAGGAACTAGTGACACCGTTTCTTGGCGCCAGTGCGCTGAGTAGACCTTAAGTGAACAAGTTATTCCTGTTATGTAGGGATCTTAACAGGGCGCCCTGCGCCCAAACTAGGACTTGTGCTGATTAGGTGAGCCCGTATTCCTTGGGGGAGGGGTGTTTCATCGAGGATTCCGGACCCAAATCAGACACTAGTGCCACCGTTTCTTGGCGCCAGTGCGCTGAGTAGACCTTAAGTGAACAAATTATTTCCGTTATATAGGGATTTAAGCAAGGCGCCCTGCGCCCAAACTAGGACTTATGCTGATTAGGTGAGCCTGGATTCCTTGGGGGAGAGGTGTTACGTCGAGGATTCTGGACCCAAATCAGGCACCAGTGACACTGACTCCTGGCGCCAGTGCGCTGAGTAGACCTTAAGTGAACAAATTATTAATTCCGTTATGTAGGGATCTAAACAAGGCGCCCTGAGCCCAAACTAGGACTTGTGCTCATAAGGTGAGCCCGGATTCCTTTGGGGTCGGGTGTTCCCTCGAGGATTCCGGCATCTGATCAGGCACTTGTGACACCGATTCCTGGTGCCAGTGCGCTTAGTAGACCTTAAATGAATAAATTATTAATTCCGTTATGTAGGGATCTAAACTGAGCGTTCTGCACCCAAACTAGGACTTGTGCTCATTAGGTGAGCCCGGATTCATGGGGTAAGGGGTGTTCCTTCGAGGATTCTGGAGCCAGATCAGGCATTAGTGACACCGATTCTTGGCGCCAGAGCGTTGAGCATTCCTTAAGTGACCCAATTATTTCTATTATGTAGGGATCCAAACTGGGCGCCCTGGGGGTACGGGTGTTCACTCAAGAATTCCGGCGCCTGATCAGGCACTAGTGACACCGATTCCTGGCGCCAGTGCACTGATTAGACCTTAAGTGAACACATTTTTTCTGTTATGTAGGGATCTAAACTGGGCGCCCTGCGCCCAAACTAGGACTTGTGCTCATTAGGTGAGCCCGGATTCCTTGGGGGAGGGGTCTAAGCAAGGTCACTTAAGGTCAACTGAGCGCACTGGCGCCAGGAATCGGTGTTACAAGTGCCTGGTTTGGGTCCGGAATCCTCGAGGGAACACTCCTCCCCCAAGGAATCCGGGCTCACCTAATGGGCACAAGTCCTAGATTTGGCACAGGGCGCCCAGTTTAGATCCGTATATAACAGAAATAATTTATTCACTTAAGGTCAACTCAGCGCACTGGCGCCAGGAATCGGTGTCACTAGTGCCTGATTTGACACCGGAATCCTCAAAGTAACACCTCTCCCCAATGGAATCCGGGCTCACCTAATGAGCACAATTCCTAGTTTGGACGCAGGGCGCCCAGTTTAGATCCCTACATAACAGAAATAATTTGTTCACTTTAGGTCAACTCAGTGCACTGGCGCCAGGAATCGGTTTCACAAGTGCCTTATTTGGGTCCGGAATCCTCGAAGTAACACCTCTCCCCCAAGGAATCCGGGCTCAGCTAATGAGCACAATTCCTAGTTTGGGCGCAGAGCGCCTTGTTTACATCCCTACATAACAGGAAAAATATGTTAACTTATGGTCAACTCAGCGAACTGGCGCCAGGAATCGGTGTCACTAGTGCCTGATTTGGGTCCGGAATCCTCGAAGTAGCACCTCTCCCAAAAGGAATCCGGGCTCACCTAATGAGCACAAGTCCTAGTTTGGGCGCAGAGCGCCTTGTTTAGATCCCTACATAACAGGAAAAATTTGTTCACTTAAGGTCAACTCAGCGCACTGGCGCCAAGAATCGGTGTCACTAGTGTCTGATTTGAGTTTAGAATCCTCGAGGGAACACCCCTCCCCCAAGGAATCCGGGCTCACCTAATGAGCACAAGTCCTAGTTTGGGCACAGGGCGCCTTGTTTAGATCCCTACATAATAGGAAAAATTTGTTCACTTAAGGTCAACTCAGCGCACTGGCGCCAGGAATCGGTGTCACTAGTGCCTGATTTGGGTCCGGAATCCTCGAAGTAATACCTCTCCTCCAAGGAATCCGGGCTCACCTAATGAGCACAATTCCTAGTTTGGGCGCAGAGCGCCTTGTTTAGATCCCTACATAACATAAATAATTTGTTCACTTAAGGTCAACTCAGCGCACTGGCGCCAGGAATCGGTGTCACTAGTGCCTGATTTTGGTTGGGAATCCTTGAAGTAACACCTCTCCCCCAAGGAATCCGGGCTCAGCTAATGAGCACAAATCCTAGTTTGGGCGCAGAGCGCCTTGCTTAGATCCCTACATAACAGGAAAAATTTGTTCATTTAAGGTCAACTCAGCGCACTGGCGCCAGGAATCGGTGTCACTTGTGCCTGATTTGGGTCCAGAATCCTCGAAGTAACACCCCTCCCTCAAGGAATCCGGGCTCACCTAATGAGCACAAGTCCTAGTTTGGGCACAGGGCGCCCAGTTTAAATCCCCACATAACAGGAATAATTTGTTCACTTAAGGTCAACTCAGCGCACTGGCGCCAGGAATCGGTGTCACTAGTGCCTGATTTGACACCGGAATCCTCGAAGTATCACCTCTACCCCAATGAATCCGGGCTCACCTAATGAGCACAATTCCTAGTTTGGGCGCAGAGCGCCTTGTTTAGATCCCTACATAACAGGAAAAATTTGATCACTTAAGGTCAACTCAGCGCACTGGCGCCAGGAATCGGTGTTACCAGTGCCTGATTTGACACCGGAATCCTCGAAGTAACACCCCTCCTCCAAGGAATCCGGGCTCACCTAATGAGCACAAGTCCTAGTTTGGGCGCAGAGTGCCTTGTTTAGATCCCTACATAACAGGAAAAATGTGTTCACTTAAGGTCAACTTAGCGCACTGGCGCCAGGAATCGGTGTCACTAGTGCCTGATTTGGGTCCGGAATCCTCGAGGGAACACCCCTTCCCCAAGGAATCCGGGCTCACCTAATGAGCACAATTCCTAGTTTTGGCGCAGAGCGCCTTGTTTAGATCCCTTCATAACAGAAATAATTTGTTGACTTAAGGTCAACTCAGCGCACTGGCGCCAAGACACGGTGTCACTAGTGCCTGGTTTGGGTTTAGAATCCTCGAGGGAACACCCCTCCCCCAAGGAATCCGGGCTCACCTAATGAGCACAAGTCCTAGTTTGGGCGCAGGGCGCTCAGTTTAGATCCCTATATAACAGAATTAATTTGTTCACTTAAGGTCAACTCAGCGCACTGGCGCCAGGAATCGGTGTCACTAGTGCCTGATTTGACACCGGAATCCTCGAAGTTACACCCCTCCTCCAAGGAATCCGGGCTCACCTAATGAGCACAATTCCTAGTTTAGGCGCAGAGCGCCTTGTTTAGATCCCTACATAACAGGAATAATTTGTTCACTTAAGGTCAACTCAGCGCACTGGCGCCAGGAATCGGTGTCATTAGTGGCTGATTTGGGTCCGGAATCCTCGAGGGAACACCCCTTCCCCAAGGAATTTGGGCTCACCTAATGAGCACAATTCCTAGTTTTGGCGCAGAGCGCCTTGTTTAGATCCCTACATAACAGGAAAAATTTGTTCACTTAAGGTCAACTCAGCGCACTGGCGCCAAGAAACGGTGTCACAAGTGCCTGGTTTGGGTCCGGAATCCTCAAGGGAACACCCCTCCCCCAAGGAATCCGGGCTCACCTAATGAGCACAAGTCCTAGTTTGGGCGCAGAGTGCCTTGTTTAGATCCCTACATAACAGAAATAATTTGTTCACGTTAGGTCAACTCAGCGCACTGGCGCCAAGAAACGGTGTCACAAATGCCTGGTTTGGGTTTAGAATCCCCGAGGGAACACCCCTCCCCCAAGGAATCCGGGCTCACCTAATGAGCACAAGTCCTAGTTTGGGCGCAGGGCGCCCAGTTTAGATCCCTATATAACAGAATTAATTTGTTAACTTAAGGTCAACTCAGCGCACTGGCGCCAGGAATCGGTGTCACTAGTGCCTGATATGACTTCGAAATCCTCGAAGTAACACCTCTCCTCCAAGGAATCCGGGCTCACCTAATGAGCACAAGTCCTAGTTTGGGCACAGGGCGCCTTTTTAGATCCCTACATAATAGGAAAAATTTGTTCACTTAAGGTCAAATCAGCGCACTGGCGCCAGGAATCGGTGTCACTAGTGCCTGATTTGGGTCCGGAATCCTCGAAGTAACACCTCTCCTCCAAGGAATCCGGGCTCACCTAATGAGCACAATTCCTAGTTTGGGCGCAGAGCGCCTTGTTTAGATCCCTACATAACATAAATAATTTGTTCACTTAAGGTCAACTCAGCGCACTGGCGCCAGGAATCGGTGTCACTAGTGCCTGATTTTGGTTGGGAATCCTCGAAGTAACACCTCTCCCCTAAGGAATCCGGGCTCAGCTAATGAGCACAATTCCTAGTTTGGGCGCAGAGCGCCTTGTTTAGATCCCTACATAACAGGAAAAATTTGTTCATTTAAGGTCAACTCAGCGCACTGGCGCCAGGAATCGGTGTCACAAGTGCCTGATTTGGGTCCGGAATCTTCGAAGTAACACCCCTCCCCCAAGGAATCCGGGCTCACCTAATGAGCACAAGTCCTAGTTTGGGCACAGGGCGCCCAGTTTAAATCCCCGCATAACAAGAATAATTTGTTCACTTAAGGTCAACTCAGCGCACTGGCGCCAGTAATCGGTGTCACTAGTGCCTGATTTGACACCGGAATCCTCGAAGTAACACCTCTCCCCCAATGAATCCGGGCTCACCTAATGAGCACAATCCCTAGTTTAGGCGCAGAGCGCCTTGTTTAGATCCCTACATAACAGGAAAAATTTGTTCACTTAAGGTCAACTCAGCGCACTGGCGCCAGGAATCGGTGTTACTAGTGCCTGATTTGACACCGGAATCCTCGAAGTAACACCCCTCCCCCAAGGAATCCGGGCTCACCTAATGAGCACAAGTCCTAGTTTGGGCGCAGGTGCCTTGTTTAGATCCCTACATAACAGGAAAAATTTGTTCACTTTAGGTCAACTCAGCGCACTGGCGCCAGGAATCGGTGTCACTAGTGCCTGATTTGGGTCCGGAATCCTCGAGGGAACACCCCTTCCCCAAGGAATCCGGGCTCACCTAATGAGCACAATTCCTAGTTTGGACGCAGGGCGCCCAGTTTAGATCCCTACATAACAGAAATAATTTGTTCAATTAAGGTCAACTCAGTGCACTGGCGTCAGGAATCGGTGTCACAAGTGCCTAATTTGGGTCCGGAATCCTCGAAGTAACACCTCTCCCCCAAGGAATCCGGGCTCAGCTAATGAGCACAATTCCTAGTTTGGCGCAGAGCGCCTTGTTTAGATCCCTACATAACAGAAATAATTTGTTCACTTAAGGTCAACTCAGCGCACTGACGCCGCCAAGAAACGGTGTCACAAGTGCCTGGTTTGGGTTTGGAATCCTGGAGGGAACACCTCTCCCCCAAGGAATCCGGGCTCACCTAATGAGCACAAGTCCTAGTTTGGGCGCAGAGCGCCTTGTTTAGATCCCTACATAACAGGAAAAATTTGTTCACTTAAGGTCAACTCAGCGAACTGGCGCCAGGAATCGGTGTCACTAGTGCCTGATTTGGGTCCGGAATCCTCGAAGTAGCACCTCTCCCAAAAGGAATCCGGGCTCACCTAATGAGCACAAGTCCTAGTTTGGGCGCAGAGCGCCTTGTTTAGATCCCTACATAACAGGAAAAATTTGTTCACTTAAGGTCAACTCAGCGCACTGGCGCCAAGAATCGGTGTCACTAGTGTCTGATTTGAGTTTAGAATCCTCGAGGGAACACCCCTCCCCCAAGGAATCCGGGCTCACCTAATGAGCACAAGTCCTAGTTTGGGCACAGGGCGCCTTGTTTAGATCCCTACATAATAGGAAAAATTTGTTCACTTAAGGTCAACTCAGCGCACTGGCGCCAGGAATCGGTGTCACTAGTGCCTGATTTGGGTCCGGAATCCTCGAAGTAATACCTCTCCTCCAAGGAATCCGGGCTCACCTAATGAGCACAATTCCTAGTTTGGGCGCAGAGCGCCTTGTTTAGATCCCTACATAACATAAATAATTTGTTCACTTAAGGTCAACTCAGCGCACTGGCGCCAGGAATCGGTGTCACTAGTGCCTGATTTTGGTTGGGAATCCTTGAAGTAACACCTCTCCCCCAAGGAATCCGGGCTCAGCTAATGAGCACAAATCCTAGTTTGGGCGCAGAGCGCCTTGCTTAGATCCCTACATAACAGGAAAAATTTGTTCATTTAAGGTCAACTCAGCGCACTGGCGCCAGGAATCGGTGTCACTTGTGCCTGATTTGGGTCCAGAATCCTCGAAGTAACACCCCTCCCTCAAGGAATCCGGGCTCACCTAATGAGCACAAGTCCTAGTTTGGGCACAGGGCGCCCAGTTTAAATCCCCACATAACAGGAATAATTTGTTCACTTAAGGTCAACTCAGCGCACTGGCGCCAGGAATCGGTGTCACTAGTGCCTGATTTGACACCGGAATCCTCGAAGTATCACCTCTACCCCAATGAATCCGGGCTCACCTAATGAGCACAATTCCTAGTTTGGGCGCAGAGCGCCTTGTTTAGATCCCTACATAACAGGAAAAATTTGATCACTTAAGGTCAACTCAGCGCACTGGCGCCAGGAATCGGTGTTACCAGTGCCTGATTTGACACCGGAATCCTCGAAGTAACACCCCTCCTCCAAGGAATCCGGGCTCACCTAATGAGCACAAGTCCTAGTTTGGGCGCAGAGTGCCTTGTTTAGATCCCTACATAACAGGAAAAATGTGTTCACTTAAGGTCAACTTAGCGCACTGGCGCCAGGAATCGGTGTCACTAGTGCCTGATTTGGGTCCGGAATCCTCGAGGGAACACCCCTTCCCCAAGGAATCCGGGCTCACCTAATGAGCACAATTCCTAGTTTTGGCGCAGAGCGCCTTGTTTAGATCCCTTCATAACAGAAATAATTTGTTGACTTAAGGTCAACTCAGCGCACTGGCGCCAAGACACGGTGTCACTAGTGCCTGGTTTGGGTTTAGAATCCTCGAGGGAACACCCCTCCCCCAAGGAATCCGGGCTCACCTAATGAGCACAAGTCCTAGTTTGGGCGCAGGGCGCTCAGTTTAGATCCCTATATAACAGAATTAATTTGTTCACTTAAGGTCAACTCAGCGCACTGGCGCCAGGAATCGGTGTCACTAGTGCCTGATTTGACACCGGAATCCTCGAAGTTACACCCCTCCTCCAAGGAATCCGGGCTCACCTAATGAGCACAATTCCTAGTTTAGGCGCAGAGCGCCTTGTTTAGATCCCTACATAACAGGAATAATTTGTTCACTTAAGGTCAACTCAGCGCACTGGCGCCAGGAATCGGTGTCATTAGTGGCTGATTTGGGTCCGGAATCCTCGAGGGAACACCCCTTCCCCAAGGAATTTGGGCTCACCTAATGAGCACAATTCCTAGTTTTGGCGCAGAGCGCCTTGTTTAGATCCCTACATAACAGGAAAAATTTGTTCACTTAAGGTCAACTCAGCGCACTGGCGCCAAGAAACGGTGTCACAAGTGCCTGGTTTGGGTCCGGAATCCTCAAGGGAACACCCCTCCCCCAAGGAATCCGGGCTCACCTAATGAGCACAAGTCCTAGTTTGGGCGCAGAGTGCCTTGTTTAGATCCCTACATAACAGAAATAATTTGTTCACGTTAGGTCAACTCAGCGCACTGGCGCCAAGAAACGGTGTCACAAATGCCTGGTTTGGGTTTAGAATCCCCGAGGGAACACCCCTCCCCCAAGGAATCCGGGCTCACCTAATGAGCACAAGTCCTAGTTTGGGCGCAGGGCGCCCAGTTTAGATCCCTATATAACAGAATTAATTTGTTAACTTAAGGTCAACTCAGCGCACTGGCGCCAGGAATCGGTGTCACTAGTGCCTGATATGACTTCGAAATCCTCGAAGTAACACCTCTCCTCCAAGGAATCCGGGCTCACCTAATGAGCACAAGTCCTAGTTTGGGCACAGGGCGCCTTTTTAGATCCCTACATAATAGGAAAAATTTGTTCACTTAAGGTCAAATCAGCGCACTGGCGCCAGGAATCGGTGTCACTAGTGCCTGATTTGGGTCCGGAATCCTCGAAGTAACACCTCTCCTCCAAGGAATCCGGGCTCACCTAATGAGCACAATTCCTAGTTTGGGCGCAGAGCGCCTTGTTTAGATCCCTACATAACATAAATAATTTGTTCACTTAAGGTCAACTCAGCGCACTGGCGCCAGGAATCGGTGTCACTAGTGCCTGATTTTGGTTGGGAATCCTCGAAGTAACACCTCTCCCCTAAGGAATCCGGGCTCAGCTAATGAGCACAATTCCTAGTTTGGGCGCAGAGCGCCTTGTTTAGATCCCTACATAACAGGAAAAATTTGTTCATTTAAGGTCAACTCAGCGCACTGGCGCCAGGAATCGGTGTCACAAGTGCCTGATTTGGGTCCGGAATCTTCGAAGTAACACCCCTCCCCCAAGGAATCCGGGCTCACCTAATGAGCACAAGTCCTAGTTTGGGCACAGGGCGCCCAGTTTAAATCCCCGCATAACAAGAATAATTTGTTCACTTAAGGTCAACTCAGCGCACTGGCGCCAGTAATCGGTGTCACTAGTGCCTGATTTGACACCGGAATCCTCGAAGTAACACCTCTCCCCCAATGAATCCGGGCTCACCTAATGAGCACAATCCCTAGTTTAGGCGCAGAGCGCCTTGTTTAGATCCCTACATAACAGGAAAAATTTGTTCACTTAAGGTCAACTCAGCGCACTGGCGCCAGGAATCGGTGTTACTAGTGCCTGATTTGACACCGGAATCCTCGAAGTAACACCCCTCCCCCAAGGAATCCGGGCTCACCTAATGAGCACAAGTCCTAGTTTGGGCGCAGGTGCCTTGTTTAGATCCCTACATAACAGGAAAAATTTGTTCACTTTAGGTCAACTCAGCGCACTGGCGCCAGGAATCGGTGTCACTAGTGCCTGATTTGGGTCCGGAATCCTCGAGGGAACACCCCTTCCCCAAGGAATCCGGGCTCACCTAATGAGCACAATTCCTAGTTTGGACGCAGGGCGCCCAGTTTAGATCCCTACATAACAGAAATAATTTGTTCAATTAAGGTCAACTCAGTGCACTGGCGTCAGGAATCGGTGTCACAAGTGCCTAATTTGGGTCCGGAATCCTCGAAGTAACACCTCTCCCCCAAGGAATCCGGGCTCAGCTAATGAGCACAATTCCTAGTTTGGCGCAGAGCGCCTTGTTTAGATCCCTACATAACAGAAATAATTTGTTCACTTAAGGTCAACTCAGCGCACTGACGCCGCCAAGAAACGGTGTCACAAGTGCCTGGTTTGGGTTTGGAATCCTGGAGGGAACACCTCTCCCCCAAGGAATCCGGGCTCACCTAATGAGCACAAGTCCTAGTTTGGGCGCAGAGCGCCTTGTTTAGATCCCTACATAACAGGAAAAATTTGTTCACTTAAGGTCAACTCAGCGAACTGGCGCCAGGAATCGGTGTCACTAGTGCCTGATTTGGGTCCGGAATCCTCGAAGTAGCACCTCTCCCAAAAGGAATCCGGGCTCACCTAATGAGCACAAGTCCTAGTTTGGGCGCAGAGCGCCTTGTTTAGATCCCTACATAACAGGAAAAATTTGTTCACTTAAGGTCAACTCAGCGCACTGGCGCCAAGAATCGGTGTCACTAGTGTCTGATTTGAGTTTAGAATCCTCGAGGGAACACCCCTCCCCCAAGGAATCCGGGCTCACCTAATGAGCACAAGTCCTAGTTTGGGCACAGGGCGCCTTGTTTAGATCCCTACATAATAGGAAAAATTTGTTCACTTAAGGTCAACTCAGCGCACTGGCGCCAGGAATCGGTGTCACTAGTGCCTGATTTGGGTCCGGAATCCTCGAAGTAATACCTCTCCTCCAAGGAATCCGGGCTCACCTAATGAGCACAATTCCTAGTTTGGGCGCAGAGCGCCTTGTTTAGATCCCTACATAACATAAATAATTTGTTCACTTAAGGTCAACTCAGCGCACTGGCGCCAGGAATCGGTGTCACTAGTGCCTGATTTTGGTTGGGAATCCTTGAAGTAACACCTCTCCCCCAAGGAATCCGGGCTCAGCTAATGAGCACAAATCCTAGTTTGGGCGCAGAGCGCCTTGTTTAGATCCCTACATAACAGGAAAAATTTGTTCATTTAAGGTCAACTCAGCGCACTGGCGCCAGGAATCGGTGTCACTTGTGCCTGATTTGGGTCCAGAATCCTCGAAGTAACACCCCTCCCTCAAGGAATCCGGGCTCACCTAATGAGCACAAGTCCTAGTTTGGGCACAGGGCGCCCAGTTTAAATCCCCACATAACAGGAATAATTTGTTCACTTAAGGTCAACTCAGCGCACTGGCGCCAGGAATCGGTGTCACTAGTGCCTGATTTGACACCGGAATCCTCGAAGTATCACCTCTACCCCAATGAATCCGGGCTCACCTAATGAGCACAATTCCTAGTTTGGGCGCAGAGCGCCTTGTTTAGATCCCTACATAACAGGAAAAATTTGATCACTTAAGGTCAACTCAGCGCACTGGCGCCAGGAATCGGTGTTACCAGTGCCTGATTTGACACCGGAATCCTCGAAGTAACACCCCTCCTCCAAGGAATCCGGGCTCACCTAATGAGCACAAGTCCTAGTTTGGGCGCAGAGTGCCTTGTTTAGATCCCTACATAACAGGAAAAATGTGTTCACTTAAGGTCAACTTAGCGCACTGGCGCCAGGAATCGGTGTCACTAGTGCCTGATTTGGGTCCGGAATCCTCGAGGGAACACCCCTTCCCCAAGGAATCCGGGCTCACCTAATGAGCACAATTCCTAGTTTTGGCGCAGAGCGCCTTGTTTAGATCCCTTCATAACAGAAATAATTTGTTGACTTAAGGTCAACTCAGCGCACTGGCGCCAAGACACGGTGTTACTAGTGCCTGGTTTGGGTTTAGAATCCTCGAGGGAACACCCCTCCCCCAAGGAATCCGGGCTCACCTAATGAGCACAAGTCCTAGTTTGGGCGCAGGGCGCTCAGTTTAGATCCCTATATAACAGAATTAATTTGTTCACTTAAGGTCAACTCAGCGCACTGGCGCCAGGAATCGGTGTCACTAGTGCCTGATTTGACACCGGAATCCTCGAAGTTACACCCCTCCTCCAAGGAATCCGGGCTCACCTAATGAGCACAATTCCTAGTTTAGGCGCAGAGCGCCTTGTTTAGATCCCTACATAACAGGAATAATTTGTTCACTTAAGGTCAACTCAGCGCACTGGCGCCAGGAATCGGTGTCATTAGTGGCTGATTTGGGTCCGGAATCCTCGAGGGAACACCCCTTCCCCAAGGAATTTGGGCTCACCTAATGAGCACAATTCCTAGTTTTGGCGCAGAGCGCCTTGTTTAGATCCCTACATAACAGGAAAAATTTGTTCACTTAAGGTCAACTCAGCGCACTGGCGCCAAGAAACGGTGTCACAAGTGCCTGGTTTGGGTCCGGAATCCTCAAGGGAACACCCCTCCCCCAAGGAATCCGGGCTCACCTAATGAGCACAAGTCCTAGTTTGGGCGCAGAGTGCCTTGTTTAGATCCCTACATAACAGAAATAATTTGTTCACGTTAGGTCAACTCAGCGCACTGGCGCCAAGAAACGGTGTCACAAATGCCTGGTTTGGGTTTAGAATCCCCGAGGGAACACCCCTCCCCCAAGGAATCCGGGCTCACCTAATGAGCACAAGTCCTAGTTTGGGCGCAGGGCGCCCAGTTTAGATCCCTATATAACAGAATTAATTTGTTAACTTAAGGTCAACTCAGCGCACTGGCGCCAGGAATCGGTGTCACTAGTGCCTGATATGACTTCGAAATCCTCGAAGTAACACCTCTCCTCCAAGGAATCCGGGCTCACCTAATGAGCACAAGTCCTAGTTTGGGCACAGGGCGCCTTTTTAGATCCCTACATAATAGGAAAAATTTGTTCACTTAAGGTCAAATCAGCGCACTGGCGCCAGGAATCGGTGTCACTAGTGCCTGATTTGGGTCCGGAATCCTCGAAGTAACACCTCTCCTCCAAGGAATCCGGGCTCACCTAATGAGCACAATTCCTAGTTTGGGCGCAGAGCGCCTTGTTTAGATCCCTACATAACATAAATAATTTGTTCACTTAAGGTCAACTCAGCGCACTGGCGCCAGGAATCGGTGTCACTAGTGCCTGATTTTGGTTGGGAATCCTCGAAGTAACATCTCTCCCCTAAGGAATCCGGGCTCAGCTAATGAGCACAATTCCTAGTTTGGGCGCAGAGCGCCTTGTTTAGATCCCTACATAACAGGAAAAATTTGTTCATTTAAGGTCAACTCAGCGCACTGGCGCCAGGAATCGGTGTCACAAGTGCCTGATTTGGGTCCGGAATCTTCGAAGTAACACCCCTCCCCCAAGGAATCCGGGCTCACCTAATGAGCACAAGTCCTAGTTTGGGCACAGGGCGCCCAGTTTAAATCCCCACATAACAGGAATAATTTGTTCACTTAAGGTCAACTCAGCGCACTGGCGCCAGTAATCGGTGTCACTAGTGCCTGATTTGACACCGGAATCCTCGAAGTAACACCTCTCCCCCAATGAATCCGGGCTCACCTAATGAGCACAATCCCTAGTTTAGGCGCAGAGCGCCTTGTTTAGATCCCTACATAACAGGAAAAATTTGTTCACTTAAGGTCAACTCAGCGCACTGGCGCCAGGAATCGGTGTTACTAGTGCCTGATTTGACACCGGAATCCTCGAAGTAACACCCCTCCCCCAAGGAATCCGGGCTCACCTAATGAGCACAAGTCCTAGTTTGGGCGCAGGTGCCTTGTTTAGATCCCTACATAACAGGAAAAATTTGTTCACTTTAGGTCAGCTCAGCGCACTGGCGCCAGGAATCGGTGTCACTAGTGCCTGATTTGGGTCCGGAATCCTCGAGGGAACACCCCTTCCCCAAGGAATCCGGGCTCACCTAATGAGCACAATTCCTAGTTTGGACGCAGGGCGCCCAGTTTAGATCCCTACATAACAGAAATAATTTGTTCAATTAAGGTCAACTCAGTGCACTGGCGTCAGGAATCGGTGTCACAAGTGCCTAATTTGGGTCCGGAATCCTCGAAGTAACACCTCTCCCCCAAGGAATCCGGGCTCAGCTAATGAGCACAATTCCTAGTTTGGCGCAGAGCGCCTTGTTTAGATCCCTACATAACAGAAATAATTTGTTCACTTAAGGTCAACTCAGCGCACTGACGCCGCCAAGAAACGGTGTCACAAGTGCCTGGTTTGGGTTTGGAATCCTGGAGGGAACACCTCTCCCCCAAGGAATCCGGGCTCACCTAATGAGCACAAGTCCTAGTTTGGGCGCAGAGCGCCTTGTTTAGATCCCTACATAACAGGAAAAATTTGTTCACTTAAGGTCAACTCAGCGCACTGGCGCCAAGAAACGGTGTCACTAGTGCCTGATTTGGGTCCGGAATCCTCGAAGTAACACCTCTCCCCCAAGGAATCCGGGCCCACCTAATGAGCACAAGTCCTAGTTTGGGCACAGGGCGCCCAGTTTAAATCCCTACATAATAGGAATAATTTGTTCACTTAAGGTCAACTCAGCGCACTGGCACCAGGAATCGGTGTCACAAGTGCCTGATTTGACACCGGAATCCTCAAAGTAATACCTCTCCTCCAAGGAATCCGGGCTCAGCTTATTAGCACAAGTCCTAGTTTGGGCGCAGAGCGCCTTGTTTAGATCCCTACATAACAGGAAAAATTTGTTCACTTAAGGTCAACTCAGCGCACTGGCGCCAGGAATCGGTGTCACTAGTGCCTGATTTGGGTCCGGAATCCTCGAAGTAACACATGTCCCCCAAGGAATCCGGGCTCACCTAATGAGCACAAGTCCTAGTTTGGGCACAGCGCGCCCAGTTTAAATCCCTACTTAATAGGAATAATTTGTTCACTTAAGGTCAACTCAGCGCACTGGCGCCAGGAATCGGTGTCACAAGTGCCTGATTTGACACCGGAATCCTCGAAGTAACACCTCTCCTCCAAGGAATCCGGGCTCACCTAATGAGCACAATTCCTAGTTTGGGCGCAGAGCGCCTTGTTTAGATCCCTACATAACAGAAATAATTTGTTCACTTAAGGTCAACTCAGCGCACTGGCGCCAAGAAACGGTGTCACAAGTGCCTGGTTTGGGTCCGGAATCCTCGAGGGAACACCCCTCCCTCAAGTAATCCGGTCTCACCTAATGAGCACAAGTCCTAGTTTGGACGCACTTCGCCCAGTTTAGATCCCTACGTAACAGAAATAATTTGTTCACTTAAGGTCAACTCAGCGCACTGGCGCCAGGAATCGGTGTCACTAGTGCCTGATTTGACACCGGAATCCTCGAAGTAACACCTCTCCCCCAAGGAATCCGGGCTCACCTAATGAGCACAATTCCTAGTTTGGGCGCAGAGCGCCTTGTTTAGATCCCTACATAACAGTAATAATTTGTTCACGTTAGGTCAACTCAGCGCACTGGCGCCAAGAAACGGTGTCACAAGTGCCTGGTTTGGGTTTGGAATCCTCGAGGGAACACCCCTCCCTCAAGTTATCCGGTCTCACCTAATGAGCACAAGTCCTAGTTTGGACGCACGGCGCCCAGTTTAGATCCCTACGTAACAGAAATAATTTGTTCACTTAAGGTCAACTCAGCGCACTGGCGCCAAGAATCGGTGTCACTAGTGCCTGATTTGACACCGGAATCCTCGAAGTAACACCTCTCCCCCAAGGAATCCGGGCTCACCTAATGAGCACAATTCCTAGTTTGGGCGCAGAGCGCCTTGTTTAGATCCCTACATAACAGAAATAATTTGTTCACGTTAGGTCAACTCAGCGCACTGGCGCCAAGAAACGGTGTCACAAGTGCCTGGTTTGGGTTTGTAATCCTCGAGGGAACACCCCTTCCCCAAGGAATCCGGGCTCACCTAATGAGCACAAGTCCTAGTTTTGGCGCAGGGCGCCCAGTTTAAATCCCTATATAACAGAATTAATTTGTTCACTTAAGGTCAACTCAGCGCACTGGCGCCAGGAATCGGTGTCACTAGTGCCTGATTTGACACCGGAATCCTCGAAGTTACACCCCTCTTCCAAGGAATCCGGGCTCACCTAATGAGCACAAGTCCTAGTTTGGGCGCAGAGCGCCTTGTTTAGATCCCTACATAACAGGAAAAATTTGTTCACTTAAGGTGAAGTCAGCGCACTGGCGCCAGGAATCGGTGTCACAAGTGCCTGATTTGGGTCCGGAATCCTCGAGGGAACACTCCTTCCCCAAGGAATTCGGGCTCACCTAATGAGCTCAATTCCTAGTTTTGGCGCAGAGCGCCTTGTTTAGATCCCTTCATAACAGAAATAATTTGTTCACGTTATGTCAACTCAGCGCACTGGCGCCAAGAAACGGTGTCACAAATGCCTGGTTTGGGTTTAGAATCCTCGAAGTTACACCCCTCCTCCAAGGAATCCGGGCTCACCTAATGAGCACAAGTCCTAGTTTGGGCGCAGAGCGCCTTGTTTAGATCCCTACATAACAGGAAAAATTTGTTCACTTAAGGTGAAGTCAGCGCACTGGCGCCAGGAATCGGTGTCACAAGTGCCTGATTTGGGTCCGGAATCCTCGAGGAAACACCCCTTCCCCAAGGAATTCGGGCTCATCTAATGAGCACAATTCCTAGTTTTGGCGCAGAGCGCCTTGTTTAGATCCCTTCATAACAGAAATAATTTGTTCACGTTATGTAAACTCAGCGCACTGGCGCCAAGAAACGGTGTCACAAATGCCTGGTTTGGGTTTAGAATCCTCGAAGGAACACCCCTCCCCCAAGGAATCCGGGCTCACCTAATGAGCACAAGTCCTAGTTTGGGCGCAGGGCGCCCAGTTTAGATCCCTATATAACAGAATTAATTTGTTAACTTAAGGTCAACTCAGCGCACTGGCGCCAGGAATCGGTGTCACTAGTGCCTGATATGACTTCGAAATCCTCGAAGTAACACCTCTCCTCCAAGGAATCCGGGCTCACCTAATGAGCACAAGTCCTAGTTTGGGCACAGGGCGCCTTGTTTAGATCCCTACATAATAGGAAAAATTTGTTCACTTAAGGTCAAATCAGCGCACTGGCGCCAGGAATCGGTGTCACTAGTGCCTGATTTGGGTCCGGAATCCTCGAAGTAACACCTCTCCTCCAAGGAATCCGGGCTCACCTAATGAGCACAATTCCTAGTTTGGGCGCAGAGCGCCTTGTTTAGATCCCTACATAACATAAATAATTTGTTCACTTAAGGTCAACTCAGCGCACTGGCGCCAGGAATCGGTGTCACTAGTGCCTGATTTTGGTTGGGAATCCTTGAAGTAACACCTCTCCCCCAAGGAATCCGGGCTCAGCTAATGAGCACAAATCCTAGTTTGGGCGCAGAGCGCCTTGTTTAGATCCCTACATAACAGGAAAAATTTGTTCATTTAAGGTCAACTCAGCGCACTGGCGCCAGGAATCGGTGTCACTAGTGCCTGATTTGGGTCCAGAATCCTCGAAGTAACACCCCTCCCTCAAGGAATCCGGGCTCACCTAATGAGCACAAGTCCTAGTTTGGGCACAGGGCGCCCAGTTTAAATCCCCACATAACAGGAATAATTTGTTCACTTAAGGTCAACTCAGCGCACTGGCGCCAGGAATCGGTGTCACTAGTGCCTGATTTGACACCGGAATCCTCGAGGGAACACCCCTTCCCCAAGGAATCCGGGCTCACCTAATGAGCACAATTCCTAGTTTTGGCGCAGAGCGCCTTGTTTAGATCCCTTCATAACAGAAATAATTTGTTGACTTAAGGTCAACTCAGCGCACTGGCGCCAAGACACGGTGTCACTAGTGCCTGGTTTGGGTTTAGAATCCTCGAGGGAACACCCCTCCCCCAAGGAATCCGGGCTCACCTAATGAGCAGAAGTCCTAGTTTGGGCGCAGGGCGCTCAGTTTAGATCCCTATATAACAGAATTAATTTGTTCACTTAAGGTCAACTCAGCGCACTGGCGCCAGGAATCGGTGTCACTAGTGCCTGATTTGACACCGGAATCCTCGAAGTTACACCCCTCCTCCAAGGAATCCGGGCTCACCTAATGAGCACAATTCCTAGTTTAGGCGCAGAGCGCCTTGTTTAGATCCCTACATAACAGGAATAATTTGTTCACTTAAGGTCAACTCAGCGCACTCGCGCCAGGAATCGGTGTCATTAGTGGCTGATTTGGGTCCGGAATCCTCGAGGGAACACCCCTTCCCCAAGGAATTTGGGCTCACCTAATGAGCACAATTCCTAGTTTTGGCGCAGAGCGCCTTGTTTAGATCCCTTCATAACAGAAATAATTTGTTCATTTAAGGTCAACTCAGCGCACTGGCGCCAAGAAACGGTGTCACTAGTGCCTGGTTTGGGTCCGGAATCCTCAAGGGAACACCCCTCCCCCAAGGAATCCGGGCTCACCTAATGAGCACAAGTCCTAGTTTGGGCGCAGAGCGCCTTGTTTAGATCCCTACATAACAGAAATAATTTGTTCACGTTAGGTCAACTCAGCGCACTGGCGCCAAGAAACGGTGTCACAAATGCCTGGTTTGGGTTTAGAATCCCCGAGGGAACACCCCTCCCCCAAGGAATCCGGGCTCACCTAATGAGCACAAGTCCTAGTTTGGGCGCAGGGCGCCCAGTTTAGATCCCTATATAACAGAATTAATTTGTTAACTTAAGGTCAACTCAGCGCACTGGCGCCAGGAATCGGTGTCACTAGTGCCTGATATGACTTCGAAATCCTCGAAGTAACACCTCTCCTCCAAGGAATCCGGGCTCACCTAATGAGCACAAGTCCTAGTTTGGGCACAGGGCGCCTTGTTTAGATCCCTACATAATAGGAAAAATTTGTTCACTTAAGGTCAAATCAGCGCACTGGCGCCAGGAATCGGTGTCACTAGTGCCTGATTTGGGTCCGGAATCCTCGAAGTAACACCTCTCCTCCAAGGAATCCGGGCTCACCTAATGAGCACAATTCCTAGTTTGGGCGCAGAGCGCCTTGTTTAGATCCCTACATAACATAAATAATTTGTTCACTTAAGGTCAACTCAGCGCACTGGCGCCAGGAATCGGTGTCACTAGTGCCTGATTTTGGTTGGGAATCCTCGAAGTAACACCTCTCCCCCAAGGAATCCGGGCTCAGCTAATGAGCACAATTCCTAGTTTGGGCGCAGAGCGCCTTGTTTAGATCCCTACATAAGAGGAAAAATTTGTTCATTTAAGGTCAACTCAGCGCACTGGCGCCAGGAATCGGTGTCACTAGTGCCTGATTTGGGTCCGGAATCTTCGAAGTATCACCCCTCCCCCAAGGAATCCGGGCTCACCTAATGAGCACAAGTCCTAGTTTGGGCACAGGGCGCCCAGTTTAAATCCCCACATAACAGGAATAATTTGTTCACTTAAGGTCAACTCAGCGCACTGGCGCCAGGAATCGGTGTCACTAGTGCCTGATTTGACACCGGAATCCTCGAAGTAACACCTCTCCCCCAAGGAATCCGGGCTCACCTAATGAGCACAATCCCTAGTTTAGGCGCAGAGCGCCTTGTTTAGATCCCTACATAACAGGAAAAATTTGTTCACTTAAGGTGAAGTCAGCGCACTGGCGCCAGGAATCGGTGTTACTAGTGCCTGATTTGACACCGGAATCCTCGAAGTAACACCCCTCCCCCAAGGAATCCGGGCTCACCTAATGAGCACAATTCCTAGTTTGGGCGCAGAGTGCCTTGTTTAGATCCCTACATAACAGGAAAAATTTGTTCACTTTAGGTCAACTTTGCGCACTGGCGCCAGGAATCGGTGTCACTAGTGCCTGATTTGGGTCCGGAATCCTCGAGGGAACACCCCTTCCCCAAGGAATCCGGGCTCACCTAATGAGCACAATTCCTAGTTTGGACGCAGGGCGCCCAGTTTAGATCCCTACATAACAGAAATAATTTGTTCACTTAAGGTCAACTCAGTGCACTGGCGCCAGGAATCGGTGTCACAAGTGCCTAATTTGGGTCCGGAATCCTCGAAGTAACACCTCTCCCCCAACGAATCCGGGCTCAGCTAATGAGCACAATTCCTAGTTTGGCGCAGAGCGCCTTGTTTAGATCCCTACATAACAGAAATAATTTGTTCACTTAAGGTCAACTCAGCGCACTGACGCCGCCAAGAAACGGTGTCACAAGTGCCTGGTTTGGGTTTGGAATCCTGGAGGGAACACTTCTCCCCCAAGGAATCCGGGCTCACCTAATGAGCACAAGTCCTAGTTTGGGCGCAGAGCGCCTTGTTTAGATCCCTACATAACAGGAAAAATTTGTTCACTTAAGGTCAACTCAGCGCACTGGCGCAAAGAAACGGTGTCACTAGTGCCTGATTTGGGTCCGGAATCCTCGAAGTAACACCTCTCCCCCAAGGAATCCGGGCCCACCTAATGAGCACAAGTCCTAGTTTGGGCACAGGGCGCCCAGTTTAAATCCCTACTTAATAGGAATAATTTGTTCACTTAAGGTCAACTCAGCGCACTGGCGCCAGGAATCGGTGTCACAAGTGCCTGATTTGACACCGGAATCCTCGAAGTAACACCTCTCCTCCAAGGAATCCGGGCTCACCTAATGAGCACAATTCCTAGTTTGGGCGCAGAGCGCCTTGTTTAGATCCATACATAACAGAAATAATTTGTTCACTTAAGGTCAACTCAGCGCACTGGCGCCAAGAAACGGTGTCACAAGTGCCTGGTTTGGGTCCGGAATCCTCGAGGGAACACCCCTCCCTCAAGTAATCCGGTCTCACCTAATGAGCACAAGTCCTAGTTTGGACGCACGGCGCCCAGTTTAGATCCCTACGTAACAGAAATAATTTGTTCACTTAAGGTCAACTCAGCGCACTGGCGCCAAGAATCGGTGTCACTAGTGCCTGATTTGACACCGGAATCCTCGAAGTAACACCTCTCCCCCAAGGAATCCGGGCTCACCTAATGAGCACAATTCCTAGTTTGGGCGCAGAGCGCCTTGTTTAGATCCCTACATAACAGTAATAATTTGTTCACGTTAGGTCAACTCAGCGCACTGGCGCCAAGAAACGGTGTCACAAGTGCCTTGTTTGGGTTTGGAATCCTCGAGGGAACACCCCTCCCTCAAGTAATCCGGTCTCACCTAATGAGCACAAGTCCTAGTTTGGACGCACGGCGCCCAGTTTAGATCCCTACGCAACAGAAATAATTTGTTCACTTAAGGTCAACTCAGCGCACTGGCGCCAAGAATCGGTGTCACTAGTGCCTGATTTGACACCGGAATACTCGAAGTAACACCTCTCCCCCAAGGAATCCGGGCTCACCTAATGAGCACAATTCCTAGTTTGGGCGCAGAGCGCCTTGTTTAGATCCCTACATAACAGAAATAATTTGTTCACGTTAGGTCAACTCAGCGCACTGGCGCCAAGAAACGGTGTCACAAGTGCCTGGTTTGGGTTTGGAATCCTCGAGGGAACACCCCTTCCCCAAGGAATCCGGGCTCACCTAATGAGCACAAGTCCTAGTTTTGGTGCAGGGCGCCCAGTTTAAATCCCTATATAACAGAATTAATTTGTTCACTTAAGGTCAACTCAGCGCACTGGCGCCAGGAATCGGTGTCACTAGTGCCTGATTTGACACCGGAATCCTCGAAGTTACACCCCTCTTCCAAGGAATCCGGGCTCACCTAATGAGCACAAGTCCTAGTTTGGGCGCAGAGCGCCTTGTTTAGATCCCTACATAACAGGAAAAATTTGTTCACTTAAGGTGAAGTCAGCGCACTGGCGCCAGGAATCGGTGTCACAAGTGCCTGATTTGGGTCCGGAATCCTCGAGGGAACACCCCTTCCCCAAGGAATTCGGGCTCACCTAATGAGCACAATTCCTAGTTTTGGCGCAGAGCGCCTTGTTTAGATCCCTTCATAACAGAAATAATTTGTTCACGTTATGTCAACTCAGCGCACTGGCGCCAAGAAACGGTGTCACAAATGCCTGGTTTGGGTTTAGAATCCTCGAAGTTACACCTCTCCTCCAAGGAATCCGGGCTCACCTAATGAGCACAAGTCCTAGTTTGGGCGCAGAGCGCCTTGTTTAGATCCCTACATAACAGGAAAAATTTGTTCACTTAAGGTGAAGTCAGCGCACTGGCGCCAGGAATCAGTGTCACAAGTGCCTGATTTGGGTCCGGAATCCTCGAGGGAACACCCCTTCCCCAAGGAATTCGGGCTCACCTAATGAGCACAATTCCTAGCTTTGGCGCAGAGCGCCTTGTTTAGATCCCTTCATAACAGAAATAATTTGTTCACGTTATGTCAACTCAGCGCACTGGCGCCAAGAAACGGTGTCACAAATGCCTGGTTTGGGTTTAGAATCCTCGAGGGAACACCCCTCCCCCAAGGAATCCGGGCTCACCTAATGAGCACAAGTCCTAGTTTGGGCGCAGGGCGCCCAGTTTAGATCCCTATATAACAGAATTAATTTGTTAACTTAAGGTCAACTCAGCGCACTGGCGCCAGGAATCGGTGTCACTAGTGCCTGATATGACTTCGAAATCCTCGAAGTAACACCTCTCCTCCAAGGAATCCGGGCTCACCTAATGAGCACAAGTCCTAGTTTGGGCACAGGGCGCCTTGTTTAGATCCCTACATAATAGGAAAAATTTGTTCACTTAAGGTCAAATCAGCGCACTGGCGCCAGGAATCGGTGTCACTAGTGCCTGATTTGGGTCCGGAATCCTCGAAGTAACACCTCTCCTCCAAGGAATCCGGGCTCACCTAATGAGCACAATTCCTAGTTTGGGCGCAGAGCGCCTTGTTTAGATCCCTACATAACATAAATAATTTGTTCACTTAAGGTCAACTCAGCGCACTGGCGCCAGGAATCGGTGTCACTAGTGCCTGATTTTGGTTGGGAATCCTTGAAGTAACACCTCTCCCCCAAGGAATCCGGGCTCAGCTAATGAGCACAAATCCTAGTTTGGGCGCAGAGCGCCTTGTTTAGATCCCTACATAACAGGAAAAATTTGTTCATTTAAGGTCAACTCAGCGCACTGGCGCCAGGAATCGGTGTCACAAGTGCCTGATTTGGGTCCGGAATCCTCGAGGGAACACCCCTTCCCCAAGGAATTCGGGCTCACCTAATGAGCACAATTCCTAGTTTTGGCGCAGAGCGCCTTGTTTAGATCCCTTCATAACAGAAATAATTTGTTCACGTTATGTCAACTCAGCGCACTGGCGCCAAGAAACGGTGTCACAAATGCCTGGTTTGGGTTTAGAATCCTCGAAGTTACACCTCTCCTCCAAGGAATCCGGGCTCACCTAATGAGCACAAGTCCTAGTTTGGGCGCAGAGCGCCTTGTTTAGATCCCTACATAACAGGAAAAATTTGTTCACTTAAGGTGAAGTCAGCGCACTGGCGCCAGGAATCGGTGTCACAAGTGCCTGATTTGGGTCCGGAATCCTCGAGGGAACACCCCTTCCCCAAGGAATTCGGGCTCACCTAATGAGCACAATTCCTAGTTTTGGCGCAGAGCGCCTTGTTTAGATCCCTTCATAACAGAAATAATTTGTTCACGTTATGTCAACTCAGCGCACTGGCGCCAAGAAACGGTGTCACAAATGCCTGGTTTGGGTTTAGAATCCTCGAGGGAACACCCCTCCCCCAAGGAATCCGGGCTCACCTAATGAGCACAAGTCCTAGTTTGGGCGCAGGGCGCCCAGTTTAGATCCCTATATAACAGAATTAATTTGTTAACTTAAGGTCAACTCAGCGCACTGGCGCCAGGAATCGGTGTCACTAGTGCCTGATATGACTTCGAAATCCTCGAAGTAACACCTCTCCTCCAAGGAATCCGGGCTCACCTAATGAGCACAAGTCCTAGTTTGGGCACAGGGCGCCTTGTTTAGATCCCTACATAATAGGAAAAATTTGTTCACTTAAGGTCAAATCAGCGCACTGGCGCCAGGAATCGGTGTCACTAGTGCCTGATTTGGGTCCAGAATCCTCGAAGTAACACCCCTCCCTCAAGGAATCCGGGCTCAGCTAATGAGCACAAATCCTAGTTTGGGCACAGGGCGCCCAGTTTAAATCCCCACATAACAGGAATAATTTGTTCACTTAAGGTCAACTCAGCGCACTGGCGCCAGGAATCGGTGTCACTAGTGCCTGATTTGACACCGGAATCCTCGAAGTATCACCTCTCCCCCAATGAATCCGGGCTCACCTAATGAGCACAATTCCTAGTTTGGGCGCAGAGCGCCTTGTTTAGATCCCTTCATAACAGAAATAATTTGTTGACTTAAGGTCAACTCAGCGCACTGGCGCCAAGACACGGTGTCACTAGTGCCTGGTTTGGGTTTAGAATCCTCGAGGGAACACCCCTCCCCCAAGGAATCCGGGCTCACCTAATGAGCAGAAGTCCTAGTTTGGGCGCAGGGCGCTCAGTTTAGATCCCTATATAACAGAATTAATTTGTTCACTTAAGGTCAACTCAGCGCACTGGCGCCAGGAATCGGTGTCACTAGTGCCTGATTTGACACCGGAATCCTCGAAGTTACACCCCTCCTCCAAGGAATCCGGGCTCACCTAATGAGCACAATTCCTAGTTTAGGCGCAGAGCGCCTTGTTTAGATCCCTACATAACAGGAATAATTTGTTCACTTAAGGTCAACTCAGCGCACTGGCGCCAGGAATCGGTGTCATTAGTGGCTGATTTGGGTCCGGAATCCTCGAGGGAACACCCCTTCCCCAAGGAATTTGGGCTCACCTAATGAGCACAATTCCTAGTTTTGGCGCAGAGCGCCTTGTTTAGATCCCTACATAACAGAAATAATTTGTTCACTTAAGGTCAACTCAGCGCACTGGCGCCAGGAATCGGTGTCACTAGTGCCTGATTTTGGTTGGGAATCCTTGAAGTAACACCTCTCCCCCAAGGAATCCGGGCTCAGCTAATGAGCACAAATCCTAGTTTGGGCGCAGAGCGCCTTGTTTAGATCCCTACATAACAGGAAAAATTTGTTCATTTAAGGTCAACTCAGCGCACTGGCGCCAGGAATCGGTGTCACTAGTGCCTGATTTGGGTCCAGAATCCTCGAAGTAACACCCCTCCCTCAAGGAATCCGGGCTCACCTAATGAGCACAATTCCTAGTTTGGACGCAGGGCGCCCAGTTTAGATCCCTACATAACAGAAATAATTTGTTCACTTAAGGTCAACTCAGTGCACTGGCGCCAGGAATCGGTGTCACAAGTGCCTAATTTGGGTCCGGAATCCTCGAAGTAACACCTCTCCCCCAACGAATCCGGGCTCAGCTAATGAGCACAATTCCTAGTTTGGCGCAGAGCGCCTTGTTTAGATCCCTACATAACAGAAATAATTTGTTCACTTAAGGTCAACTCAGCGCACTGACGCCGCCAAGAAACGGTGTCACAAGTGCCTGGTTTGGGTTTGGAATCCTGGAGGGAACACTTCTCCCCCAAGGAATCCGGGCTCACCTAATGAGCACAAGTCCTAGTTTGGGCGCAGAGCGCCTTGTTTAGATCCCTACATAACAGGAAAAATTTGTTCACTTAAGGTCAACTCAGCGCACTGGCGCAAAGAAACGGTGTCACTAGTGCCTGATTTGGGTCCGGAATCCTCGAAGTAACACCTCTCCCCCAAGGAATCCGGGCCCACCTAATGAGCACAAGTCCTAGTTTGGGCACAGGGCGCCCAGTTTAAATCCCTACTTAATAGGAATAATTTGTTCACTTAAGGTCAACTCAGCGCACTGGCGCCAGGAATCGGTGTCACAAGTGCCTGATTTGACACCGGAATCCTCGAAGTAACACCTCTCCTCCAAGGAATCCGGGCTCACCTAATGAGCACAATTCCTAGTTTGGGCGCAGAGCGCCTTGTTTAGATCCATACATAACAGAAATAATTTGTTCACTTAAGGTCAACTCAGCGCACTGGCGCCAAGAAACGGTGTCACAAGTGCCTGGTTTGGGTCCGGAATCCTCGAGGGAACACCCCTCCCTCAAGTAATCCGGTCTCACCTAATGAGCACAAGTCCTAGTTTGGACGCACGGCGCCCAGTTTAGATCCCTACGTAACAGAAATAATTTGTTCACTTAAGGTCAACTCAGCGCACTGGCGCCAAGAATCGGTGTCACTAGTGCCTGATTTGACACCGGAATCCTCGAAGTAACACCTCTCCCCCAAGGAATCCGGGCTCACCTAATGAGCACAATTCCTAGTTTGGGCGCAGAGCGCCTTGTTTAGATCCCTACATAACAGTAATAATTTGTTCACGTTAGGTCAACTCAGCGCACTGGCGCCAAGAAACGGTGTCACAAGTGCCTTGTTTGGGTTTGGAATCCTCGAGGGAACACCCCTCCCTCAAGTAATCCGGTCTCACCTAATGAGCACAAGTCCTAGTTTGGACGCACGGCGCCCAGTTTAGATCCCTACGCAACAGAAATAATTTGTTCACTTAAGGTCAACTCAGCGCACTGGCGCCAAGAATCGGTGTCACTAGTGCCTGATTTGACACCGGAATACTCGAAGTAACACCTCTCCCCCAAGGAATCCGGGCTCACCTAATGAGCACAATTCCTAGTTTGGGCGCAGAGCGCCTTGTTTAGATCCCTACATAACAGAAATAATTTGTTCACGTTAGGTCAACTCAGCGCACTGGCGCCAAGAAACGGTGTCACAAGTGCCTGGTTTGGGTTTGGAATCCTCGAGGGAACACCCCTTCCCCAAGGAATCCGGGCTCACCTAATGAGCACAAGTCCTAGTTTTGGTGCAGGGCGCCCAGTTTAAATCCCTATATAACAGAATTAATTTGTTCACTTAAGGTCAACTCAGCGCACTGGCGCCAGGAATCGGTGTCACTAGTGCCTGATTTGACACCGGAATCCTCGAAGTTACACCCCTCTTCCAAGGAATCCGGGCTCACCTAATGAGCACAAGTCCTAGTTTGGGCGCAGAGCGCCTTGTTTAGATCCCTACATAACAGGAAAAATTTGTTCACTTAAGGTGAAGTCAGCGCACTGGCGCCAGGAATCGGTGTCACAAGTGCCTGATTTGGGTCCGGAATCCTCGAGGGAACACCCCTTCCCCAAGGAATTCGGGCTCACCTAATGAGCACAATTCCTAGTTTTGGCGCAGAGCGCCTTGTTTAGATCCCTTCATAACAGAAATAATTTGTTCACGTTATGTCAACTCAGCGCACTGGCGCCAAGAAACGGTGTCACAAATGCCTGGTTTGGGTTTAGAATCCTCGAAGTTACACCTCTCCTCCAAGGAATCCGGGCTCACCTAATGAGCACAAGTCCTAGTTTGGGCGCAGAGCGCCTTGTTTAGATCCCTACATAACAGGAAAAATTTGTTCACTTAAGGTGAAGTCAGCGCACTGGCGCCAGGAATCAGTGTCACAAGTGCCTGATTTGGGTCCGGAATCCTCGAGGGAACACCCCTTCCCCAAGGAATTCGGGCTCACCTAATGAGCACAATTCCTAGCTTTGGCGCAGAGCGCCTTGTTTAGATCCCTTCATAACAGAAATAATTTGTTCACGTTATGTCAACTCAGCGCACTGGCGCCAAGAAACGGTGTCACAAATGCCTGGTTTGGGTTTAGAATCCTCGAGGGAACACCCCTCCCCCAAGGAATCCGGGCTCACCTAATGAGCACAAGTCCTAGTTTGGGCGCAGGGCGCCCAGTTTAGATCCCTATATAACAGAATTAATTTGTTAACTTAAGGTCAACTCAGCGCACTGGCGCCAGGAATCGGTGTCACTAGTGCCTGATATGACTTCGAAATCCTCGAAGTAACACCTCTCCTCCAAGGAATCCGGGCTCACCTAATGAGCACAAGTCCTAGTTTGGGCACAGGGCGCCTTGTTTAGATCCCTACATAATAGGAAAAATTTGTTCACTTAAGGTCAAATCAGCGCACTGGCGCCAGGAATCGGTGTCACTAGTGCCTGATTTGGGTCCGGAATCCTCGAAGTAACACCTCTCCTCCAAGGAATCCGGGCTCACCTAATGAGCACAATTCCTAGTTTGGGCGCAGAGCGCCTTGTTTAGATCCCTACATAACATAAATAATTTGTTCACTTAAGGTCAACTCAGCGCACTGGCGCCAGGAATCGGTGTCACTAGTGCCTGATTTTGGTTGGGAATCCTTGAAGTAACACCTCTCCCCCAAGGAATCCGGGCTCAGCTAATGAGCACAAATCCTAGTTTGGGCGCAGAGCGCCTTGTTTAGATCCCTACATAACAGGAAAAATTTGTTCATTTAAGGTCAACTCAGCGCACTGGCGCCAGGAATCGGTGTCACAAGTGCCTGATTTGGGTCCGGAATCCTCGAGGGAACACCCCTTCCCCAAGGAATTCGGGCTCACCTAATGAGCACAATTCCTAGTTTTGGCGCAGAGCGCCTTGTTTAGATCCCTTCATAACAGAAATAATTTGTTCACGTTATGTCAACTCAGCGCACTGGCGCCAAGAAACGGTGTCACAAATGCCTGGTTTGGGTTTAGAATCCTCGAAGTTACACCTCTCCTCCAAGGAATCCGGGCTCACCTAATGAGCACAAGTCCTAGTTTGGGCGCAGAGCGCCTTGTTTAGATCCCTACATAACAGGAAAAATTTGTTCACTTAAGGTGAAGTCAGCGCACTGGCGCCAGGAATCGGTGTCACAAGTGCCTGATTTGGGTCCGGAATCCTCGAGGGAACACCCCTTCCCCAAGGAATTCGGGCTCACCTAATGAGCACAATTCCTAGTTTTGGCGCAGAGCGCCTTGTTTAGATCCCTTCATAACAGAAATAATTTGTTCACGTTATGTCAACTCAGCGCACTGGCGCCAAGAAACGGTGTCACAAATGCCTGGTTTGGGTTTAGAATCCTCGAGGGAACACCCCTCCCCCAAGGAATCCGGGCTCACCTAATGAGCACAAGTCCTAGTTTGGGCGCAGGGCGCCCAGTTTAGATCCCTATATAACAGAATTAATTTGTTAACTTAAGGTCAACTCAGCGCACTGGCGCCAGGAATCGGTGTCACTAGTGCCTGATATGACTTCGAAATCCTCGAAGTAACACCTCTCCTCCAAGGAATCCGGGCTCACCTAATGAGCACAAGTCCTAGTTTGGGCACAGGGCGCCTTGTTTAGATCCCTACATAATAGGAAAAATTTGTTCACTTAAGGTCAAATCAGCGCACTGGCGCCAGGAATCGGTGTCACTAGTGCCTGATTTGGGTCCAGAATCCTCGAAGTAACACCCCTCCCTCAAGGAATCCGGGCTCAGCTAATGAGCACAAATCCTAGTTTGGGCACAGGGCGCCCAGTTTAAATCCCCACATAACAGGAATAATTTGTTCACTTAAGGTCAACTCAGCGCACTGGCGCCAGGAATCGGTGTCACTAGTGCCTGATTTGACACCGGAATCCTCGAAGTATCACCTCTCCCCCAATGAATCCGGGCTCACCTAATGAGCACAATTCCTAGTTTGGGCGCAGAGCGCCTTGTTTAGATCCCTTCATAACAGAAATAATTTGTTGACTTAAGGTCAACTCAGCGCACTGGCGCCAAGACACGGTGTCACTAGTGCCTGGTTTGGGTTTAGAATCCTCGAGGGAACACCCCTCCCCCAAGGAATCCGGGCTCACCTAATGAGCAGAAGTCCTAGTTTGGGCGCAGGGCGCTCAGTTTAGATCCCTATATAACAGAATTAATTTGTTCACTTAAGGTCAACTCAGCGCACTGGCGCCAGGAATCGGTGTCACTAGTGCCTGATTTGACACCGGAATCCTCGAAGTTACACCCCTCCTCCAAGGAATCCGGGCTCACCTAATGAGCACAATTCCTAGTTTAGGCGCAGAGCGCCTTGTTTAGATCCCTACATAACAGGAATAATTTGTTCACTTAAGGTCAACTCAGCGCACTGGCGCCAGGAATCGGTGTCATTAGTGGCTGATTTGGGTCCGGAATCCTCGAGGGAACACCCCTTCCCCAAGGAATTTGGGCTCACCTAATGAGCACAATTCCTAGTTTTGGCGCAGAGCGCCTTGTTTAGATCCCTACATAACAGAAATAATTTGTTCACTTAAGGTCAACTCAGCGCACTGGCGCCAGGAATCGGTGTCACTAGTGCCTGATTTTGGTTGGGAATCCTTGAAGTAACACCTCTCCCCCAAGGAATCCGGGCTCAGCTAATGAGCACAAATCCTAGTTTGGGCGCAGAGCGCCTTGTTTAGATCCCTACATAACAGGAAAAATTTGTTCATTTAAGGTCAACTCAGCGCACTGGCGCCAGGAATCGGTGTCACTAGTGCCTGATTTGGGTCCAGAATCCTCGAAGTAACACCCCTCCCTCAAGGAATCCGGGCTCACCTAATGAGCACAAGTCCTAGTTTGGGCACAGGGCGCCCAGTTTAAATCCCCACATAACAGGAATAATTTGTTCACTTAAGGTCAACTCAGCGCACTGGCGCCAGGAATCGGTGTCACTAGTGCCTGATTTGACACCGGAATCCTCGAAGTATCACCTCTCCCCCAATGAATCCGGGCTCACCTAATGAGCACAATTCCTAGTTTGGGCGCAGAGCGCCTTGTTTAGATCCCTACATAACAGGAAAAATTTGTTCACTTAAGGTCAACTCAGCGCACTGGCGCCAGGAATCGGTGTTACCAGTGCCTGATTTGACACCGGAATCCTCGAAGTAACACCCCTCCTCCAAGGAATCCGGGCTCACCTAATGAGCACAAGTCCTAGTTTGGGCGCAGATTGCCTTGTTTAGATCCCTACATAACAGGAAAAATGTGTTCACTTAAGGTCAACTTAGCGCACTGGCGCCAGGAATCGGTGTCACTAGTGCCTGATTTGGGTCCGGAATCCTCGAGGGAACACCCCTTCCCCAAGGAATCCGGGCTCACCTAATGAGCACAATTCCTAGTTTTGGCGCAGAGCGCCTTGTTTAGATCCCTACATAACAGAAATAATTTGTTCACGTTAGGTCAACTCAGCGCACTGGCGCCAAGAAACGGTGTCACAAGTGCCTGGTTTGGGTTTGGAATCCTCGAGGGAACACCCCTTCCCCAAGGAATCCGGGCTCATCTAATGAGCACAAGTCCTAGTTTGGGCGCAGGGCGCCCAGTTTAGATCCCTACATAACAGAAATAATTTGTTCACTTAAGGTCAACTCAGCGCACTGGCGCCAGGAATCGGTGTCACTAGTGCCTGATTTGACACCGGAATGCTCGAAGTTACACCCCTCCTCCAAGGAATCCGGGCTCACCTAATGAGCACAATTCCTAGTTTAGGCGCAGAGCGCCTTGTTTAGATCCCTACATAACAGGAATAATTTGTTCACTTAAGGTCAACTCAGCGCACTGGCGCCAGGAATCGGTGTCATTAGTGGCTGATTTGGGTCCGGAATCCTCGAGGGAACACCCCTTCCCCAAGGAATTTGGGCTCACCTAATGAGCACAATTCCTAGTTTTGGCGCAGAGCGCCTTGTTTAGATCCCTTCATAACAGAAATAATTTGTTCACTTAAGGTGAAGTCAGCGCACTGGCGCTAGGAATCGGTGTCATTAGTGCGCTATTTAGCGCCGGAATCTTCGAGAGTACACCTGTGTCCCGAGGAATCTGGGCTCACCTAGTGAGCACAAGTCCTAGTTTGGGCGCAGGGCGATCTGTTAATTTTAGTTGTTTTACATCGGGATCGGAAAACGCTTGAAAATAGCCGATAATCTTTATGAAATTTTTGTTAGTGCGTTGGGGTTAGTGCTGGCTAGCTTGACTTTGGTTAATCACGGTATGTGTATACAACTGTCTATTTCGCGCACCTGATCAGCTGACTATTATTGAACCCCGAACCCGATGTAAATAATTATGCTTTATGATCATCACTACATTTATATGAAACACAACTTTTAATCTTATGAATTAAGTCATTTCAATTATTTGAATTGTTTTAACAAGAAGCAAACATGTCTTTGGTTATATGGGATATTTCATATGTAGAACACTCTATAGAACACTCTATCTACAGTAAATGTTAAACATAATATATTATATGTCTTATATAAATATATGCTAAGGCTATGGTAAGACATGAAAGTGTTGACCATGCACATATAATTAATGACATAATACATGCAAACATTTTGTTTATTCCACTGCTTATCGTTTTATTTACTATCTACACACAACTCCAAAAGAATTCCATTAATATAATATCATTTTTAGGAATTTTACAGAGCGTGTTGCATCCATTATTGTTAGAATAGATACTCCTCAGAGTAATAATGATATTGTTTAGTTATATAGCTTCTTTTATCAGTTCATCTTTGATCGTGATTCCTTTTGTAGATTTTTATTCTTGGATATCAAAGTACTTCCTTGGATTTTCGGTGTACGTCTCTAATACAACAGACAGACTACAGGGAACACTGTGTTACAAGGATGACAACTTTACACTAGACACCATACCTGCTGTCTTCACCACCGTCTGTCCTGTACATGGACAGTACGTCATATACTACAACGAGAGACTAACAGGAGTTACCTACCCTGACTATTACTCTGACACTGTTAACAGTGACCTCTGTGAAGTGGAGGTGTATGGTGAGTGTTCCTTATTTCTTGAATTCAACTTTGATTAATAATGCTATGCAAGTTGATTTGTTATTATATTTTTTACTATGTTTTATTCATATTACATGTATACTAAATTTAACCTGTGCAATGGCTGGGTAATTGACTAAGATGAACATCATTTGAAAAAAAAAGATACGATTAATGTGTTACAGCAACCATGCCCATTCTACTATCCTTTGTCCCAAAAATATTTACCACTACACTATATGGGCAAAGAATTTTAAATAGAGTCCCCCTTCCTTAGGTTTGATATTAGTTTCATGTGGTGTTTAAATTCTTGTTTAAAATTATAGTAATATGTGGTATATATATACATTTATATGATATATTACAAAGTTATTTCAATTATATTAAAATCTTATATCCGTTCCCTCGTTTTTGATACTTTGCGTAAAACGTATAATCATTGAAAACCGGGAAGCGGACAGAGTACTAATTTTGATTAGTCTGTTTGACTTCATTCCGATATATTTAAATATTTATATTTATATATTTGTTAATTCAACGATCTGCCGATAATTCTAAGAAGTATCTTTCTATTTCTTTTTATGCACTTATATTTAAATCATTAAATATTTTAAGTTAAATAAAATACCTATAAAATATTAAAGAATTGATCTAGCAACAATAAACAGCGAGGAACCGGGACTCTGATCGGCAGAACATGACTTAAAATCATTAACACATCAGGTAATAATTGTTGAATAATTTCAAATAGGAACTCTCTTTTAAATATCGGTTTACAACCATAAAATAAAATATTTAATTCGATGATTTTCTTCTAACTATGTAGGGCAAGCCAAGTAGCACGCGGCGCATGGCGTGATCTGTACTGTACTTAAAACTTATTGACAAGCACTTGGAGTCCTAAAATAAAATCCCTCTCAAATGACCGACTATAATAACCTAAGGCGAAATAATTTAGTTCAGAGAAAAAACTTTTATTTAAGTATTATAAATAGCACACAAGTTAAATATGTAAACAGATATATCAAACTCTCTCTCTTTCTCTCTTTATCTCTGAGGTCTTTTCTCTCTCTCTCTCTCTCTCTCTCTCTCTCTCTCTCTCTCTCTCTCTCTCTCTCTCTCTTGTAACAGTTTTAATGAAAATAACAGCGTAAAATTTAAGTATGTATTTTATTATCCCGTATAAAAAATCTAGCAAAATATTGATCTTATCTGGTCAGCGTTAATTTCCGTCTGTACTCAAAGAAATACACTAGTCAATAAGCCGTATATGGAAGTTGCACGCTTCTTGCACGGTACAGTATGCTTCTTTGGTCGTTTTGGGGCGAGTCTTGCATAAATTATCTTGCACGCTTTTTGCTTGGTACGGTTCGCTTTGTGAACGGTACGGTTCGTTTTGTAAACGGTAAGGTTCGGTTTGTGAACGATACGTTTCGTTTTAGAGGTGTAGTAGCACGTTTTAGGGTGTGTATATTAAAACAATAAAATGCTTTCTTTGGTGATTCATTCGGGATATGAAGGTAGCGACATTGCAGAAAAAATACATAAAGTTAGCGGGTTATGTAATTTTTTTCTGCATTGATCGTTTATATTAACATCTCTCTTTAACAAATCAATAATTTGATTATGATAAGTAAGTAAAATTCGCTAAATTATTGTTAATGTTCGTAAGTAGGTTAGCGAAAAGGAACAGCCTAATCGTCTCCTGTGAGACTGAGAGTCTGGCATCGTCATGATTATTTCGTGCAGTCCGTGACATTTTGTAGGTCGCTGTAGGTTCAGACCAATCGATAGACAGGGCGTGTCAATTTCTACTCAAGTTTCAGCCGCTGTAGATTTCGACCAATCGATGAACGGGGCATGTAGATATCAGTCTGGCTGTTTCTATAGAGCTATGAATTAAATATAAGTTTTTCTTAGAAATAGAGGGAATAATACTTTGTAGATGTAACTATATAGATACATGCAGATAGGTAGATAGATAGATAGATAGATGGATGGATAGATAGCTAAATAGATAGATAGATCGATAGATAGATAGATACATTGTAGATAGATAGATAGATAGATAGATAGATAGATAGATAGATAGATAGATAGATAGATAGATAGATAGATAGATATTTTTTCGATTGCTTTTCGTAACAGCTCAAGAAACTATTTTTCAAACTAAGATGTACATGTATTATTATGATTATGACTAAACATGCATTACTACGTGTTATTTTTAGAAAACATGAATGCGGTGAGCGTAGATACATTCATATTTTGAATGCCTATTCCTTTTTCTTCTAATTGTTTCTATAAAAATATATCCGTATCTCACTCACTTCTATGCAATAAATGCATATTGTAAGGACCCTGATATGAACAAAGCACATTCCTCTATCATTCCCTCTTCAGCATCACCCTTGATTACTCTTGTTTAGACGTACACATTTGTACCATTTCAATATGATATGAACTTACAGTATAACGAAACTTCGAAACACACAGAACAAACACCAAAATGAAAACAAATTACTTATTCTATGGCCAATATGAGTGAAAGCCAAATTGCATAATCGGCCTTTTATGATTTACGTTTCCTGTGATTGAATCTGAATATCTCTTTTTCTTCAAAATTCTATTTATTTTAAAGTATTTCCACAAAGTTATACATTTTTATAGTTAAAAAAATATGACTTTCAAAATAGTTGAAATAAATGCCTGTAAAAATTTAAAAAAGAATTAGATTTTCAGATCAGTTCAACAAAAATACAGTTTTTAATGGGTTTGGTTTTTTTTATTTGTGTCCAACATATCATGATAGCCAAGAAACATATGTTACATACAGTCATAAACTATTTACCCATGACAACAAATTCACCTGGGGTACTATTGAATTTACAAGAGTGCTACAATATTACACTTAACCATATTACATTATGCCCTCATGCCATTATTACACTATGCCCTTCCCTTAAACTATTCCATTATGCCCTAGCCATGACCTATTACACTGCGCCTGAACATCAACCTAATTACACCACGCTCTACTCACATTATTATCACACTAAGCCCGACCATCAAACTAATTACACCACGCCCTACCCATTACACTATTACACTACGGTCGACCCCTAGCCTTATTACACCACGCCCTACCCATTACACTATTACACTACGGTTTAACGCTATTATTTTTAAAGTACGCTATCATACTAAGCCCGACCCTCAATTTTTTAAAAACTATTCCGGACATTTAACCGCATTGCACGACAATATCCTTAACTTTTCAGTATAATAAACTAAATAGTTCTCCTCTTGTTGAAAAGAATGTATTCACAAGAACTTTATTATCATTGAATCATTTTAAGCCCACTCTTCAGTACGACTTGAACATCAGAGGTATTTGCATATGTGTGTGTAGGGTGGGGGGGGGGGGGGGTGCGCGCGTGCACACAAGCGCACAAGGCCATAATATCTGAAACCGCTTCACCAGCAGGAATTGAAAGAAGAATTTTCTGAGAAAAACTTTGCTGAACTTGGGTAATCATGTAGCGATCTTTTGTACATTGTCAAAACATATTATTATACCCTCCGCAAACAAAGTTTTTTGGGGGGTATATAGGAATCACCTTGCCCGTCCCTCCGTCTGGCTGTCTGTCAGTCTGTCTGTCTGTCAGTCTGTCTGTCTGTCCGTCCGTCTGTCTGTGCAATCGTGTCCGGTCCATATCTTTCTTATGGAGAAACATTAGACGTTCTTACTTCACACAAAGATTGCTTATGACCTAAGGGTGTGTCATGACCTTGACTCAAGGTCATTTGGGCAAGGTCAAGGTAATTGGTAGAAAAAGTGCAAAATTCGTTTCCGGTCCATATCTTCCTTATTGAGAAGGATTGAATGTTCTTACTTCACATAAATATTGCTTTAGACCACAGGGTGTATCATGACCTTGACCTAAGGTCAATTGAAGAAGTTCAAGTTCATTATTTCAAAAATGCTAAATTCTGTCTGTGTCATGTCTTGTATTAATGGAAATATTAGAAACTAAAATTTGACACAAAGCTTGCTTGTCTCAGGCCACATAAAATTATTTTTAGATTCTCATCCCCGTCTTTCTAAAAATGGCCTGCCCCGATGAAATTTTTTTTGAGGAAAAATTTGTGGGAAAAAAAATTCGGAAAAGATCGGGCTCAGTATTCCAATATAATATGTCAATATGTTTGAATATTTAATGGCTGCTTGGCATGTGGATTTTGTTTGATCCGAGTCATGGTTGTTAACGGAAGGATCCAAATATCTTCATGCATTAACAGTTAACTTAAAATAAAATGGAATTTAAGGATAGAAATTGGTTTGTTTAGTCCTATTAGCATTAACAGTTTTAAGGAATAGAGAAGTTGTTATATATAGAAAATGGACAGTGAAATAGATTCATCCAATATTTTCTATAATAGCAAACATACACGCGTTATGAATTTTTTCTTAGCGGGGGGTATCAATTGTGAGCTTGCTTACAGTACCTCTAGTTTTTAAAGATGTGTTGATACATGATTCAATTTACATAAGATAAAATTTATAGTAAGATATACTATGTTGGGGTATTTGAATAACTCCATGTTTAAATGTGTTAACAATGCATTAGCCAAGACTTAAACATGTTTGAAATGCTGGTTACTTTTTGCAGGGCTCATTGCATACATGTAAGCAATGGCAAGGCTACAGTTACGATGTACGATGGCGGATATCTACTATACAACCACTGAAATCATTCACCGCACAAAAATGTAGTTCTAACTAAAATTTAATTTTATATCTGATATATTTAAACATCAATTTTTGTAAATACTTGAAGTTTGCAGTGTAAAGTTGCTGAGTGGCGGAATACATTGTTCACAATGCCTACTCATCCTACTCCTCCTACCGCTATCGTTTTGGAGGTCTGTGTTGCTCTGCTTCGAATTTGCTTTTCGTTTTATGGATATTTGAGATGGATGACGGTTTGTTATTGTCATTTTTTCATTACACTTGTAGCCTAGGCCATTCAATTAACTGCGGGAGTTGCTTTTAGCGCGTGCATTACATTCAATCTTATTTTGGGTATTAAAAATCTGATTCTCCCACGATTTATCACCTTTACGATATCAATGTGAATATGTATTAACATGCTTACATCCTCAATTAACTCATTAATAATAACTTAATATTGAAGCAGGCAGCTATTTTTTATTTGTATCTATTTGTATTACTGTATTTTGGCTTAGAGTTATTGCCGTTGATTTAATGAATCTTGATTATTTAGTTAATGTATTCAGTATTAACAAATTAACGTGATGATAAATTTTTTACAATAATAAATAGTATATGTAAATAAGGTGTTTTGCATAAGAAGTTATAGACTAGATAATTATTTTAGGCTGGCACATATATAGAGACAGTGCCTCTTGCGGTTAGGAGAACGACTGAATGGGGTAAAACTTAGACAGGTACGGCCAGATTGATAGAGTGGACATCCCTGCTCTATCTAATCTTGATCTAACCTATGATACAGAGTGTGCGGTCATCCCTGCGCTGTATCGCTTTAGTGCAAGTGTACGATCATCTCTGTTTGCATTGGTGGTGGTTGCGGTGGAGAACTATCGTGTGGTCATCCCTGCTGGTGTTCTGCCCTTTCCAGCGCAAGTGTGCGGCACTCCCTGCTTGCGTTCGGTTGCGTTGTTAGCGTTAGTTTGCGGTCATCCCTGCTTGTGTTAACGTTGGTACTTTTTGAGTTGCGTAGGTGTGCGGTTGTCCATGCCTGCGTGACGTTTATTCCCTATATATGTGCAGGCGTGGTGATTGAAGTCTGCACTTATAAATATTGGCAGCAATCATTCTATCTCGGGTACGGACCCGCGGGGGAACACAAGCAGTGACACCCTTGCACGTTACAATGTGTCGATATAGTCTGTAATAGTGGCATAACTACGCACGTTTTTACATACACATCAAATGAGTCGGGGTATCTGTACTTTGATTGTTTTTCTTTCCATAGGATGTCCAGGAGGGTTTTACGGGGCTTACTGTACTAACGCCTGTCCAGATACAAATTGTTACTGTCACTTAGAGACGGGCACCTGTCAGGGCTGCAAACCTGGGTATCAAGGTTACCTGTGTAAATTAGGTAATCCATATGCAATTTTTAAATATACAATTATTCCTCTCTCTTATTTACTTTTTTCGCATTACGCATAGAAACAAAATCAAAAATGATTCAAAATGATTAGATTTTTTTTCGTTAGTGTGATTATTTCACTGCAAATGAAAACTTGTCTGCTTCTTTAACATATATGCTAAATATTGACACATCTTTGAAGGATATATAATATATATTCTGTGAATATTCATATAGTTATAATACTAGAAAACAATATTCAGGGGTATATAGGAATCACATTGTCCGTCTATCTGTCAGCCCGTCTGTCCGTTTGTTTGTCAGTCTGTCTGTCTGTGCAATATTGTCCGGTCCGTATCTTTGCCCTGGAGAAACATTGAATGATTTTACATCTTACAATGATTGGTTATCACCAATGGGTGTGTCATGATTGTAAACCAAGGTCATTTGGGCCAGTCCAAGGTCCCTGGAATCAAAAGTGCAAAATTCGTGTCCGGATTATATTTTTCTAATGAAGAAACATTTTAAGTTCGAACTTTACACAAATATTACTTTTCACATGAGTGTGTATCATGAGTTTGACCGAAGGTCATTTTGTCAATATTAATGGCATTGGAGAAAAAAGACCGCAAAAATGTGCCCGGTCCATGTCGTTCATATGGAGAAAGATTGAAAGTTCTTACTTGACTCAAAGATTGCTTATAACATGCAGGTATCTCATGATTTTGACTTGAGTCATTTTTAAAGGTTCAAGGTCACTACGAGGAAAAGTGCAAAAATAGTGTCTGGGTAATATTTTTCTTACAGAGAAACATTGGAAGTTCTAAATTTACACAAATTTTGATTATTACCTGAAGGCATGCCATGATTCTGACAAAGGTCTTTTGGATAAGTTCAAGGCCACTGAAAGGAAACATGCAAAGTTTGTATCTGGTCTGTAACTTTAATAAAAAATTCAAGACTAATATAAGAAAGATAGTGCGTCCGTTATTTCCCCAAAGAGAAATACTTCGTTATTATATTTTTTAGCAAGAGAGGGGGGGGGGGTTATTATTACATTTTATCAGTTTATAAACATCAAGTTAAATTTTCTACCAAAAAGTCTCTTTCTGTATTTACAGAAATAGTCTTTTCTGATATTCAATGTTTTGAGATATGCTTATTCAAAGTGTATAGTATAAAGTGTTTATTATAAGAGCGCCTTTAGTGATCAGTCTGTTTGTCCGTCCATTCGTTTTACGGTTCGTCTGTCCGTCCGAGGGCATTAGGTTTCTAGATTTAAAGTGATGGTCATTCAGCATGTAACAGAATTGTCAGAACAACTCATGTCCGGATCATGTATTCTCTCCCACTGGTTCAATGTGGTTTAATATTCGCTCACAGAGTGCCTTTTGTCAAAAGATGTGAAATGACCTTGAATGATGTTTCTTCTTTTAAGGTCAAAAGTAAAGGATAAAGATATTATTTCCCATTAACTAAATCTTGCTCATATTCAACTACAAAAGCCTGTTGGTAAGGGGTAATGGAACTTGATTTAAAGTTAGTTGCCAACCTGATTTTATTTTTTGTCAAAGGTCAACAGGTTTTTTTGGGTTTATGTAATATATTTTAAAACATCCACCTAAACAAATTTTAAAATTTTAACATTTGGTATTTCCAATAGCGTGTGGTCGAGGATATTATGGTGCCGAGTGTCAACAAGAATGTGGACACTGCCTTGACCTATCTCAGTGCTTCCACACTAACGGGTCATGTTTAACTGGATGCGACGCTGGTTATAATGGAGAAATGTGTACTTCACGTGAGTAAGAAAAATCTATGCATGTGTTGACATCAAAAGTGAAAGACAGTTAAATAGATGGAAAGATTGATGATTTGATAGAGAGAGAGAGATAGAGAGATACACATGCATTATTTAGTCAATTTATTGTCATCTTGAATGTAATGAAGGGCGTGCAAATACCTTTTATTAGTTAGCCATGTTTCAGTTAATTGATTGGGCTTCATTCCATGTTCCTTACATATCCTTAATGTATTTTATTTAGCTTGCCCATACGGATTTTTTGGACAAGATTGTGTTGAAAGATGTAATGACACCTGTGATGGTTGTAACAGATTCAATGGTTCTTGTGATTCTGGCTGTAACCCAGGATGGCAAGGACATGACTGCCAAGATGGTATTGAATAGTTTGTAAAACAACCTTAACATATATCTTTACCTTGTCTGTTGTGAGGCTAAGTATACTGTACCAAGAGTAAAATCAACTTTGTGTTTTTTTTCTTTATAACATTTTCATTTCTTTAACCAGCTTGCGATAAAGGATCATTTGGTGAAAATTGCAAAATAACATGTGGACACTGTCGTGACATTAAAAAGTGTTCCAATATCAAAGGAACATGTTTAACTGGTTGTGATGCTGGTTATCAGGGAGATTTATGTAAAACACGTAAGTGATTATTTTAGATTATTTTAGATTTATTATGATCTAATGTTTATTTTCCACTTTTCATAATTAGAAACTCTGTGATACCTAAAAACACTCGGCGTTTCTAATAACTCTTAAGTCAATATCAAACAAATTATTTCAGGGTGTCTTTTCTGTTTGAGATCCTATAAAACGTCAAGATAGATATGATATATCTATTTTCCTTACTTTATGAATTTAGGTAAATTATATAGAAATAAAACATTTTCTAGAAATTCCATTTGAAATCCTATTAAAAGTATTCCTGATAAATAAGTTTAATATCTTAATGTTCTACAAATAGGTCAATAACATTCTTAACGGTCTTTTATAAGAAAAATCGCAGGCGTTCCGTATACATTTCTTTTATAAAAAAGGAAAGAAAAGGTATGTAGCTTGTTTTCTTTATGTTTCTTTGATAGCACAGTTTAAAACACGATTTTCTCTTAGTTTATATAAGAATGAAGCCCAGTACATCCTTATAAAAATAGGCTAGTGCTATTAAGCATCATTTAAAAAATCATATCACAAAGGACTCTATGCAGTATAATGCATTTCTCGCCCCTAAAAAAATGTAATAAAAAGCTTAAAAAATAATGTGGAATCTATGAAATCATATTTAAAACAAGTGTGGGAAAGGTGGTGTCATAATGTAGAAATGACGTCTAAAAATTGTTAAAACAGTGGCAGATATTTAAATATATTAAATATAGTCCTTTCCAAATTTTATAGATTCCTTGCATTTACTTAAACAATAAAATGCTATCTTTGGTGATTCATTCGGGATATGAAGGTAGCGACATTGCAGAAAAAAATAAATAACCCACTAACGCGGGTTATGTGTTGTTGGTTCTTTTTTATTGTTACAATGTTCGCTACCTTCATAAACCATTGATGAATCATCAAAGGGCGCATGTTTCTTCTAACAAATAAATAAATTTATTATAAAAAGTAAGTTTAATTAACTAGACTACTTTTAATGTACATCATTACGTTAGCTAAAATATAACAGCCAAATCGTCTCCTATGAGAATTGGAGTCCAAAACATGATGATTATTTCTCGTGCATTCGGTGGTTTTCCTTAGCTTTCTGTAGCACCCCTGCGAATGTTATTGTCATTCAAATTTTAGATCACGTGGTTTTATTTGACCCTTTCAGTTCCGCAGTAAAAATATGCCTCGTGTTTATAGTCTATTTTAAAGAATCTAGGTACTTGTAGTCAAATATAAATTCTAGAGGTTTATTTATTTTAAACTTTATCTTCATTAATTGGTGGATAAAATGTGTTCTAGAAATAAATGTAACAATACAAAAAAAGGGTTTTTTCTGCTGTTGCGACAATTAACATGCGTAGTAGAGATCCCCCCTAAGAATTAATTTTCGATCCGCGCCTGACCTAGTAATAACATCAATAGTGAAACAGACTGTACTATTTTATGCAGAATGTTCCTTGAAAATGGCTCGATATACTAAGTTTTTATGCAAAACATTCACCCATTATTTTAAAAAAAACATGGTATTGCACACCACAAGCATCAAACATGGCTATGATTTTATTAAGCAACCCAATGTTTATATTATCAACAACTCTTCACGTGGTTTTAACTAACGATAACTCTGTTCTGAATATCATCGTTTAATTTAAAAAACCGCTAGATGGTGAAATAAGACATACATCTTAAAAGATGTTGATGTTTTAGCATAAATCCAAGTAGGATATGATAAGAAAATCGACGAGTACTTACGTATTTTGAGAATATTATCCGAACACTTATACTTCCGCTCGAAATTTCACAGGAACTGAACAAATCTCGGTGAAGTCTTGTGAACTTTCATTCGAGCACCTCTAGATTTATTACATACTTAACAACGATAAAGAAAACATTCCGAACACATTCGCAGGGGTGTGTAGGTTTCGACCAATTGATAATCAGGGCGTGTTGATATCAGTCATGTATGTTCTATAGAGCGATGAATTAATTATAAGTTTCCGTAAGTAATAGAGGAAATTATATTTGGTAGATGTAAATATTAGATTTTGACCTTAACAAATCAGGTCAAGCTTGTTGGATATGATTTAACACTTATTACATTTGTGACAATTTATTACAGGTGGTCTTATTTCTATCCGAAAACTATTATAGATAGAAAAAATCTTTTAAATGCTTTGTTTTCTAGATAAGTTTCTTTAGTTTTATTTAGAATATTTTATTTATTTATACATGTACATATTGATGGATAAGATTTAAAACAAAAAAAAAATACTTAAAGAAGGCGTTGATTAAAGATTTATTAAAAACATGCCCTTTAGAACTACCACAATTTCTTTCAAAAATACTTATTGATAGAAATCAGAGAACAGAATACCCCATCCCCTTGTTTATATCACTTTTATCCTCCCAGATGACCTTTTCAGAGAGTTTTAAGTGGTGATTCTTGTGCGTTTATGGAATATTTTTCTTTTTTGAAAAGCTTACAAGTCTACACAGCAAAATGTGCCACATACGTTTCACATACGTTAAACATGTGTGATACGTATGTGACCTCACGTACGTTTAACGTGATTTAAGTACCACGCGTGTTTAACGTACGTTAATGAACATATGTGAAACGTATGTTACACGTGTGTTAGACATACGTGATACATTCCATACGTTTTACGTATGTGGATCCAACGTACGTTTTTTACATGAATTACATACGTATCACATGTAAATTGCTTAAAATTGAATTACTTGAATATTTTTAATTTTTCAGTTCATTCTTGATATACTTCATCTGGCTGCTTGAATCACTTCAATTGATTACTCAGTTACTTCAATGGATCTTTGGAAACATTCATTTTGCATTTCCAGCTTCTTGTTAATCTAAAACTAGAGTTACAGAAAAAAAAACAGTTTTGAGATTAAAAATGAATTTAATTCCTTGAATGATTACATTTAGATTTATATTGTTGTCATTCTTCTGTGCTTTAATAGTTTCTGGAAAAAAAAAACAAAGAATTTTACATTAAATTTCATTTTATGATTAAGTAAAAATTGCAAATGCCTCGGTTGGTTTTTTATTCAACAATATTGTTAAAGAATAACAGGTTCCATTTAGATTTTATTGCAAATACAACATGAAGAAAGTTTACAATTGTTAATAATTTTTTCTTTTATTTGCAAGCTTTGAGAGAGAGAGAGAGAGAGAGAGAGAGAGAGAGAGAGAGAGAGAGAGAGAGAGAGAGAGGGGGCAAAATAGAAGGTCAATCACAGGTATTAATATGACAAAATAATTTTTACCTCTAGTATATTCATCCTGATTTTTGTGCACCTTCAACTTCTTCCTTTTTCATGTTTTCCCATGACAATGCTTGTTTGAACTTCTTTCTAAAATATTAATACAAACTTAAGTACATATAACCATTAGAGTTTTTAAATACACGATAAAAAATATAATTTATACATGTAAGCGGAAAACAACGTATACAGGTAAATATTTTTTTATGCAAATAAGCTTGAATCATTTGGGTGAAATGATATTCTAAAGTACACTTACACATAGTTTCACATAGTCCCCAGAAAAGTGTGTGTGTTTGTGCATGCATTGGGGGGGGGCAACTACTTGATAATTCACTTTTTATATGAAAATTTAAGAAAAATCTTTGCTGCAACAAAAAAAAAGGGGGGGGGGGTAACTGGATACATGCCTGTATTAGTCCTTATCTAAATTGAATTACCTTAATCTGTCACTAAATTAGCAACCACATTGCAACTGTCTTTGAACTCCGTGAAGAACTTTTGGATCCTGGATCATTCATTACAAAATCTTCAGGCTACATCAAAACAGATCTTTGAAACTTCTGTATTATATCCATTTGCTACAAAATATAATACATGCATTAGATAATTAGATATATCAAAATTTTACACTTACTTACTAGGAAATACAAATGTACATGTAGGTGTCATGCAACAGATTATCATTATAGTCTGTCCCAAGTTATTTTTGCTGCATATTTGAACGATTTTTGATAAAAATACACATACCTGTGACTGAAGTGCAATTAAAATCGATGGAAGGGAAAATTCCCAAGATAACTTCATTCACACATTATCATTTTTCCCTCGTAAAAATTCACAGGAACGAAAACAGATTTCCTACGGAGATTTATAATGGGGAATGTTGACATCTTTTCTCCATTCTGAAATACTCGGGACCCCTCGCGCAATTTTTCAACGTTATCATCCGGGCGTCTTCATCTCCTTGGCAATGGAAAAACCTCGTAGACTTTTTATTTTTAGCCGTGTACTGATACCCAACAAGCTAGAGGGGGCGTTTCAAAGGGGAAATCTTGGGATTTTTTCATACTATTGAATGAACATCGTCTGAACCAAGAGGTATTTATAAATATTGAATAATTTAAGAAAATATGCGGCAAAAATATCTTGGGACAGACTATAATGATCCTGAACACCCAGTGACTTCTACTATTAATGAACTATGTCATAGAAATCCATACCTTTGAGTTATTTATTAGGTTGGATTTGTATGAAAAAAAATTTCCCAGCGGTGTTGATGACCCTTAAAAAATGTTTAAATTGTGAAATGCAATGGTATGTGTACTTACATTATGATTTTATCAATTCAAAGAGACATCTGTCATTGACTGTGTTAGCTAGTTGGTGTCCTCTTCCAGGGATATGTCAAGCAGCCAATGCATGCCTATAAAAAAATTTCAATTACCATGCAATAAGAATACAACTTAATAGAGGCAATTCAATAATCATTTCACTTAGTTGCAATGGAAGACCTACTCGTTACTTTGCATAGGCTTTGCTCTAGTTTTTCTCTACTTTCAAATATTTCAGTTTTCAAATGCGTCTTATCCAAGATCGACATATATTTAAAGGGTTTTAATAAGTATTGGTTCTTCTATATTAACTAAACCAAATAGCTGCTTAGATGTAGCTCTCTGGGGAAACATCATTTTTATCGTCATTAATTCAACCCGAATTTTCCCGGAGAACACAGTTACAGCTCCGTGCTACATGTTTACTCTTTTGACATCGGTAATTGTACGATATAATTTTGAAATGCAAGTAAATAAAAACGAATGCTTGACAATCATTACCTCTGCTAAATCCATCCTGTAGTTCGATCTTCTGCCTCCGTGACGTAAAAATGTGCATATATTTTGTCATCGACAAAACTAAAACCGATTTCGTTTTAATTCCGGATTCGTTATCGAATTAATTTTAAGAAGACACGTGGCTTCTGTTAATGAAACAACTTTATTTATGCATAGTTTAAACCAATAAACACGCACAGTAGCAAGACTTTCCTCACACATGTTCACATGCATTCATTTCAGAGACAACATCAGACATGTACATGTAGATCATGCGCGGATCCAGAATTTTTTTTCCGGGGGGGGGGGTAGGGGGTCCGAAGGATAATTGTGTTTGCCCGGGGAGGGGGGGGATTCGTGGCATATTTGCGATAATTTTACTGTGTAAATTTCATTAACTTTCATTTTCGGGGGGGGGGGGGTCCCTCCGACCCCCCCCCCCCCCCCGCTCATTAGATCCGTGCATGCAGATAATTTTAATGTAAAGTTATTCAAATGCATGCCCTCAGTTCACACATATGTAAAACATATATATTATTAACGCACGTGTAACATGGTTTTTAGAACTCATGTTAACCATGTGTTTATTAACATATGTGTAACATGTGGTTGAGATCTACATATGTAAAACATGTGATTCACATATGTTTAACATATGTAAAATCTAACGTATGTTAAACATATGTGATGTTGAACGTATGTTATCACACGTATGTTAACCATGCGTTTCTCAACATATGTTTAACGTACGGTTTAACTTCACATGTGTGTAACGTATGTTTAACGTATGTTGTACGTGTGTTAAGTTCAAACATATGTGAAACGTATGTGGCACAATTAGCTGTGTAACAAGTCTTGAAACATCATTAAATGAACAACAACACATATTAACTATAATACGGCCAAATTTATAATTATCGACACAATTACACTTACTTTTAGCAGAAACATAAAATGCACCAAAGATTCATTGATTGTGAATTAAGCACTTTATTTTGTTTAATTATTTTACACAAGTTATGTTTACTTGATACAAATACTAATCGACGAGTATAAAACTGATTCATAGAATGTGACAGAGGATCCTTTGGATTTGACTGCAATGAAACATGCGGACACTGCCGTGATATAAATCAATGCTTCTATACTAATGGAACATGCCTAACCGGATGTATTGCTGGCTTTCAAGGGGATTTGTGTAAAACACGTGAGTATTAAGGAGATGTTTTTCATTTTATTAGCGAATGAATAAATCTGTTTAATAAAGAAGTATTTACAAAGAGTGCTGAGTATTCTTTTTTCGTTAGCGTGCCAGCGCGGGTTCTTCGGAGAAAATTGCCTTCAAAAATGTCTCGAAAACTGTGCAGGTTGTAATAATAAAACTGGTCTGTGTGAATACGGATGCCTCGAAGGATATACAGGATACTTCTGCGAAAACGGTGATTTTAACTTTAGCGATTCATTAGAAACACATGTTTTCACAATTTATTGTTTGCTATTAAATGATATCGGTTATTACATGTTACTTAACTGTTGATGGAAAATAAGAGGAAGTAGTAAAAAGGTGATTTTTGTGTTGCGTGATGAAAAACCTATTGCAATTTATTTATTCATATCTATTTATGTTATACAGCCTGTCCGTATGGATTGTTCGGACAAGATTGTACTGGTGTATGTAACGACAACTGTACGGGGTGCAACAATGTGAATGGTGTGTGTGACAGAGGATGTCATCCGGGCTGGATGGGAGACTATTGTGATATAGGTAGGTTAGCTTGCATGGAATCTGTCTATGTTGTTGATATGAATCAACAATTCAACATTATGCATATTACATCCATAGTATCTATAGTTTGTTGGCGATATACCTGTTTTCTATTTTTAGTGATTTCAAAATCATAGCTGCAGGGTAAAACTCAAGAAGATTTGTTAAAAACCGAAACGGGTTAAATTAATTTTAATGTCATTAACATGTTTAAATCGTTACTAATCATGATTTATATCTTTACAGTTTGATATATGGTAGGTAATAACAACGTTCAAAATACTAAATATGTTGATACACTCCTAAATGCATACACCTTAACATGAACACTGTAAGTATATTCACAAACTATTTACACACAATGAAATGAACCGCTTTATTCAGCATTTATATAACCACATAAATGGCGCATCAGGAAAGTCCTCTTACTTAATAAAGTTGACAAATATTAGATTTCCCTTCAACAAAATCGTGAATCTTTAAAAGTGTATCAGTTTTTATCCAATTGATGTTGGACGTATGTCAGTGAGTGCTGTTGGTCAGTATTACACCAGCAACAAACAACAAATGTCCACAAAACAAAACAAAACAAACAAACAATAAGAAACATACAGAGAGAGAGAGAGAGAGAGAGAGAGAGAGAGAGAGAGACCCAAATACACATTGATGGTTTTATCGTAAAGGTGAAAATCCAATTTGTATTTAGATTATTAAATGTTTACGCGAACGCTTTGCTGAGTAGCTTAATAGATTCGGAAATGCACTGCACGCGTTTTTTTAATGTATCCTTGAGGTGTACCTTATAAGTATTAACCAGACGAAATAGCAAGAACTGCTCAATTGGTAAGAATTGCAACTTTGATTATTAAAACAAAACCCTAATTTAGTTGTGCTGATTGCAACCTAAAAAGGTATGTACATATTATATTATTTAAAGTGCGCAATTGTGATAAAACATAATTTTGCTTTAATTTTAAGAATTTGCTACAACTTCATTTTAATCTGATTTGTTCTTGATATTCTTACATTATCTTTTCCCTATTACATTTGTTTTCTGTCATGATGCATCAATTTAAATATATTCCTATATTTTTGTAAGTAAATATGTTTAATTATGGATTATTTTACATAACAATATTAGATATGTTTCATTCAACAAATTAGCGTGGTGTATATATATTGATATTGTTAATTATGTAATTAACAACTCCAAAAAAGTAAACCAACGTATATTATAGTAAAGAAATGTATTTCAGCTGCTCTATGTTCAACAAATATCAACAGATTATTGTTAACTATATATTTTTTTAAATCATGTTTTCAAAGAGGTAACTCACTGAGAGAAATCACCAGCCTTTGAAGAGATAAAAACATACTTGTAACTTGAATATCCATCACACCAGCAAACCCGCTGGTAATTACAGTAAAACTCGTTTAGAACGAACGCGGATATATAGCGAATTCTCGGATATAGCGAAATTTTTTGAGTCCCCAGTAAAATTCTTAACAAATCTTTGCAACGTTTTACAGTGGTAACAAATTCGGATATAACGAATTTACGGATATAGCGAACTATGTTTGATTCCCGTAGAGGTGAATAATTACGATATTTAACATTTTTATAACATTTCTTTACAGTTTAAAATGTGTGCACTACTATTTAACATAATAGTTTAAAAGAAATTATTTCCATTTAAATTTTTCAATTCACAATCTAATTATTTAAAGTAACACAAGAATGAATTTTTATTTTAGGCCTCTATAAGCAAAATTAAAATTAATAGTCTGGTGAAAGAAACCATTTATAAAGTGAATTTGCTATAGTTATTATTACGTATTCGTGATGTTTGGAATTTTTATTAATTTACAATTCTTTTCAGTAAAATAGAGTTTGCCCTTCCGCCAAAGCTGTTTATCTGCTGTCATTTTCTTTGGCAGGTTGTAGAGATAACGTCATACTCTGACGTCAAAGTGATTATTCGCACTTATATGAATCATCTTATCAGTGCATAAGAGTAAATCAATAGAATACATTAGTAGTAATAAAACATCTTATTTTGTATTCTAAATAGCTCATATGCATGCATTCCAGTGTGCAGCTTTACTCACGTTCACTGCAGCAGTACTTTCTTGGACATTCATCGCAAAAGCAATTCCTTGGACATTTATTGCAACCGCAATTTCTTGGACTTTCATCGCTGCAACCTTTCTTTGGACATTCACCGTAGCAGCATTTACAGAAGCATCGATTCTATGGGCATTCACTGCAGCAGCGATTCGTTGGGCATTTGTAACAGTCATTCGAAATTAATTCGTACGACGCCACGAGTAATCCGTTAAAATAATTTTATTACATCACACTTAAATGTGCATTGGCGTTTTGTCTACAAAATTACTACTGTTTAATTATAATGTCAAAAAAATTCTTCCAGACCTCCTGAAAATCATGATGTACAGACTGATCCCCATCAAAACAAATGGATCTCTTGGCATACTTTTCAACTTCCTTCAATCTATGGAAACAGTCCGCAATATTCCGAATAAATCATGACCATTATTATCAGGTAGAAACAAACTAAGGAGTCTGAGAACCAGTTTAAGTTAGTAAACGATAAAAGGAATGACAAGCTCCCGTCATAATTTAATTTTTATTTTTTTCTGAATGTTTGTTTGTATCGGTATAATAGTTAAACCATATACCACTAAAAGAGTCAACTAGGCTCCTTTAACAGTGTACTATAACTGTATACTAACGTAAAATGTTTTTAATAATAAAATTTTTTGGTCTTGCATAGACAGCATCATCACACGAAGGTTTCGGGCAAAAAAACCCACAAGTCATTGGACAGCAGCAAAAAAAAACCGAACTTTTTAACTGTAGTACGTATTGTGATAAACGACAGGTTAGTAAATATTTCTTGTTTTGAGACAAACTGTAAGAAACGTGTGCTAAAAAGGAAGCTAACATAAACATTATATAATTCATAAAAATATTTGAGAAACTGAAGTACGATTGTACAGTGGCTTATATATATGTAATTTGTAGAATCATTTGTTATGACGGACGATACCTGTTTTCTAGTCAAACGTGATCCTAAATCATCCTGCAATTTATAGTGTATGTGTAGGTATTACTTTGTTTTAACTTTGTATCATTTATATAGAATAAATTTATTTAAAGTTTTTAATACTCATTCTGACAAATCAAGAACGTGTTGTATTAGGTGCATACACGCATGGTTTTAATGTTTACGTATGTCATGTAATAAAACATACAGAAACATCGACAGCTGTTTATTGAAAGAATCGATATTGTATAAGAATAGGTGCCAATTTATATTTATTTTGATGAATTTTAACGGACTTTGAATTTTTCCTCTATTTTTCTTAAAGAAAGATGTGTTCTTAGCTGTTTTCGGGTTACATTGAAAACAAATTTTAGCCAATTTTTATAAAATATTTGGAGTATTTTCTCCATATATTTTTAATAAATTCAAATTGTTATTTTAAAATATTTACTAATTCGTAATTTTACCATTGTGTTACAGTCCATTCATCCTAATGGAGTCAGTTAACAGTGGACAAACTTGGGTACTCTTTTTAAAAAACTAGTCGTACATGTGTAGCAAGTTAGTTCACTGGGTTAAACATCATTTTGATAAAAGTAAATATTAAAAATAAAATATGTAAATAGAAAATCTTAATTATTTGCAATATACAATTATTTTTTCTTTTCTTTTCAGGCGATGGAAGTGTGAATATTACTTTGTTTTCTACATTACCATGTTTAAGACATTATAAATCATAAAGAAATCCATAGATATATGAAAGGTAATATTAATGTCTATTTGTTTTTGATTTAAACTCTAATGTACAATATAATCAACTAATGTAATAAATCATTTACAAATAATTTTTCAGGCAATGAACCTATGAACACTTCTCTTTTGTCTATATAGACATACTTAATACTACAAATTACAAGAAACCAAGAAATATTTAGAGGCATTATGTTTTTGTGTTTATAAATCAAACTCTGTTTTTTATTTCATTTCAATTTTTTATCACCTGATTACAGTGTATATCCGTTTACTTGACCCTATATGATTTTTTTAGGTGAAGATATTGTGACAGTCAGAAACAAGCCAATATCCAATACGTTTATGAACTTTGATACCTACCGCTGACTATATATTGTCGTGAGTACCAAATACCACTGACAATTAGAATCAAGCTGGTATGCGATACTAGTATGGACTTTGATTCATTCATAGACCGACTAATATATCGTTGTGGATATCAAATAAAAATGACAGTCAGAAGAAAGCTGATATGCGATATTTCTATGCACTTTGATTCCTTCATCAACCGAACATTTTATCGTTGTGAATATCATATCAAAGTGACAGTCAAAAAAAGCTTATATGCAATACGTAAATATACTTTTACAATTCATTTACCAATGAAGCGCCTCTCAATTACGTCGTTATGAATCAAATCTCGTTGGATATTTTCCTTTTTTCCCAAACAATGCAATACTACATTAACTAGAATGTTAATTTATTTAAAATATGTTGTTTTTTTTCAATTACATTTAACATTTTTGTTTTGTATTTATCAATAAATGTTATACAGCAAATTTTATTTTTGTAACCATATTATTACAAGTGAATCAAAACGTTAAATAATTTTAGAACAAACAATTTTTTTATTAATGTGTACATAAAACTGTTTAGTATATATAAATCTATTTCACGTTCGTACTGGTATACAGTGATGCTTAACATTCGGATTTCAAAGTGTGTCGTTAATCTCAATTGTTTCCAAAAAAAAGACGAAAATCAGTTTGAAAAAGTGTCTCTTTTTTCAAATGGTAATTAAGTAGTATTTTCTTTTACTCTTTTTGATGTTTGAATATGACCTACACATATGGAATGAAATCCAAAAAGAAGGGTAACAATTTAGTGATTGCTTTGAGTTAATTTTTTTGCTCTGAAGATGAGGAGAAAGAATAAATGACAAAAGATAAACTGATTTTTGGTTTCATTTTCTAAGATGTTTGGAAAACACAACGTTTCTCCTATTCTGTATACACACGTTATAATATCATTTTTTAAAAACATGAATACACAATATCAAAGGTTTTGTAATAGTCTGAACTTACATTATGCTTTTATTTTTTGTTTTATTGTCTTAAGAAAATAAATTTCCTTCGAAAATGTAATGTACAACAACATTCTTTTTTTCTTTGTTTATTTTTGGTGTGGATCATATGGAAAAGTGAAATAAAAAATGAAATTCATGAAATAATTCCAGTACTGTTTTATTAAAGTCGGCTTGGGGTTATATGGAGTGTTATGATATTTAATTTATATGGATCCTCGAGATCTATGTTCCGCATTATTGGCCGCAAGCGTTATATTTTATCTTACCTGTATTAAAAGAGGAGGCAGAAAGACAGCTTCCAGATGACTACTGGAGAGCCGTGTTTCCCGCACCCCCATTTTATACGCACGGACACTGCAGTACAACATTCTCCTCCTTATAAGTAAATGCGATTAAGTGCATACTAATGATCTGACGACGCACCGTGGTCAGTAGTAGCGTTTTATTTAGATTTTTGACCCGGCGTCGACAGGCTCATCACTGGACTTAATAACACATGTCTCCATGATCATAAAAAAACATACGTTATCTATTTAACGCATGTACTTTAGCCAATTGCTATAGAATTTCTGTTATGATAATACTTAGCCACCATCGGTACAGTAAAAATAATGAGTGAATGAATACGAAATATATTTATTGGTGGACTTGAAACGGTTTAATATGTTCCTTTCATTCGTATGAGGAACATGGCCCTAGGGCGGTAACAACTTATATGTTTGGTGTTTGTCTGATAAACATGTGAGGGTTTGGCGACAAAAACAAGAAGAAATATTTTGTTATCGTGTTAAATAAGGAAGTCCACCGTAAATTAAATATGTTCTATAATTACCTGTCCAGGTTGTCAATGCAATGTTAGTTATACAACTAAAAATATATCTAGTTAAGTCTCACCGAATCCGGAATTGCTTACAGAGATTTGTTTCTTATAACAAAATACAAAAAAGGTGTGGATATACATCAAGACCTGTGATCTATTGTTAAATTTAGTTATTTTTCATATATGAACAGAGCTTTTAACGTTTTTGGCACAGTTACCATACCCTTAATCTGAAGTAGTGAGTGCCGAAAAATTATGAAATGCAATAAATCTGATTATACGGTAGGTGACACACATGATAAGTCGCTGAATATCAGCGAAGTCGTTAAAACTCGCACCGAATTACATATGCTAACACACCGGAATGTTCTTGACACCGAGAAAAAAGTGACACGATTGCGTTTGCTGTCTGAAACTAGTGTAAAAGGGTTTGTTGCAATGAGAATAAAATCGAATTTTGAAGTTATTCGATTATGTAGTGTAACTTATTACATATACAGATGATATTAGTTCCTAAGCTAGTTGTTTAATTTATGTTTTCAGAAATATGAATTCATAGAGAGTAAAACTTAATAAATACACACATACTATTAGTTCTTATTGAAAACGAGTTTTGCCGAGAGGCCGCTTGCTGGTATTATATGTCAGTGTAAGTCACGACGCAGTAGTTACCTTCCCCTGCGCGTGCGTGACTGAAAGGTGGAAGAAAAACTTAATATGTTTGTGTAATAGATAAGCTATTGAACACCCTCCCCCTTTTGTGCATTGTAATGATTCGAAAGTCAACCGTTTCATTTGAAATATAAAATATATTGAAAATGTGTAAAAAATGAACCTAATAGAAACAGGAAATTATAAAATAATACAGATGATATTAGTTCCTAGTTGTTTAATTTATGTTTCAGAAATATGAATTCCGGGAGCGTGAAACTTAATAAATACACACATACTATTAGTTCTTATTGAAAACGAGTTTTGCCGATAGGCCACTTGCTGGTACTATATGTCAGTGTAAGTCACGCTGCAGTAGTTACATTCCCCTGCGCGTGCGTGACTCTAAGGCGGAAGAAAAACTTATGTGTAATAAATAAGCTATTGAACTCCCCCCTTTTTTGTGCAATGATTCAAATGTCAATCGTTTTATTTGAAATATGAAATATATTGAAAACGTGTAAAAATCGATATTTGGTAAACAGTTTTTGCATTACTCTGTCTTTTTTTGTTTTGTATACATTATTATAAAACAAAATTGATTATTTGATTCAAAACAATAACTAAATACATTGCTGTATGAAAAATTTGGTAATTTTGCTATGTCAAATTGACAGCAAAGTAATTAAGTTGTATAACTCTAAAGTTGCCTATATCCCAGTTTAACAATGTATCGATTTTTATTACAACTAGATGATAGCCCGCGCAAGCGCAGGAATTAAAACTTAAAACTCTAATATGATATGTTGTTTAGTCATTGAACTATACTTTTTAGTTCATATGCGTATATATTATGTCCTTTTTTTATTGTCTGATTTTTAAAACATTATGTATTTTTTAAAAAAATTAAATATAAAAAACAACTGCATGGCTAACTATTTTTAGGAGGGGGTAGGGATGAACAATCTAAATTAATTTGGATGATATTTAAATGTACATGATCTTAAAACGGCTCGAATTAAATATATCATGAACATAAATCAAACATACCTACAATAACCTTCTTAAATTAGTATCTACTATATGAGAAAAAAAGTAAAATTAATTGCGTGTCAGAAAAAAAAAACTGCTTAAAAGTTCAAAAGAAATGTTTGTCATACATTCCTGCTACTCGTTTGATTGATTATTCACTGTTTTGAATTCGTGGTAAAGTAAAATATGGAAAGTGAAATAAGAAACCAAGTCGCAGTAAAACAATGAAATCATTTATATGCTACACAGCTATAATCGTTTCATGTAAAAATATCTCAGTGTGTTCATTGATCTGTCGCAATGTTGCACGTAGGCAGAACAGATTTCCAAGTTGGACATTTGTCAGCTCAATGTGTGTTGGTGTGTCTGTTAAGAGACAAGTTGTTTGATGTTTTATTTTAGACTTAGTTCTTGCGCAAACCAGGAAAGTCCCCTGTGATTTTAATTTGATCTATTAAATCACGTTTCTACAAACGTGACCAATACAATGTATTGTAGTAATAACCAAGAGAAAGTTTTTTACCCGTAACCTTTATTTTCCTTTGTAATTGAAATCAAAGGGTTTCATAATGGGACAATATAGCACAGTATCACTGTTCTAATAGTACAGATCTTATATGTTGTTTTTTCTTATTTTTTTTTCTTTAACACAGTAACGAAATTTCCTAGTTCTAATTCATAATTTAATGTATGATCATGTTGATGTATTTGTAACTACCCCTGTATATTGACCCATTAAATGAGGACTTCGAGTAGTAACCGGAAAGAAACGACCATTTAATTAACACTATTGATATAATAGGGCTATATTATATACTGGTCAAACAATCTGAATGTTACGTAAAAAAATGATGTTCATACCAGTATCAAAGCCCGCCTCCGGAAACGACACTATAAACAGGTTATTTCTAAAAGAAAAATGGGTATAAGGTTGTATTGAGTATTAACTTAGTAATCAATATTGTAATCAATGTTTATGCAATACTCAACCAAACTAATAACACGATCATGACACCAAGTGATATTTATTCTCTAACGTTAAAAAAATAGGTCAAATACTGTTTATATGTGACTTCATAAACAATATGTATTGTTAACACATTAACAAAATTTCTTAATTATATTTCATTGTTCTATGTATGGTCATGCTGATGTATTTGCAACTACCTCTGTATATTGATCCATTAAACCAAAAAAATACAATATGAACAAGTTATATTTTTAGCTCACCTGAGCTGGAAGCTTAAGTGAGCTATTCTGATCACATTTTGTCCTTTGTCCGTCTGTCCGTCCGTCTGTCCGTCTGTAAACTTTTCACATTTTGAACTTCTTCTCTATAACCACTTAACCAAATTCAACCAAATTTGGCTCAAAGCATTCTTATAGAAAGATGAATATAAATTGCAGAAATGAAAGAAAAATTTTCATTGAAAGCGGTGAAAACCTGAAAACTGTAATAAAGGGGGGTGCATTTTAAAAAATCTTCTTCTCAAGAACTACTGAGGCAAATTCTACGTAATTTAGCCTGAATAATCCTTATGGGAAAAAAATATAAATTGCAAAAATTATGGGCTAATTCTGTTTCAAATCTGAGTTATTACGAAAATAATAAGAAAGAAAAGGCGTGTTTCAAGCAATTTATAGCATCCATGAGTCTTGGTAAAAAGGGTAGGCATGACCGGGCCAGGGCAAAAAAAAAAGATTGACAGTTATTAATCTGCCAATCTCATTAAAATTTCAAGATATTTACTGACCAGTATATTTGTATTCGCTGTAAATATTGCTGCAAAATAATGCGTAATTGGAATTGACGAATGCCGATCTACCCCGGCTTTTATTTTGCCCCGGCCCGGGTTTGCTTGCCCATTTTACCAAGACTCGTATTCCATAATTCTAAAACGAGGTTCTTTGTTTAAAGCAGCCAGGACACTATATGATAAACGGGTCGATCTGACAATGATGAGTTTGTTTGTTGTGCAACAGTTCGTGTACGAAGGGAATCTTTAAAACATGCAAAATACATTGGTGCCGATTTTTTAAAGTAAATTGAGACTAAATATTTCACATATGACAATGGTGTTAGCTTGTTGTGATTTTCGTTTCGTTTTCATTTATGCTTTGCGTTAACCTGGGAACTGTCGCTTGTATTTCCTGATTTTTACGTATCAAATCAAACAGAGACTTCGGTAAATCAAACAGTTTACTCTTTACCTGCGCAAATTAAGCAAAATCTGATGTATTAAGAAAGAACTAAAATGCAATTCATTCAGGCTATCGGTAATTCGGTATCATCTTTTGCGTAATGGTAGAATAATGCAATATGTTTTGTTGAGATGCTCGGCATTTTCTCGAGTTTATTCAGTTTAAATAGAGTTTAATATCGCTGACGGAAATATGTAGGTATACAAATGTATATGATTCATTTTGAAAAATAAATTGTGTTCTTTTTTTGTAATAGTGCATGTTTTTTGTGTTTAATTGTTTACAATTTCTATTCACCTATTTGAGTGTTAAGCTTCGAATTATAAGCAAGATACAGAGATTTGCTCACAATTCTATGTTTGTACACAGATCTGAGGCCATTCATTTTTTTTCAATTTTAAATGCCGAATAGGAAATACCAAGTTCCAAATCTTAAGCTAAATGTAATAAACTCATGTGAACAAAATATGACTCAAACCTAGCAACATTTGGAGCTCATCTTGCTTATAATTCTACGATTGACGCTGAAATTTTGGTTGATCATTAAACATTCTATATGAATTAGAGTTTGTTAAATACTTGTACGCTAAAAAATTGAAGAATGATATGCTGTATATAACTACTTTCTGGGGCCCCCTCTTTATACAATGAATAATGTGAAATGTAAGTAAATAAAAACGACATCGTTTAAACAGTTTCCATAGTTTTGACACATTTCTGTTGCTGGGATAAAAGAATTATCGCTATTCCTAAGCAAATATTACAGCGGAATATTATCCTGGTTTGTAGCCATTTGTTATTTTTGAATAAAAATGAAAATAATGGGTGCATAGGCCATAGTAAATTAGAGTGATGTGCCTGTCAATACGGTAACATTGATTTTTATAGCTCTTTAACATGTCACGTGACAACATTTTTCATTCCAGTGTATTCATAAATTAAGTGTCAGTAAAGTTATAAAAGTCACGAGTTTACGCGAGGTACACAACAGTCATTTAATTATAATGGAGAAGACAAATTAAATTGTTGAATATTTTTGATTTGAGAAATTGAGCGCATTGAGGTGCAATTTTCTTCTTCATATATATACATGTAGGATTTTTTTGATAAAATACAATAACCATTATATTTTTAAAAAAAATACAATAACAAGTAAGTAGTTGAGAAAGAAAATGTACCTATATGCTCTCATATATTTTGATCGTTTTATTAAGTGGGGAGGGGGGCAGAACGAAAATACAGAGAATTAGAAGTTATATAACAGTGTACCCCTACCAAATATTTAGTTCTATATCTTGTGTAGGATTTTCTTATTCTGTGTAAAAACAGTATTTCATGAAGGTACAATGTCAAAGATTACATGTATGCAAAAATAAGTGTACAATTCGAATATTTTACAATATTTATTTTTTTTGTTATTCTACCGAGGGCCATATGGCACACTATCATTTGAACGCCCATTGTTGCTTAGGTGAGCGATGTGGCTCCATGGGCCGCTTGTTTTTTAAATGGTATTAAGTTGTATATGTTATTAATCTAATAATCAATATAGTAACCAATGTTCAAACAATACTTAATCTAAAGAATAATACGATCATGACACCAAGTGATATTTATTTTCTAACGATAAAAAATAAGTCAAACACTGTTTATATGTGACTTAATAGACAATGTGTATTGTGTGTGTTTCGTATTGTCATTTGTTTCTGACAAGGATTTCTTTTAACCAACAGATTATTAACCCAATATCTCAATGCAATTTATGTCCTAATTAAAAACTCACAAATTCAGATTAACAGATTTACTTGTCTACTCCATTTTATTGTTTTAATTTAAATTTCACAATATCAACAAAAACTAAATATTACTTTAAATGTGCTTCAATTACATATAACCTAAGTATCAGTAAATTGTAACAAAACTAAATTTCAATTGAACAAATTATATTAAGACTAAAGCGTATGTTACACGAGAAAGATAACTCTTGATCCGTAAAATCAACACTAACTGTATTTTGATTAAAAAAACGGTTTGGTTTTGAACTAAAATGTAACAAAATTAGTAAAATGGGCACCATTTACGTGTTCTGTTATTTGAAATTAGTTTTTAAAAAGTACTAGTGTTTCGTGTTTGAAGATTCAGTTTCCACTTCATTTCTTTTAACGTATCTTTTTAGTATCATTTGAAGAGAAAAAAACGTACAGAATACTTTTCAGAAAATTAAAACTGCTAAACAAATGTTAAAATGAATTGCTTGTCAGATATTCCCGTCTGTAATCGTAGTGTTAATTATTCATTGGTTAGAATAGGTGTTAAAGGAAAACATGGGAAGTGAGATAAGAACCTGAACCATAGTAACACAAAGAAATCATTTATATGTTAGACAGCTATAACCGTTTTACATAAAACATTTGGGTTACAACAAACTCTTTCTATGTTGGACGTAGACATTACAAACTTTTCAGTTAGACGTTTGTCAGTTCAATGTGTATTGGTGTTTCTGTAAAGAGACAGATTGTTTGATGTTTAATTTTAGTCTTTGTTCTCGTGCAAAACAGGAGAAGTTCACCAGTATTATTTTTATTTTCCTTTGTAATTGATATCAAAGGGTTTCAAAATGAGACAATATAGCACGCACATTAGCCATTGTTCTAATATTACACATAATATATGTTGGGTTGTTTAAGGATTTTTTTTAATTTCAAACATTAAACAAAATTCGTATTTTTTTATTGTTCTATGTATGGTCATGCTGATGTATTTGCAACTACCTCTGTATATTGATCCATTAAATGAGGACTTCGAGTAGTAACAGGGAAGATACTACCATTTAATTAACACTATTAATATTATAGGGCTATATTATATACTGGTCGAAAAACCTGAATATTACGTAAAATCAATGATGTTCATACTAATATTAAAGCCCGCCTTCGGAAACGAAAGTATAAATAGGTTATCTTTTTTTAAAAAATGGGCATAATGTTTATTTAATGTTTAATTAGTAATCAATATTGTAATCAATGTTTAAATAATATTCAACCAAAAGATAAACACGATTTTGACACCAAGTGATATTTATTCTCTAACGTTAAAAAATAGGTCAAACACTGTTTATATATGACTTCATAGACAATATGTATTGTGTGTTTATTTTTGTGTTTCTTATTGTCATTTTGTTCCTGACAAGGATTTCTTTTAACCAACAGATTATTAACCCACTATCTTAAAGCAGTGTTATGTCCTAATTAAAATCACAAACAGCGCATATGTATTATCGCTTGAAAAATAGAGTAAAAATTACGATTTACTCCATTTTATTGTTTAATTTCAAATTTCAAATTATCCACAAAAGCTAAATTTTACTTTAAATCTGCACCAATTAGATTTAAGCTAAATATCAAGTAATTGTAACAAAACTAAATTTCAATTGATCTTTAAACAAATCATATTGAGACTAAAGCGTATGTAACACAAGAATGATAACTTTTGATCCATATAATATATACTTACTGTATTTTGAATAAAAGGTTTGTTTTTCAACTAAAATGTAACAAAATTAGTAAAATGGGCACCAATTACGTGTTATGTTATTTGAAATTAGTTTTTAAAAAGTACTAGTGTTTCGTGTTTGAAGAGTCAGTTTCCATTTCATTTCTTTCAACGTATCATTTTAGTATCATTTGAAGAGAGAAAATAAAGTTAAAAAAACCTTTCAGAAAATTAAAACTGCTACAAAAATGTTAAAATAAAATGCTTGTCAGATATTCCCGCCAGTAACCGTCGGGTAATTATTCATTGTTCAGAATAGGCGGTAAGGAAAACATGGGAAGTGAGATAAGAACCTGAGCCATAGTAACACAATGAAATCATTTATATGTTAGCCAGCTATAATCGTTTTTCATAAAACACTTGAGTTGGTTACAATGAACTCTTTCTATGTTGCACGTAGACACTACAAATTTTTAAGTTGGAAGTTTCTCAGTTCAATGTGTGACGGTGATTCTGTTAAGAGACAGATTGTTTGATGTTTTATTTTAGTCTTGGTTCTCGTGCAAAACAGGAAAGTCCCCAATAACCTTACTTTGATCTATTATATCTCGTCTTTACAGACGTAACCAGTACAATATGTAATACTTATAACCAAGAGAAGTTCACCGGTAATTTTTATTTTCCTTCGTAATTGATATCAAAGGGTTTCATAATGAGACAATATAGTAGCACATTAGCCACTGTTCTGATATTATACGTGATACATGTTGTTTGTTTTTTAAGGAACTTTTTAATTTCAAACATTAACAAAATTTCGTAATTATATTTCATCCTTCTATGTATGGTTATGTTGGTGTATTTGTAATACCCTTGTATATTGACCCATTCAATGAGGACTCCGAGTAGTAACAGGGAAGATACTACCATTTTTTTTAAACCTATTAATATTATAGGGCTATATTATATACTTGTTGTACAACCTAAATATTACGTAAAATTAATGATGTTCATACCAATATCAAAGCCCGCCTCCGGAAACGACACTATAAACAGGTTATTTCTAAAAGAAAAATGGGTATAAGGTTGTATTGAGTATTAACTTAGTAATCAATATTGTAATCAATGTTTATGCAATACTCAACCAAACTAATAACACGATCATGACACCAAGTGATATTTATTCTCTAACGTTAAAAAAATAGGTCAAATACTGTTTATATGTGACTTCATAAACAATATGTATTTTGTGTTTCTTATTGTGGTTCATATTGTCATTTTTTCCCTGACAAGGATTTCTTTTAACTAATAGCTTAATAATGCACTATCTCAATGCAATGTTATGTCCCAATTAAAATCACAAACAAGTCATATATATTATCGCTTGAAAAAAGGAGTAAAAATTATGATCAACTCCATTTTACTGTTTTAATTTAAATTTCACAATATCCAGAGAAGCGAAATATTACTTTAAATGTGCTTCAATTAGATTAAACCTAAATATCAGTTAATTGTAACAAGACTAATTTTCATTTGATCTTTAAACATATCATATTAGGACTAAAGCGTATGTAACACAAGAAATTAAGGCATAATTGTGTTCTCAATTGTGATCTTTATCGATGTAACATAATAGCCAACCCAATGTGTTCATGTGGAAGTTTAGAAGATGCACATCACTTGTTCTTCGTTTGTAAAAAATATTCATCATTAAGACAATCATTTATGTATAATCTTTTATCACTGAACTTTTTGAATATAATTGATGTACATTTGTTACTTTGGGGTGACAACACTTCATCTTATGATGAAAACATAAAAATATTTAAAGAAGTTCATACATTTATACAAAAGTGTGGTAGATTTATCTAAGTTTTTAAATTATTTGCATAACTTTCTTATCCATCCTAATTCTAATTCTAGATTTAAAACTATTGATTTATTTGTATTTCATTACATGTTCTATAACTGTTATCAATGTTAACTGGCATTGTATGGCACTGTAATATATTATGTACAAGGAGAGGACATTCTAAGTTTTTGGAACTTGTGTCCAATCCTTTTGGCATTAGTCAATAAAATATGTTCAACACAACACAACACAAGAATGATAACTCTTGATCCACCATAAAATCGATAGTAACTGCATTGTGAATGAGAATAAGGTTTGGTTTTTAAATAAAATGTAGCAAAATTAGTAAAAAGGGTGTTAATTACATGTGTAATGTTATTTGAAATTAGTTTTTAAAAAGAACTAGTGTTTGGTGTTGGAAGATTTAGTTTCCATTTTATTTCTTTCAACGTATATTCTAAGTATCATTTGAAACAAAGGTAAAAATACTTTTCAGAAAATACAACTGCTAAAAAAAAATTAAAATGAAATGCTTCTCGGATATTCCCGCCATTAAACGTCGGGTTGATTATTCATTGTTCAGAATAGGCGTGAAAGGAAAACATGGAAAGTGAGATAAGAACCTGAGCCACAGTAACACAATGAAATAATTTATATGTTAGACAGCTATAATCGTTTTAAAACATTTGAGTGGGTTACAATGAACTCTTTCTATGTTGCACGTAGACATTACAAACTTTAAAGTTGGACGTTTCTCAGTTCAATGTGTGATGGTGTTTCTGTTAAGAGACAGATTGTTTGATGTTTTATTTTAGTCTTGGTTCTCGTGCAAAACAGGAAAGTCCCCAATAACCTTACTTTGATCTATTATATCTCGTCTTTACAGACGTAACCAGTACAATATGTAATACATATAACCAAGAGAAGTTCACCGGTAATTTTTATTTTCCTTTGTAATTGATATCAAAGGGTTTCATAATGAGACAATATAGCACGCACATTAGCCACTGTTCTGATATTACACGTGATATATGTTGTTTGTTTTGTAAGGAACTTTTTAATTTCAAACATTAACAAAATTTCGTAATTATATTTCAATGTTGTAGGTATGGTTATGTTGATGTATTTGTAACTACCCCCGTATATTAACCCATTCAATGAGGACTTCGAGTGGTTACAGGGAAGATTCAGACAGCATAATTAACACTATAAATATTATAGGTCAATATTATATACTGGTCGAACAATCTGAATGTTACGTAAAAATAATGATGTCCATACCAATATCAAAGCCCGCCTCCGGAAACGACACTATAAACAGGTTATTTTTAAAAGAAAAATGGGTATAAGGTTGTATTTAGTATTAACTTAGTAATCAATAGTGTAATCAATGTTTAAGCAATACTCAACTTAAAGAGTAGTACGATCATGACACCAATTGATATTTACTCTCTTACGATAAAAAAAATAGGTCAAACACTGTTTATATGTGACTTCATAGACAATATTTATTGTGTGTGTTTCTTATTGTGTTTCTTATTGTCATTTTGTTCCTGACAAGGATTTCTTTTAACCAACAGATTATTAACGCACTATCTCAATGCAATGTTATGTCCTAATTAAAATCACAAATAGCTCATATGTATTATCGCTCGAAAAAGTGAGTAAAAAGTAAGATTTACTCCATTTTATTGTTTTAATTCAAATTTCACAATATCCACACAAGCGAAATGTTACTTTAAATGTGTTCTATTAGTTGTAACCTAAATATCAGTTAACTGTAACAAAATTAAATTTCATTTGATCTTTAAACAAGTCATATTTATTTCAGACTAAAGCGTATGTTGCACAAGAATGATAACTCTTGATCCTATTGATCCATACAATCAATACTAACTGTATTGTGAATAAAGGATAAGGTTTTGGTTTTCAACTAAAACGTAACAACTTTAGGAAAAAAGAACCAATTATATGTGTTCTGTTATGCGAAAATAGTTTTAAGAAGTACTAGTGTTTGAAGATTCAGTTAACATTGTTTTTCTTACGAGGTATCTTAGTATCATTTGAAGAGAAAAAGAGATTTTAAAAAATCCTTCTCTAAAAAAGTAATCTGGTGAAATAAAAAAAATTAAAGTGAATGGCTTGTCAGATATTCCTTCCGGTAATCGTCTGGTAAATTAATCATTGTTTAGAATAGGTGGTAAAGGAAAACATGGAATGATAAGAACCTGAAACACAGTCAAACAATGCAATCATTGATTTGGTAGACAGCTATTATTATTTTATATAAAACATTAGAGTGGGTTACAATGAACTATTTCTATGTTGCACGTAGGCAGTACAAACTTGCAAGTTGGGCGTTTGTCAGTTCAATGTGTGTTGGTGTGTCTGTTAAACGACAGATTGTTTTATGTTTTATTTTAGACTTGGTTTTCGTAAAAAAAAGGAAAGTCCCCAGTAATCTTACTTTGATCTATCATATCTCGTTTTTACAAATGTGAACCAATTCAATATATAATAGCTATAACCAATGGAAAGTTTTTCACCCATAACTTTTATTTTCCTTTGTTATTGAAATCAAAGGGTTTAATAATCGGACAATATCGCACAGTAGTCGCTGTTCGTATAGTACACATGTTATATGTTGTTTTATTTTATGGGTTTTTTTTTTAAATCAAAAGATTAACGAAATTTCATAATTCTATTTCATAATTCTTTTTATAATCATGTTAATGTATTTATAACTACCCCTGCATATTGATCCATTAAATGGAGATTTCGAGTAGTTACAGGGAAAATATGACCTGCATAGTTAGCCCTATTAATATTATAGGTCATATATTATATACTGGTCGTACAACCTGAATATTATGTAAAAAATAATGATCGTACAACCTGAATATTATGTAGAAATAATGATGTTCATACTAATATTGAAATCTGCCTTCGGAAACGACACTAGAAACAGGTTATTTTTAATTTTATTTTTTTCTTATTTTTATTAATTAATATTGCAATCAATGTTTAAGCAATACTCAACCTAAAGATTAATACGATCATGACACCAAGTGATATTTACTCTCTCACGATAAAAAGATAGGTCAAACACTGTTTATATATGACTTCATAGACAATATTTATTGTGTGTGTTTCTTATTGTGTTTCTTATTGTCATTTTGTTCCTGACAAGGATTTCTTTTAACCAACAGATTATTATCGCAGTATCTCAATGCAATGTTACGTCCTAATTAAAATCACAAACAGCTCATATGTATTATCGCTTGAAAAATTGAGTAAAAATTAAGATTTACTCCATTTTTTTGTTTTAATCTTACAATATCCACAAAAGCAAAATATAACTTTAAATGTGCTTCAATTAGATTTAACCTAAATATCAATTTATTGTAACAAAACTAAATTTCATTTGATCTTTAAACAAACAAATCAAAAGACTAAAACGTATGTTACAAAAGAATGACAACTCTTGATCCATAAAATCGATAAAACTATATTGTGAATGAAAATAAAGGTTTGTTTTTCAACTAAAATGTAACAAATTAGTAAAATGTGCACCAATTGCATGTGTTCTGTTATTTGAAATTAGTTTTTAAAACGTACTAGTGATTGGTGTTTGAAGATTCAGTTTGCATATATTTTTCTTAGTATCATTTGAAGAGAAAAAAAAGTTATAAAATACTTTTCTCCAACGATAAAAAATAGGTCAAACACTGTTAATATATGATTTAAGAGACTAAATGTATTGTGTGTTTCTTATTGTCATATTTTTTTTTGCAAAAGTATATGTTTTAGCCAGTAGAATGCTAACCCACTATGTAATGTCCCAATTAAATCTCCAAAACAGCTCATGTGTATTATTGATTGAAAAATTTAGTAAATATTAAAATTTGCTAAATTTTCTTTGTTTCATTGAAATTTCACTATATCCACAAAGGCAAAATATTTCTTTAAACGTGCATTTAAGCTAAATATCAGTAAATTGTAACAAAACTATATTTTCATTGATCTTTAAACAAAGTATATTATGACCAAGGCGTATGTAAAACAAGGATGATAACTCTTGATCCAAAAAATCAATTCTTCCTGTATTGTTAATAAAGAATAACGTTTGGTTTTTATCTAAAACGTAATAACATGAATGAAAAAGGCACCAACAACATACGTTAAAAATAGTTAAAAATTGTCAGTGTTTGGTGCTTGCAGATTCAGTTTCATTTCTTCTCTTACGACATATATTCTTACAATCATTTAAAGAAAAAAAAACGTTAAAAATACTAGTCATAAAATAAAACTGCTAAAAGATAAAAGAATGTGAAAATGAAATGCTTGTCAGATATTCTCGCAAGCTACCGTATGGTTGATTATTAATGTTGGAAATAGGTGGTAAAGGAAAACATGGAAAGTGAGAACATGAGCCATAGTCAATCAATGCAATCATTGATATGTTAGACAACTATTATCGTTTTACATAAAACACTTGAGTGGGTTACAATGAACTCTTTCTATGTTGCACATAGGAGGTACATACGTTTAAGTTGCGTGTTTGTTCAATGTGTGTGCGTCTGTCTGTAAAGAGACAGAGTGTGTGTTCAATGTATGTGTGTCTGTCTGTAAAGAGACAGAGTGTTTGTTCAATGTGTGTGTGTGTGTCTGTAAAGAGACAGAGTGTTTGTTCAATGTGTGTGCGTGTGTCTGTAGAGAGACATAGTGTGTGTTCAATGTGTGCGCGTGTGTCTGTAGAATGACAGAGTGTTTGTTCAATGTGTGTGCGTGTGTCTGTAAAGAGACAGAGTGTTTGTTCAATGTGCCTGTGTCTGTAAAGACACAGAGTGTTTGTTCAATGTGTGTGTGCGTGTGTCTGTAAATAGACAGAGTGTGTGTAAAGATACAGAGTGTTTGTTCAATGTGTGTGCGTGTGTCTGTAAAGAGACAGAGTGTTTGTTCAATGTGCCTGTGTCTGTAAAGACACAGAGTGTTTGTTCAATGTGTGTGTGCGTGTGTCTGTAAATAGACAGAGTGTGTGTAAAGATACAGAGTGTTTGTTCAATGTGTGTGTGCGTGTGTCTGTAAATAGACAGAGTGTTTGTTCAATGTGTGTGTGCGTGTGTCTGTAAAGAGACAGAGTGTTTGTTCAATGTGCCTGTGTCTGTAAAGATACAGAGTGTTTGTTCAATCTGTGTGTGTGTGTGTCTGTAGAGAGACAGGGTGTTTGTTCAATGTGTGTGTGCGTCTGTCTGTAGAGAGACAGAGTGTTTGTTCAATGTGTGTGCGTGTGTCTGTAAAGAGACAGTGTTTGTTCAATGTTTGTGAGTGTGTCTGTAAAGAGACAGAGTGTTTGTTCAATGTGTGTGTGCCTGTAAAGAGACAAAGTGTTTGTTCAATGTGTGTGTGTCTGTAAAGAGACACAGTGTTTGTTCAATGTGTGTGCGTGTGTCTGTAAAGAGATAGTGTGTTTTATGTATACTTTAAATATGGTTTTTACTTAAAACAGGAAAGTGCCGAGTAATCCTTCTAGTTGCTACCATTTCCTCTATACTGTATCTATACATTTATAATCAAGAACGTGTTCTATGAGTAACTCTTTACCTTTTATAATTAACTTTTGCAAGAAATCGTATCATTAAATGATTGCCTAATCTTGCCAGTCGAAACACGAGTTGTTTAAACACAATATGCATTAGTATATGTACAATATCAGTAGTACTTAGACAATACAATAATTTCATAAACAACTATGTGAGAATAATGATGTATTTATAATGCTAAAAACAGCAAAACAGCTGATTCGTTAATTTGGAAATATGTTGTGTCAATTGTTTTAAGGTATAATTATTTTGAAATACAGCTGACTTTTTCAAATCTTAAATGTTGTAGAGTTTGCGAAACAGAATGGTTTCCTTTGCAGTACTTCTAATTGGAGAGCTTACATATTAACAATCTTTAAAGATAGAGTGAGCAAGCGTTATATTGGCATATATACACAACTTGTTCGAAATAGACCAAATGGACATGTACACATATTGGCCATTAGCAAAACCGCCAATCAATATAATACTAAATCGGCTAGCAAAAAAATTTAAAGTGATCAGTATTCACATCTACTTTTATAAAATGTATGTGTTGTGAGTGGGCTTTTGTTATTTTTTTCCGGAAATAATATTTTTTCTTCCGTATTTTTTTCTCTGTAACTCAATGCAAGGTAATGTCTAAATTAAAGTCACAAATATTTCAGACTTTTGACAAAGGTTTCTGCATATTAATACAGTTGAATATGTTGCGTATGTCTACCTATGGTTTACGTGTTAAGCATAAGTCAAATAGTTAAAATAACAGCATATTTACATGAATAATATTTTAATTCATGCATGCGCAACAAATACTAATATTATATGTTCCTTAACTTCTTTGAGGAAGGAATTTCTTATGGGATTTTAGATAAATGCCTACAAAATTAAAATAAACTGATATTTATTCTGGTTTTTTATTATAACATAACAGCATAACTTACCAAACAGTATATAAGGCTAAGGCAGATGTAATCCAAGAGCGACAAATCGTATTAATATAAAACGTTTTGTTTTACAATAAAAATAGTTATAGCATAACTGAAAAAAGCACCATTGATCATGTTATGAAATAATATAAATCGTTTTTGCTATTGAATTTTCAGTTCTAGGTGCTTTTTATGGACCTGTATATTTTTTTTTAAATAATACAATTCTTGGCATTAAAAGATTAATGGGAATCGTGATTGAAACTATTGATGATTAGTTAAGTCTACAATATTGTTATTGTCGTCAAAAATGGCGTCAAACCCGCATACAATAAACATAAAAATTTAACGTAAATTTATGTAAACTTTGCGATTTGGTTTAAAAACTGAAGCAAAATTAAAAGTTATCAATAGTCTTAATTAGTATACACTACATTAAGTGTGCCTGTTTGGGAGGGTAACAGTTGAGATTGACATCCCGATAAAACCATTGTCAACCGACGTGAACCGACGTGAACCGTCGGTTGACAATGATTTTCTCGATGTGTCAATTACATCTGTTACCTGTACCCTCTCAAACATGCACTATTTATTTTATTATACTAAATTTTAAATTTATACTATTATACTAAATTTTACTGCTTTTATATAGCAATTACGTGAATTCTACGGCGATTCGTACGCGCATACTTTACTGGCATGTAAAAATCCGCTGTGTTACCCGTTGCCCAGTGTGTTGCTAGTGCTATGGGTAATAGAAAGGATTATCAACTGCGTCTAAACCAATCAGTTTCATTTTTTTATTATTTAACATGAAAGTATAATAATATACATTACGTTACTTTGGGACTTTCTTACAGAAATACACACAAACAAATGAATGCTTTATACAAGCACTGGTCCGATTGTGTTCAATTTGGTTTTTTTTTAAAGTCTTCATATAAATGAAATATACTGTTTGTCTTTCTGAAACCACAAAATAAACTTTATTTTATCTGATCATGAATACCCTATGATTAGAATCTATCGAAAATCCTATTTCATAACTGCCGTTTTAATTATCTCTATTTGAACAGTCACTTTTCAAAAATAATGTTGTGGTTATATATTATATTTATCACATTTTTATCTCAATATACGGTGAATATCACTCATAAAATAAATTGTTGATATTCAACTGTATGATCTTACGCCAGTTACGTCATAATTGAACATTACGTAGATTCAGGCGGATGATTGACGTAGAATGAGAAATTAACGAAACCAATTAGTTGAAAACTTAAACATTAGAATTTTAAATGTGAAGCAATTAATGCTGTTTTATATTTTTTTGCATGAGTTGGTAAAAGCATGCTCGAAAAGAAATGTTTGTTTGTAAAACTTTAAGGAACTTCTTTTTCGTGCGTAACGTTGTTGACGTCTTGTAGTAAATGTGTAAATGTGCAGCTTACAATTACATGTATAATTTTATAGAAAACATGAGGTGTAACAAAAAAAGTGGTAAAATATGTGATAAAAAGAATCTCTCATGATTTGCAATGGTACATGCTTTTTATCCAACTCATTGTGTGTTTTTATCCACTCGCTAAGGCTTGGAGATAAAAAACACACAACGAGTTGGATAAAAATCATATACCATCGCAAATCATGAGAGATCCTTTATTAAAACCATGTACGCGGTTGCTAAAAAAAATAAAACAAATAAAGTGAGTTGCAAACAATTCAATGTTTTGATCTTTTATAGGCATATAAAAAATGCTTTCAATTTAGTTCATTTTTTTTATTTTTCTGATCCTAGTTCCCTTACGTATGAATAGTGTTTTCTATGAATAACGTGTAATCAATTTGCCTGCCTTCGAGTGACAAATATAAAATTATATAGTTATAGTACCCTTTTTAAATAGGTAAAATGGTTGTTGGCATTTTTTGACAAAGAAAATCTGTTTGAATGTAAAAACTTGGGGTATATAAATATTGCCCTGGCTGATAATCTGTTATATGTAAAAGCTTGGGGTATATAAATATTGCCCTGGCTGATAATCTGTTAAATGTAAAAGCTTGGGGTATATAAATATTGCCCTGGCTGATAATCTGTTAAATGTAAAAGCTTGCGGTATATAAATATTGCCCTGGCTGATAATCTGTTAAATGTAAAAGCTTGGGGTATATAAATATTGCCCTGGCTGATAATCTGTTAAATGTAAAAGCTTGGGGTATATAAATATTGCCCTGGCTGATAATCTGTTAAATGTAAAAGCTTGGGGTATATAAATATTGCCCTGGCTGATAACCTGTTAAATGTAAAAGCTTGGGGTATATAAATATTGCCCTGGCTGATAACCTGTTATATGTAAAAGCTTGGGGTATATAAATATTGCCCTGGCTGATTATCTGTTAAATGTAAAAGCTTGGGGTATATAAATATTGCCCTGGCTGATTATCTGTTAAATGTTAAAGCTTGGGGTATATAAATATTGCCCTGGCTGATTATCTGTTAAATGTAAAAGCTTGGGGTATATAAATATTGCCCTGGCTGATAATCTGTTAAATGTAAAAGCTTGCGGTATATAAATGTTGCCCTGGCTGATTATCTGTTAAATGTAAAAGCTTGGGGTATATAAATATTGCCCTGGCTGATAATCTGTTAAATGTAAAAGCTTGCGGTATATAAATATTGCCCTGGCTGATAATCTGTTAAATGTAAAAGCTTGGGGTATATAAATATTGCCCTGGCTGATAATCTGTTAAATGTAAAAGCTTGGGGTATATAAATATTGCCCTGGCTGATAATCTGTTAAATGTAAAAGCTTGGGGTATATAAATATTGCCCTGGCTGATAATCTGTTAAATGTAAAAGCTTGGGGTATATAAATATTGCCCTGGCTGATAATCTGTTACATGTAAAAGCTTGGGGTATATAAATATTGCCCTGGCTGATAACCTGTTAAATGTAAAAGCTTGGGGTATATAAATGTTGCCTGGCTGATAATCTGTGACGACATCACTGCGATGCTTACAGAAAAAACTCCTCGCTGTAGATCATTTTCATAAATTATTTCTAACTTCATAATTTAACATTTAATTCGACGCTTGAAAACTGGACGCAGGTGTTAGTTGCAAGACATATAGAATAACGTTGAATTCTCTGTGTAAACACACACACACATAACAGTCACACAATAAATCCCCTTTTATAACAATTAATCGGACCAATCCCGTGTAGTGGAATCAGGTACGGAATGACAAACTGACCTTAATATTGTTATCTCTTTATAACCGATGACCTATATTGACGTTTGGACACAGAACCCCATAACTCTGTCACAAGAAAATAAGGTATGGCTATTTTTATGGTATATGCAATTAACGTTATTGAGCGTTCGTTCATTCAAAAAGTACTTGTTTTTCAAACACCATTAGGTCAAATTTTTAGTTCAGTTTTTGCGATTGCATCTTTGTTTATCGATGCATAAGTTTTCTTTGTAGATTTTTAGCATCGCCCCAAATGTTCAATATTTTGACATTTAATCCAATACAATACTTGTTGCAGCCTTATTGTTTCAACTGGTAAATACCTATAAAAATGGGTTTTTTTTTCATTTCCAAAATGTTTTTCGTTCACAGCAGCAAGAAATTTGGTAAAATGTTATTTTATCGTTTGACCCAAGGAACAATCTATTTTTTAATCTAATTGTACTCAGTTAATATGAATAAGTCACTATCAATTGTTCTGATCATTTAATTTCAAAAGAACAATTCAAATTCTCTACAATCAACACACAAAACTTAATACTAGAGGAAATCCAAAATATTTTGTTTTTACATTATGAACAAACTATATTGGAAAACGAAAAATGAATATGAGGCATTTAAATACCATTTTGTATATTTAAAGTGATACAATTTTTTAAAACACATTTTGAAGCTCTTATGCTGTTTCAACACAAAAAGATAAAAAAAATGGTTTTATTTATTCGTCGACTATCCAGTTGTTGTCATAATCGCATGGAACAATCCCACCTTAACCAACGTGACCAGATGAATTTCTTAACCTAATTCGTATCAATCTGACACAAATATGCAAATGGATCTAAGCAAAAGTTTTTCGTTTTTGTTTTTTTATTAATTGAATAACAAGTTATTGTATTTATTTATGGAAGTTTTTATTTTTTTTTTTTGGGGGGGGGGAGTGGTAAACAAAAGAAATGTTAGCTACATTCATTTGGAACAGCGGACACAAATAAATATACATGTACTATGTCACCTGCTACAATAATTTGCCTATATAGATAACAAACTCAATGTATATTAGAACTAAATGAGTATTATAAACACAATGCCAAACAAATAAGGTCAAGATCTAGTAAATGAAGGGTGTCGATAGGTTTATAAAATTTAAGATATGGATTCTTTCAATTATGCTTCATAGCAGTAGCTTTGTTTTATAGGGTGTACCGGGGCTAAAATTCTTGGTAAACACAACAAGAAATCAAGTTTTAAACTGTCATTTTCGATGAAATATGAAGAAAATAAGGAACAAAGTTTAGTCCATTTCCGACTTATAAAATATATCTAGAATGCCTACAGTCTCTCCAAAAACGGAACTAAACAAGCTCTTGACCTCCTGTTTAACATGATGTCAAATTTAATATCTGTATTGGAGTTACTTTCCCAGTGATTCAATATAAAATGTCAAGAAATTGTTTGATTTTCTACATAATGCATTTAAAACCGTAAAGAACAGAAAAAAGATTCTTAAAATCAATTATGACGTCATTATGGTTCTAGCATCAAAAAGACACTTTGGAATCTTTTACTAGATCTTGACCATAAGCAGCTAGTAGGTGTAAGCCACTTTTTTTACTCTGACCCAAGTCTATGCTTCCATTACATTTTGCGTAATACCGCAAAAATAATAAATATCTTTCGATACCTAAACCTCAACCATTCACTAGAATGAAAAAATGTCAAGATTATCCGTCTTGAAACGCCTTTTTCTATTCAATACACATCAAAAATAGAAGGATTTTGCATTGCAAAAGATATGAAAGTATCCTAGATGATAACGTTAAAAAATTGTTTGAGGTGTCCTGAACATTTTGAAACGGAGGGAAGATGTGAACGTTTCACACTTTGAATCTCCGTACGATATCGATGTTTGTTTCGATCCTGTGAAAACTCCGGGTAAAATTAGATGTTGTATCGATAAAAAAAATCTTGGATTGGTTCCTCTCTCTTTTCATATGAAATACCTTTCATTGACAAGTATGCTTTTTTTTTTTACTTAGAATCATTAAAAGGGAAAGAAGCAATAACTTGGGACATACTATAGATAACGGCTTACTATTCATCAGTGCTTTATCAAATCATGACATTTTGATCGACATTTATCTTGTTGAAAAATAAAATCCAAAACGTATAGTCGGGTCTTATTTATATCAAAGTACATGCAAAGAGCATTCACAGTAAACATAGTGATTATACTGAAATTGTATCATGGCTGTGGTGTTTCTCCTTTGTAAATAACGTGTACAATAACTGGAGATACACCGATGGGCGGAGCCAACAAAAACTGTGCGTGTAAATACGATATTGAGCACCAAGGTAATTTCAACATTTAATTTCTGACTTGCACAATCGTTTTTTAATAAGGACAATCTTTTGTTACTTCAAATAAAACATAACATAACATTTCTCATAAACTGATACTTGCAAAGTCAACAAGTTCGGCTACTGATATGAAATGAACGTGCAGTTGTTATATGAGCAAGTACTGCTACCACCAGCTTCCAATTTCTCAGGGACGCGTACGTTCATTTTGTTAGATATATCCACGAGATGTCCACAAGCTTCCTCCGGTTCTTTCTTTGGACATATAGGTTCTGGGGGATCTAATGCTTTCGAGACCGTGCACGCAATATCTGTATTTCCGCGTTTGTAGGCCCGCACTCCAATTTCTGACCGATGTCCCGTTCGACCCATTATCTCCTGTTCATCAACTCCTTTTTGATAGAGGGCCGTTGCGCACGTTCTTTTTCCGAAATGGTTGGTAAAGTTTCCTTTAAGACCGGATTTTTCACAGATTACCTTCATCATAGATTTTAGTTTATTAACACCGACTAGTTGTGAGCCGTAACGAAGGGGCGAACCTGCCAGTGAACGGCGGTAAAACGGTCCTTCGTTTCCCAAAGCATCCAAGTATATCTTGAAGAAGTTGGCCATGCAGCGGTCCCCTTATAAAGAAAACAAAAAACTTAAATCAATTATAGCTGTACATAACATTCTTTAAAATAATTATCAGAGCCGAATAAAGCACGGAATTTTCATAAAACGGAATAAAACCGGGGGTGTGTGTGTGTGTGGGGGGGGGGGGTAATGATCGACTTACCAGGCTGACAGTAGTGTCGTATCTGTTTGTTATGTAGTTCCTTGTGAGCTAGTCCTCCCTTGAATGTCTTTGTTGACCTGCCCGTGAATTCAATGAATTTACCCCGGTTATCCTCACCAAGATGAAACTGATTACATTCTAAAGAATGATGTTCGTCATGCCCCTTCAACCCAAACAACATGCAACAGTAAAAAAAACCACGGTGTTTTGAAGGGGTTCTGCGTTGTTCATACCAAATATTCCTTTTTCCCAGATAACTGCTTCATCTTCCGGAAGTATGGGGTCAGCTTGTTTTCTTTTCCCTCCAATTCCTCTGCTTAACGCGTCCTTCATTTTACTGTCCAGTATTTTTCGGAACCCTGCAAATCTTGGATCCGCCCCATCGAGAAAGTTTTTGTCATGTATTTCACGATCACGTAAATATCTTAAAATACCACAGCTAATGTAATAAAGAGTTTTTGCAGGATATTCTTTGCCGTCTTTTCTGCGTACTCTCATAATAAAGCGTCCTAATTAAAAGTTGAGCTGCACCGCGTCCATGGTTACGATTTCTGGTATTAAGAGTGCCGGTGTAATGAAGAATAATAACCCCCGTAGAATAATGACCGGGGGTCATTTTTCTACGTAGAATAGTGACCCCCCTAAGTGAATAATAATTGGATTTTTCTGAAGAAAAAAGACCCAGGGGTTAATTTTCTTCATGTTAAACATGAAGAAAAATGACCCGCATAAAAAATGCCCCCCCCCCCCCCTCCCGTAAACATGGATAGAAATTGGTTACCCCGTATCCAAAAAATGACTGAAATTATTTATTTTTCACTCTGTTCAACTGATTGTGAAGTTATAAACACCGAACTTGTAAATAAATCGCTGTATATAGTTTTTCATATCCGTAACGAGCACACGCAAAACACGCTGACATTGCCACAAATTGATTGATAACAGTTACGTTACTTCTCACGTTGACATGCGGCGGGAAATGACGCAAATAAAGAAAATTCATACACAATGAGGATATTGTGTGGTAATTAACGAACAATAACCATGAAAGAATAATTGTCGTAATAATATAAGCAATATTCATTGGTGAATGAATCATATCATATATCATATATATCTTTATGGAAAAAGACTAAGGGGCAGGTAACGTAGGATAATGAATACTTCTTATTTACATTTCTTGGGGAAAGTGATTTTTAAAAAAATCATTCTGCGTTAGTTTTGTTTTCTTTTACGTAATACATGAACATCAATATTCTAAACATTTGTTGTAATGTTGTTTTGTGATCATGAATAAACTTTATTCCTCTGGAGAAAATTTGTGAAGAGTACCTGACTATAGTAAATCAAAATAGATAATAAACACTGATCTATTATAATAAGAAAAGATTGTTTCTAAAAGCGTTGATAAGAGATTAGGGCCCATGTTAGGGGTTTATATCCCGCTTGATTTTGATCACACGATCTTAATTGTATCCAAAGTTACCAATGTTCATACAAACTATTGAAGCATTAATCATCTCGATATTAACGAAACTAAAGTATGCCGAGGATAAAGTAAAATATATTTTCTGTTCGAGTACTCTCAGTACTTTGACGATTTTCCTTATTGGCCGGTAACTTCTACTGGCGTAATGGCTGCTGTCAGTGCCTACTAACTTCAGCTTGGTAATTCTGCTAACAGTAGAGTAAACTTTTCATAATTTTGGTTTCATCATTAATTCTGGGTGATGAACTTGTATACCCAGCAGTTTGTATTGTGGAAATCTTCAATGCAAGTATAATTCATGAACACTATGAAAAATATAGAAGATGCGACGGCGAAGCGTGAAGATGCGAGGACGAAAGTGCTAAGTTGCGAAGGCGAAGAAGTGATACTACTATTGCTTCTTCGCCTTTGCAACTTTGCACTCTCGCCTTCGAAACTTCGCGCTTTCGCCTTTTTAGCTCACAGAGACGAAGTCAATGGGAGCATATGCTATACCCCCGGCGTCGGCGTCCGGATCTGGTTAAAGTTTTAGTTGCAGCTCCTGTATCTAAGCTATTACTTGTCCTCTCTTCACCAAAATTACATGAATGATGCATCTGGATCTACTAAATCTGGTTCCTAACATTCAGATGCTGGAGAAGATTTAGGTTTTAGGAGCAGGTTAAAGTTTTTTGTTGCAGGTGCCCTTTAATAGCAATATCTAAGTTACTGCTGGTCCGTACTTCACCAAACTTGCATGGATGGTGTGTCTTATGATACTGATGCACCAGACATTGAATGTGAGCTATAGGTTTCGAATCATGGAGGAGGTTAAGGTTTTTGGAGCAGGTTAAAGTTTTTGTTGCAGGTGCCCTCTAATGATTATATCTTAGTTACTACTGGTCTTAACTTCATTAAACGTGTATGGATGGTGTGTCTTATGATAACTGATGCACCTGACAGGCTTGAATGCTGAATCAGAACCATAGGTTTATGATTCTTGATGAGGTTTACTTTTTTGGAACAGGTCACATATTTTATAGATGATAGCTTGCATAGTTGATTTAACTTTATTATAAATAAAACGTAGAGGTTGCTTTAGATGCAGAGCCTGATCTCCATTATTAAGGATGCTAGAGGAATCTCCCCCTTACTCAAACCTGCTTGAAAGATAGATGTGGTTGTTGTTAAATGATGTAACATGATTCCTATGATATCGTATTGTATGATTTGAAACTCTATTGTTTAATAGGATGCAATATAATTCCATTTGCTATATTGTAAAACGTTATATGATACGATAGAATATTGTATCAATTTTTTTTTTATATTTTATGATATGATATTGTGTCGTGATATTGTTATGTATAGTATTGATTTTTATGATGCAATATTATAAAATATCGTATCATACGATATTGTATAATAAAATATTGGTTTAAATGATATATTATCATATCACATGAAATTGTATTTTATGATATTTTAATATATATTATTGTATCATATGATACAATGTGTATAATATGATTGTATTATATAATATTTTACTTTATCCTATGATATTGTTTCATTTGATATGATACAATGTTGCATCAAATTATATTGTATTATATAATACAATATCATATTATGTATCAAATATGATACAGTATCATACAATACAATATCATACCATAATATTTACATTCACTTTCTTCCCCTCTATTTAATTGCATTGGTTGATTTGAGTGATATTTACGCACAATGCAGAAGACCCAATCACCAAATCCAATAAGTATTCCTTAGTATTTCTTGAAGAACAGGAACTGACTCTTCTCGCGACTTCAAACCGGATAACGACCTGTTATTATACTTACACTGATAAATATTTCATTGATGTAAATATATTTTGATTAATTTCTTAGGTTACCAAGAGCAATTCATTAAATTACAGAAAGAGAAATGAAATTGTATTATAAGAATTTAAAACGCTGTGCACTATTTTGGTCAGCCTATTTCGGCTGTTCCAGTGGCCATTCCGTTAATTTCGCATAACTCGTTGAATAAGACAGAGCTTTTTAAAAACAAGTCATATTTGCGGGAAGGAAATACGTGTTTAGAAAACGTAAATATAAGCATTGATTCATTATTTTTTGAAAGATGAGGTCTTATAACTGCTAGCGCGCGTTATACAATTTGTATGCACACACCGTTGCAGTTATGAGACCACATCTTTCAAAAAATAATGATTCAATGCTTAATTATACAATATAATATTAAATGTTTCAATGTTATGATGCATTATTGCAATATGATATTGTTTCATATAATACTATATTGTATTATGTTTTATGATATTCTTTTATTTGATCAAATACAATTATAATGTATAACACAATACAATGTCATATCATACGTTACAATATCATATCTCACAATTTTTTACGGTATTTTATGGTTTTATTTGATATATATTGTAAGTATGATAGGATGCAATTTTAATTTTATATTATTGTATTGATTAACATATGAACATATGATTATAATACAATTTTTTAACAGATGATATACGACATTGTGTCAAAACAGAATCCATGAATATCCATGATCATAAAGGATGGTTTTCATATAATATGGTAAAGGTGGTCTCATAAAGGTGATGCCTCATAAAGGTGATGCCTCGTCTCGGTGAGCTTTGTAATCTGTGATAACCTATAGTTTATAATTGCGAAGCTCTCCATCGTTTAAAGGGTTCCGAGGCATATTTTGGAATATTTAAAAAAAAAAAATTAATAAAATTAAATTATCCAGGGGGATAGGGTCCGGACTCCCTCTCCCGTTTTACTGCGTAAAATTATTAATATTGAATTTTCGGAGTGTGGACCCCCTCTTCCCCTCTGGATCCATGCATGAGCAAGGAGTGTCGCATAATGAAATTAGAATGTTACTGTGTTTGGTCCACGGTTAACAGACGGCTGGTAAGTGACAGGAGTATAGAAGTGCATATGTACACATTATGGTGGACATTAAATTTTGTGTGGAGTAGATAATGATAAGGCATAGCCAGCACTGGTTAACATACGTGTATTTGTCACATATACACATTAAAACTTTAAACTGCAGCAGTAAAAATTAGAATAGTGTAAAGACTATTTCACAAATAATAGCGAGCGCAGCTCGCTGCAAGCAAAGCGAGCTCTAAGAACCAGTGTGCGCGGGAAAAAGAACGAGCTAAACCTACAGTTCATCAAACAAATTTGTTTGTCTACGTCCCATAATGCTCTCTAATGTTTTCACCAGTGGTGCTATGCCAAAAATCGCCGACTTTTAACTCATTATTTACGGTGTCTTAAAATTTGAAGAAACGTTTTGAGTACCTCATATGGTTTTGTGAGACTCAAAAAATTTGTTACATGCTTCCATACGTTCGTACTGAGTCGAGAAACGTAAACAAAGACGAACAAATTCATGGATGACGTCACAGTGCTCTCGCGCTACATTTCCCGCGATACATTTAGAGGCGGATCAAACATCTGTAATGAGTGTACTAGCTATTTCAGTATAGACTGCGATACCTGCCTCATTGACACATGATTTTAATTTTTTTATATAGAGATTTTATAAATATATACTAACAAGAGCCATACTTTACTGTCATATCGATCCATTTTTAAGCTAATTGTGCATGCATGTACAGTATAGCCAGGCAAGTATATTTATATGAGTAGGGAGAAAATAAACAATAGGACATTTTGAACAAAATAAAAAGGAATAAAATGAAAAAATAAATAGTTAAAAAAATTATGTAGATATTGCATTAAATTTATTAACTTTAAAAGTGGGAAATTACACATTTTCAAACAGGGACCGGTCTCTCTCTCTCTCTCTCTCTCTCTCTCTCTCTCTCTCTCTCTGTGTATCATAACCATTAAAAAAAGTACCTTTGGCATACTTATTGTACTAGCAATATACTCTCTCAAAAAATCTTTGAAGTTCGTTGATACCTAAATATTTAATAAAACTAGGTTGACAATAATGCAAGGTATGTGTAATAAATTCTTGCTGCGCTCGCCAGAACGGTAGCACCGTAAAATATTTTTTAAAAATATACTGAAAAACTTTAATCTACAAGGGGGTCATTATTCTACAGGGGTCACTTTTCTTCATGTGGAGTGTGCTCATTTTTATGAAAACGACACTTATTTTTCAGGCAAAGGGGTCATTTTTCTACGGAAAATGATGACCGGGTCATTATTCTACGTAGAAAAATGACCCCCTGGTCATTATTCTACGGGGGTCATTATTCTTCATTAGACCGGCCCTTGACACTGCGCGTTTCGTTCACGCCGCCAACTTTCAAATATGTAATATGACCAACGGGTTTTTTTTCGTGTTACGATTTTCTTGACTCTCTTTCAGAGCTTGAATTTCCTCTTTGTCAACTTCACAACCAATTCGTGGCTCCTCGGGGATTTGAAATGTTCATGCCAGAAACCCCGCCATTCTCTGCGTCGAAACTCATGTCAAAATTCTCAAGATTCTCCTTGTCTGCATCAAAGTCCATGAAATAATCTTCAAGTTTAATTTCTCCAAAACAATAGTTCATTTCTATTTCTTCGCAGGCCTGAAATAAGATTAAGTCTTCGTCATTTGACAAAAAACCAGGGCCCAAATCTCGTAAATCATCCGTGTTCACTGTAGGAAAGCTGCAGCAAGACATCTTCTCTCTTGAACAGCAGGTCAAACAATGCATCGAAGAATATATTGTCGGGAAAGGGAGAATATGCACGTGGTCACTTGATGAAATCTTTTTTTTTTATTGGTCAAAATTAATATCACGCATCAGACACTCATAATAAGACACTTACTATTGGTCAAGTTGAATATCAGGCATCAAACACTTGTCACAAGACACTCACAGGTGTTTTAATTGGCCCATGATACAAGAAAGTTATTGAATATTTATTATGGTGTATCCTGAATTATTTGGACGAAGGCCGGAGACTCGTGCTTCGCACTCGTCATCGCCCTTCGTCCAAATAATTCAGGATACACCATAATAAATATACAATAACTAATATTATATAAATAGAGTCTGTTTGGAAGGGTAACTGTTTGACACCCCGACAAAATCGTTATAAACCGACGCGAAGCGGAGGTTGACAATGGTTTTCGGGGGATGTGAATTTCAGGCACTATTTATTTTATTATACTGAATGTATTAAGTTCAAAAAAAAAAATACTGCTTTTATGCAGAAAGTGAATTCTACGGCGAACCGTACGCGCATAATTTACGCGCATGTAACAATTCGTTGTGTTACCCCTTGCCAAGTGGGTTGTTCACGCTGAAGGTAATAGAACGGATTACCAACTGCGTCTAAACCAATCAGATTTCAGTATTTAACATGAAAGTATAATGATATAATATCCTTTGACTTGTTATGACATATAATTCTCTTTCGAAACAGATGTTGTTACTGGTGTTATCCATGGTATGGCTCAAAGGTGAGTTAAACCATCATATATGAAATATGATGGTGATGTAGAGAGGGAGAAAAAACCAGAAGAGAGAGAGAGAGAGAGAGAGACACACAGAGAGAGAGAGACAGAAAGAGAGAACACAGAGAGAGAGAGAGAAAGAGAGAAGAAAGATATATATAAATAGTAGGTATACATGTACATGTATGCCATAACAAAATATAAGCTTATAGAGTTAAAGGATTTTTCATCATTTGAAATCTATATTAAAAAGAGAAAAAATTCTTGTTGATATAATATTTGTTGTTTAAAACTTTATGTAATTGAATTTTAAGTTTTGAACTTTGAATAATTTAATTTTCTTAATCAATAAATATCATTTATTATATGAACTTTTAAAGACGTTATACAGTATAATGCCATACAATAACACACATGTATAACAATCTGTTGTTTCTGTTGCTACAGCTATTGGTTCTCTGTCACAGACGGTCTGCCAGGACGGATGTTGTGAGACCGATTCCAGATGTACGGACTTTGATTTTATTATGACAGCATGTGTCGACCCTGTCCAAGCAACAACGTGTCCCGTAACCTGTAAAACGTGTCCCCCTCAGACAACAGCAACAACTACTGTAACAACTTCCGGTCCATGTCACGATACCAATCCTCAGTGTTTTGAGTTTAGTTTCATCATATCCGGTTGTTCTGATCCCGACCAGGCAAAACTTTGTCCACAGATGTGTGGCTTATGCTCCCCAACATCCAGCAGTGAGGTCACAACTGCGTTACCCATGACAACTGCAGCAGCAACTACGATGGCAACAACTCAAGCAGCTTTTGTTTGCGAAGACAAGGATGATCGGTGCGTTGATTTTGAATTTCTTCTTACCGCCTGTCTGGACAGTGAACTAGCTAAAACATGCCCGAAAATGTGCAATGTATGTCCAGCATCAACACAACAGCCACAAGAAACAACAGCAACAGAAATAACAACAGTTTTAACAACAACATCAGCCACCACAACAACAATTGCAAAACCCTGTCACGACACGGATCCTCAGTGCTTTGATTTCAATTTCATTATGACAGGATGTGCTGACAGCGAGAAAGCTAAACTCTGTCCTCAGATGTGTGGACTGTGTACAGAAACAACAACAAAAACAACACCAACATCGACAACAACGATTCCTTTGACAACCACAACAGCAGTAGCATGCGTAGATACGGACCCTCGTTGCTTTGAGTTTGACTTTATCATTGCAGCATGCGCCGACCCAAACCAATCGAGGATATGTCCGCGCATGTGCCAACTTTGTGATGCTTCTTCAAAATAAAACTAAGAATTCTGGTTATAGCTACGTATATTTGTGATCGGCTTATATTTAGCATTATTCACTAAACCTCTTGGTTACAAATTTCGTGACGTCGAAATGTTCATAGCACGCGATTATCGCTTGTCGCTTGGATTATTGTAAACAAATGAAGTTGTTGGTACGTGATCAAATCTACTAAGAAGCCCTTTGGGCTTCAAAATATTTGATCACGTGACCAACCAACTTCATATCCCGGTGAACTTTTTAAATTGCCGTTTATTTCTTAAATCAAAACGCTCACTCATTCAGATCACAAGTAAAACTTTTACTTTTGGATGTGGTTGGTAGCATACACTACGCTACGTAAAACGATTGGAATTTAACGCCTGCTACATCAGAAACCCAGCGTAACCACAACAAAGGACTACAATTATTTGTTGTGGCCAAATACCTGCCACTCAGTTTTAACCATTTTTTAAAAAAATGAAATCGCCATAAATCATTTTACATAGGATGCCTATAATTTTAATCCTGATTTTTTTTTAATAATTATTACTTTTCGCTGTTCATCTATGACGTGACCTTAATGACCCACTTTCCCCATTTTGCGAACGAATGAAAATATTGTCTTTTTTTCTATATTTCACATTCAGAAATTGTGAACACATGTCTTTTCAAATACGATTTTAACAGGTAACAACCTGTTGAACACTTGTTATCGATATGATATCAACTATCTTCCACTTAATTTTATAAGCTCATTAAGAAACTATGATTTTGGGGGCGAAAAATGCATAAATTTGGTGGTGGTTTAATTTTCGTGGAATTCGCTTGCACCTCTCATCCACGAAATAATATCCTCCACAAATTGATGAATTAGAGTTACAAAGTCGTATTTCCTTTTATGAGTGTAAGAATACACGATATTACGTCTCCACGGACATGCACAATTTAAACAATCCATGAAATTTGACCTCCACGATTTTTAATGATTCAACATTATTACAGTCATTTCATGCATATCTTTTACAATTTAATGTTATGCTATGGTATGCAATTTTAATGATATGCTATGAGATTGTGATGCTATACTATGAGATTTGGTAGCTTTGCTTTGAGAAATTGAAATGAAGGGCTTAATGATATGATATGCTTTGCTATGCTATGGTACGCCATGAGCTTTGAACAAAAACGCCTCCATACACAGCTGAATTCCACACAATTCTAAGTAAAATACTAAGAAGCCAAAGTTTACCACAAATATATCATGTGTACATTTATTTTTTTCAAATAAAAACATTTAAAACCGAGTTAAAATAATGTTGTATGCTATGCTTTGGTATGATATGACGAATGCGATTTAATGAGATTGTATGCTATGGTATGAGATTCCAATACTATGTTTTGAGATTTCAATGCTATGCTATGATATTTCAATGCTATACTATGCTATAGTGTATGTTGTAAAAGATATGCTTGAACCCCGACTGTACCCTAAAGTTCATTTTTTTTATATGATACAATAATTCGATCGGAAATTCGGTCATGTTTAAAGGTATACTGCTTGAATCCTATTGTTAATTGCATGAAATAAATAATACCATTATTTAACGTAATCCCCCCCCCCATTCCATCAACTTCTTCAATTAAATTGAAAATACTACATGTACGTCTACGACTCTAGCAACACTAGTCTTGTTAAGAATTTAAGGTCATATGCTTTTGATAATAGCCTAACTCATCTTTTATAATAATGTTATATGTTTGGCTTTTTGTACACACAGACAATGAAAAAAGCAGTCAAAGATATATCACAAACCGACAAGCAAAGGTAAAAACAGCCTTCTACATATCGAAAATTATATTGAAATCTAAACATTATAGTAAGATAACAAAGACCAAATCAAAAACAAAAATGTAAAGTGAATCTTATTTTATGGAAACGAATGTTGCCAGGTCACGATATCACTGTCCAGTTCTCATCACAGCTGCCTCCATTAAATCTGCAACATAATTTGGCCAAATATAATGAAAATCGACTTAAAACGAACAACTCAAACTGCAAAATGAATGAGATAAAAAAAAATGATGTTAAGATGGCTAGGGCATGTCTTCAGGATGGAATGATCACAAATTACAGAAATCGTCTTAAGGTGGACAGAACCAGGGAAAAGAACAAGGGAAACAATGTGGTGCGGGACGGTGGAATGTGAACTTAATAAACTTAAATGACTTGGGAAGTAGCCAATTCCACTTCGGAAGTAGCCAAGTCCACTTGGGAAGTAGCCAAGTCCACTTGGGAAGTAGCCAATTCCACTTGGGAAGTAGCCAATCCCTGACTAAGAAAAGAGCGTAGTAGCAATGTCCTGTGTAAACTTTATGCTCCTCTCTGATCAAAGAAGATAATTAGGAAAGTTCTAAACATTTGTATCGATGTTTGCTTAACATCAAACAAAAACTCTGGTATGTTTTTAATATGTTAAACATTGCATGTGAGAGATGTTTCTTTAAGAAGAATAAAAATCACATTTTGGTGTTCTTGTATTTGGAATAGTTTTTCTTTAAATGTGTAGTTTGATAATTTTTCTAGAAAAACCATCCGCTGTTCACTGTACAAATTATTATTTTTTTTTTTCTGTTTACATTTTTAATTTAATATAAAACTCATTTAAAAGAAATAATGACCTAGATAAAGTCGTCTTATTTATTGATCTCACAGACCCAGATTAATTATAACCTATTTTTGAAGCTTAAAAATATTGAAAGCTCAAATTTCAAAATTGGCCTTTCATTCTATGTACCAAATAACAACGAGTTTAATGTTTCAAAGAACAGAAGAAGTTAGTTACTAAATTAACTTAAACAAAAATGCATTTGGATTTCAATATGATACATTGAGCTTGCCAGAGATGAAAGCTCAAATGAGTGTTTCTTATCACTTTTTGTCCAGCATTCGTCTATATGTCCGCCTGTATATCGCCACAGTTAGAAATTAAAATTTTATATTGGGATACATAAACAAAAAATTCTTATCACAGCGATCTGCAGGTTGTATTAATTAAGGCTTGTTAAAATCAATATTTTAGGGGGATAGGGTTGAGCAGGAATGGAGGAAAGCTGGAATTTAATAAAGGGAAAATGTACAGACATTTTTTTGTTGAAAAAGCCAGTACATGTGTGAGAGCTTCCTTAAGAAGTATAGATTTGTTTGTTTAATTTCTGATTTTCGGAAACAGGGATGGGTGGGTGGTAAGGTGGGGTCTTTCTTTTTTGCATAGGAATAAAAGGAGAGTAATATTTAGAAATATTCTTCTTACAAATCAATGAAAGGTCAACAAAACTGCTTATTACCAACACAAATAGGGTTTTTGCATGTAATTGGACACACGTCTATTCCTGATGGGTTGCTTGGACTGCAGAAGAAGTCGGCATACTGCTGACAGTTCATTGCGTCAGTGCACTTAGGGTTTGCAACTAAGATGAAAAAAAACTAAAATAATATTTATTGATAATGTAAACGAATTCCAATGTTCACATATGAGCGGTGGAGTTATCAAGCGACAAACACAAACATTTTTACTCTGAGCACTTAAGCTTAGTTAAGATTCTATGCTAAAATGTTTTGCACAACATATCATTTAATAACCAAGATGCATAACTTTCAAATTAAAACGAACACATTTGCTTACTTAATAAAGTTGTGGCAGCTACATGTCCTAAAAATTAAATTAGAACAAAACTGTATTTCATATTAATTTTAAACAAAGTCTGTCCAAAGTACAAAAGCACTGAAAAGGCATTTGATATAAGACTGTAAACAGAAATTTGTACATTAATAAAGCTAGCATTGTTTTAAACTTTGTCTGTAAACGTTTATATGATATTTGAATGGGTGAGCTTCCATTGGCTAATAAGAGAGAATACTTTACAATATTTTGTTAATTTCAAATTGTTTTACGAATGTTCCACTTAAAGGAAATCAGCCCAACATGAAAATTAATTTCATAGTGTGGTTCAGATAACAAACACACAGTTTACATTGATAATCCTTGATAATATATTGACACAAACAATACAAACGAACAGCTTAGATTAAACATTTTGACTGAGCACTTGTACTTAATTTTAGTAAATGTTCAATTATAAGAATACGCAAACTACATAATTATGATAAAACACTTTGAACTAAGATATATAAATATTCAATTTCAAAAAAGGCTCACTTGTTGTAGTTGAAGCAGGTACATGTCCTAGAAATTCAATAAAAAAAAAATCAATAAACTCTAAAATAAGTGTAAGCAATACATTACTACAGTGTGATGCAATATATATTCGTACAAAATGGCAACGTGTTTACATTTGCGACAGAATTACGTCAAACTTCAAACTCTAGTTTTCATTTTTTAAAATTATTCTTAGTAATTAAAACTTACATAATACTTTGTAAAATGACCTTTCAGCCGAATTACACTTTGTAATCATCGGGGGAATGTGTTATAGAGGCTCTGTCCGTACTGAGGCGTGATAGATGTCCATATCCGCTGTATCTTTCGGAACAGGTCGTCCCTGTTTTCAATACGACCAACACGAGCTTGTAGCTTTCTTTTCAGTAACAACCATACATTTTCAATGATGTTAAAGTCGGGACTTTGTGCATGCCAGCTCATGTTTCTTATTCCATTTCTATGGATAAAATCTTGTGTTGAACGGGCACGGTGTACATATGTACCGGCGCATTGTCATCCTGAAAGATGTACTGTTCATTGGGAAAATGTCGGACTATAACCGGCCACAAATTGTCATTTAGTGCTTGCTGGTATTTCTCTGCATTGATGTTGCCATTAACAGCTGTAATAGTACCTACATATGTACTCCGTGCCACGAAATGCATCCCCAGATCATAACTTCGTATGATGGCTTCGCCCGACGGGCCTCAACCAAGTCCGGTCTCCAGCCCTCGCCCCGTTTTCTCTAAATATAGACACGAGAATTCTGTCCCGCAACGATTTTTGACTCATCTGAGAAAATAACTTTTCCCAACAGTCAATTTTCTTTTTTCTCTACACCAAGACAAACGCTTTTTTCTATTCACTTCTTTGATCACTAGTTTCTTCTTTGCCACCCGTTTCACGAATCCATTTTTGTGCAGATGAATTGCAAAGTTCGTTTAGATACTGGCCGTTCTCTGTTTTCATTAAATTGGTCAGTAATATCCTTCAATCTCTCGCTTCTGTGGGTTTTCACAAGCCTTTCAAGTTTCCGATAATCTCCGGATGTCACGGTAGATATCCTGCCTCGTCTGGGGATGTTTTCTATGTAACCTCGTTGTTCTACACGCTTCTTAAAACTTGAAATTGTACATCTGGGTATTCCGAAGGTTTCTGACACGCTGGTAATAGTTTTACCATCTTGTAACATTTTCCAAACCATTTCTTTTACCTCATTACTCAATTCTTTTGCTTTGCATTCCATCTTGTTTCCGTCGATTCAGATTTGTTTACAAAGCAGACGACAGTAAAATCCCGTGACATATGAAATGTCACGTGACCATATATTGTTATAAATAGCTAACAAAATTCCGATGCTATATATAAACCCTTTTATTCGACGTTAAATTTGTGAGGTGAAGTGCGAATGTAAACACGCCGCCATATTGTACGAATATATATTACATCATACTGTACATGTAAGTTATAAACAAATTACAGTGGAGAAATCCGTAAACAGAAATGCGTAGAGAAATAAATTAAGTCTTGTTTAACTTACTCGGTAAACGTTCATGTGATATGTAAAAGGATCATCTTAGATTGGCTTATAAGGGAAAGTTACTTAAATTAACTTTAGGTCAACAGTTACAGGGAGATAACTTCATTGTCATGTAACAGAAACTACCTGGGTTTTTTCAGAAATGACCTCAATGTTTTAAAAACGTAAATTTAGATTTTTTGTTTTTTTTTCAAATTTATTTCGCTGGCTGTTTCACTTTACAGTGAGAAAAGAACAGGGTGCAAGCATTTTATTAATTTCTACACCAAACTTAGTCCGCAACACATGGTTTTAAACAGTGGTCCAGAAACACATATACTGAAAACGGTAGACTTGGAAAGGTTTCAAATAAGATAATTTCGTTTAGATTATTGTAGTCAAAAATGTTTACTTTTGCATTTTACTCTATTTTCAAAAACAAAAAGTTCAAAAGAAGTAAATAGAGATAAATCAGGATGTAAATGGTGACATTATTATCGAGTTTTTTTAAGTATTAACACTCCCATGATACGTAGCAATGTCAAGGCGTCCCGGGGCTAAAATACATTAATTCCTTATTTAATGCGAGTATATATTTCCGCGATTCAAGCGCGAGAACATAGAATTGCGAATGCTGAGATTTTATCACATTTTCATGTGGAATACATATGTCCGAAAATTAAAAGCGAGATTTTGAACTTCGCAAGACAGGCTTCTTGTGATTTTACGCGGATAATAATTCCTCGCGGTTTATTGGGAGATTACAGTATTTTAAGTTTTAATAACTCCCATAATATATTTGATTAAGAATTTACAAATATTCACGCATTTTTTTCTTTTTCGGTAGGTTGAAATTTTAGTTCGACCTTTTTTAGTTATAAAACAGGTCTGGAAATATAATTTGAGTTTTATGAGAAAAAAAAGACTTTAGAATAGTTAACAAAATGGTACCTGTATTTATCTTTGGTACAATTCCAAAAAAAAATGTTAGCCGGAAACCCTACTTTCATTCAATCAGAATTAATTTCAAAATATTAAAGAACCGATCGCTATAAAAAATATATCAGTCCGACATAAAAACTTCCTCAGAACATAGAGTATGCGGTTAAGCGTCTAATTCCCACAGTTTTACAAATAATCACTGAATTAAAGTATTGATTTGATTTAGGCAAAAACATGGTAAAGAATTAACCACTGTATATATGAAAACCAAATGAAAATCATATGATAGAACCAAAAGTACCCTAATTATTTAGATGTAAATCTTACTGTTCACTACAGGAATTTCGATGCATGATCACAAAATATATTTAAGCTTATGGAACTTCTCTTTAAAAAAAGAATGTAAAATACTGTTTATGGGTTTCACAAAACAATTACTTATTTTATGCAATTTGTGCTGGAAATAGTATGTTGAGTCGAAACAGTGCTATAACACCTCCGTAGAGGATTACGTCACAGCAAAGTCATGAGTGATCGTAAAGTGTTTGAATGATTTAATTAAGACCTAGACAAGGAAAGCCACTACAAAAAAGATTCGGGGATTTTAAAGTTGCTAACTAATGGTTTGTAATTAGCCTAAAATTAACCTAACATCGGAACTGTAACAACTTCCAAGAGACAGGGATTTTATACGTTTTGCGAAGACAACTGAAAGAGGTAACACCCATGTCGGTTGGCGGTCAGAGAGTCTCGAGGTACGCTTTGAATGTGCGGGAGAATGTGTGGTCCAAAGACTGACTCCCCCAATATGACGTTTTTTGGGTCGTAGAGAAGGTCAGCAGTATAGTGGTAGACCAGGATTAAAACTTTGTGGTTATGCTTTCCTCAGGTAGCTTTCGGTTCTTCAGGTTCGTGGGCGTCTAGGACTCGTAATACTAATGGATTTGTACTTAGTAATTGAGACCCAAAGGCTGAAGAAATTTTACTTCCCATTTTATAATGTTAGTCATAGTAAATATTTATAAAATAAAATTTATTTAAAAAATTGATGATATAATTCAATACTTCCCCTCAGTATTTAACAATGATAGTGCTTCGTTATTTCTTTGACTATCTCTTTATGAATAATATTTGATGGACATAATACATATGTACGTCATAAAATCCATGGTCAAGTTACTCTGGCATTTTACAAAAAAATATAATTATATACATGTACTTATAAAATATACAGAAATATGCACATTTTAAGTTTATAAAGTACAAATCGTATACGTCTTATAAAAATTATGTTTATTCGTTGACCAAATACCGAATACATAAAGCTATTTTGTTACAGCGCATTAACTCTAAAAACAGTTTTTTTCAATAAAGCAAAGTTTTATCTACGGTACGTTTTAATATAAAAACCAAATTATACATGGCAGTATTGCTCTTGTCGGATTATCAACAACTACAAGGCATAGCCTGAACAAGAAAAGATATTCATTCGTTGAAGATTAAACAAACAACACACAAATACTTGTTTTAGAATTGTAAAATATTCGATATTTTGACTTTGTTTACAATCCTCTCCAAGCAAATGTACACGACAATTAACGTTCAGTAATGACGTCATGAAAGTATTTGTCTTATTAATTCAACTTTAGTTTTTCGGAAGAAAAAAATGTTGCATTGTTTTGAGGAGATCATGGTCGAGGTTTGGGTTTATGTAGAAAACTACATTGTGTTATTTTGCGCAATTAAATGTAACTTGGTTTTTATTTGTTTTTTAACAACCTTGCGCAATTTAATAATGATATCCTATACCCCATTTTATTTTGACAAGCCCAGAAACATCAATATAGGCCTTACTAGTTTTTTGGTGTAGCTATCCTTCTTTAGCATTCGAAAAATAGGTGAAGGTCAATTATTTCCATTTTAAATTTCGGTCGTGTTTGAAGACACCCTTAATGAATGTCTGTTTTCCTCTGTCTTTGATAGTTCACGCTAAGCGCATTATAAGTACCGGAAAACAAACAGATTTCTGATTACCAACACAGCTGGGTTTTTTGCAGGTAATTGGGCAAATGTCTATTCCGGAAGGATTGCTTGGGCTGCAGAAGAAGTCGGCATACTGTTGACAATTTTCTCCATCAATACAGTTAGACTGTGCGACTAGGATAAAAATAAATGAACTTAAATTAATTTACAAATGAAAAATATTCATTAAAGTTTTTTTATTGTTTGGATATTAGAGTTGATAAAAAAAACTGTTTTCAAAACGATGAAAAACGCAACAAATCTGCTATTACAATAACAATCTCATATATACATACTGAGTCCTAGATACAAACATACATGTAAGAATGTGTATTCATTTTTAGGACTCGCATTTATTTTTCGTAAATGTAGATAGTGAAAAACTACAAACCAAGATATAAAGATCTAAATTTTCATAGAAAACTAAGCTTACTTGATGTAGATGAAGCAGCTACATGTCCTGAAAGTTACATAAATGGAACAACTAAAATCATACTAATTGTATGCAAAGCCTTACCAAAGTTATGAATAAAAACAGAAAACCAAACAGCAGAAATTGTTACAGAAATAATCATAACTTGTTTTAAGTAAATAGGTAAAAATTCAAATGATAAGTAAAGGGGATTAATACTCTATGGTTAAAGAGAGAAAATTACATTTCTTGATTTTTTTAAGAATTAAATCAAAATGTTTTAGAACGTACCAAATTGAAAACAAAAGTAAAGTAGCCTGAATAGAAAGTTCTAACACTACCTTAATTTGTTCTGTATACGCATTCGGAGTATAAATAGCACACCAAAACAAAATAAAGGTCATAAATGGAAAACAATACACGACTTTACCCAAACCTGTCGGGCATTTATGATCATTACATGGTCTGTTTGCTCCTGTATCAGTTGAACAACACGTGAAACAGTTAGACGGTGTGTCCCTTTTTCTCCCGATTAGATTCCCCATTGGTGCAGTCGTAGTTACGACAGCTTGTCCCGAAACCAGTCTACAAGCCTTTAAAACAATTCTAGCTGGAAAGTTTTTTTTTTCAAACATAATTCTTGCAATATTGAACTTTTGAAAGGGGAATTGTTTTTTTTTATGCAATCTTACGGAGTAAAATGATCAATTTATTGATTTATCTATTAGTATTTGACAGGATAAGTGTTAAACTAAATTAACATAACACTTAAAAATTTGATTTAAATGATATGTTATAGTTATATATTATTTTATTTGACAAGTATTTAGAAGCAGTATACATAATGATTTTTTTGTATTTGAACTCATTTTTGTGTTCATTTTTAATCCAGGAGCGCGATGTGATTTTTCACCAAAAATTCTACCTACTTATAGTTTAATTTCATAATACGGTACCTAACAAAATCATTTCAAAGACTATCACGTTCATAAGTTAATAGGCAATAATTATGAAGCTATCAAAAAAAGGAAAGGATGAAGCACACTCAAAAATTCAAATAATAGAATTTTACAAAAAAATTGTATTGTTTTTCCACATTTACTGACACACTGTGAGAGAGCTAATATAAGAAAGTCTTGAGATTATATGTGCAATGGTTATGAAATACGCATTGGTCGATAAAATATTGGGTATAGATAATACTTTCATAACATAAGCATACCTGTTCAGAGAGACATCCGCCATTATACCGTACAATCCCGTTTTCATCGACATTTTCCGATGTAAAACACACCTGAAAATGGAAAAATGATCACATTTTTACACTGATTACATGATTACATTTTAAATGTAAATGCTTTGTTTATACTCGAATAGAAATGAACTATGATTACTTTATAGAAAAGTAAGCATCTATAGTTATTATCTATGACTCGATGCTTATTCTGTCTTTAGTCAATTTTAATCCAGAAAAAAATCAAAATAGTCAATTTTAGCAAAGATTACAACATGCCACATATAATAGCACAAATTATTTTATATTGTTTTCCCTTGGACTGAAATGCCACACTTTCATTTGTTTAAACATAGCACGTGATTGCCTCATATATCTCTATATTTGTTCGGTAAGAAATTATATTAGGCAATATGGCCGTCATTGGCCGACGCTTTGCTTACTCATTTCGACATTTCATAGTATTTAACAAATAAACCGCATGCCGTAAGTTCTAGAATATTTGGAGTAGTTGCCCTGTAAAATTCTTTTAGATGTGCTATTATTACTTATTAGGTTAGTTACTGACTCACTATGGAAATATATTGGGTTGATCAATCTCATAGATGGCGAGGCGAAGTCGAGCCGTCTTTGAGATTGATCAACCCTATATATTCCGCATTTATTAAAACGGCTTATTTAAAATTGTAAAGCTAAATAAACTTCAAAGTGATTAAGTATATTATTATTAAATTGAATGTCACAGCCTAGATTAAAACTTCAATAATAAACGTAAAATTACTTTAAATCTTATTTTTTAGTAATTGACAGAATTTAGATTTTTCAAGCACATGTTTCGCAATATATTACCATAAAACATTGCAGAAAAATATATTTAAAATGTCAGAAAATTGTCGATTTATGGATTTTATTTAATATGGTTATATTTGTTGTTCATAATTTTTGTAATATTTCACGTTATTTAATTTACACGGATATTTAACCGTGATTTAACTAAAAAGAAATTAAGGCCACCAACGGTCAAACAAAAGTCGGAACGTTTACATCATAACTACAATACTAATGCATGTAATTATTTGCAAATAAGCAATAATAATATACCTAATCATTTTGAAGTATATATTCAGCTTTACAATTTTAAATAAGCCGTTTTAATAAATGCCTTAATCAATTAACACAGAAGTAGAAATAGCATGCGATATCAAATGATCAATAGGACTCCACTTTATCTGGGGTTTACTTTGTTTTGATTTATGAAATATTCAAAAGTTTGTCGCTTCTATAAAACTTTTTCGAAATTGAAAAATTATTTATGAATTTTTTATACAATTCATTTTATTTTTTTATCTGGATTTTTTCTATCACATTGATAAAAAAACATTATGTGCAAATGAAATAGACAATATAACAGCATATCATAATTGAATGTTTATTCACACGACTTCTATTCTACTTAAAGAGACAGTACAGCTGAAAACACATTTGTGAATAACTTCAGATTTACCTATTGTAAAGTTAGGAAATAAGAAATAACTTTTATTGTAATACTAGTAGTTGAAATACACGAAAATCCATTTCACACTTAATTAACGTAATTATGAGATTCCGGAAATTCAAGGGTCGTACAAACCTGAATAATCTTATATCGTTTATTTGTACCACGTGGACTTTGAATGACAGTAATTGACACGTGCTGAAAACTATAAGATCTTCGTCCGACTACGGTCACCATGGAAAACGAGGTTAAAGCGATTCTCTAAATGAAACATATCCTTACTTACTCGATAATTTACAAATGGTTTACTAATTTAGGTTCATTTTAAAGTGAATAGACATAAATATGTCAAATAGCCCCTCAAGGGGCCTCATTTATAAAAATAGATATAGGTTGTAGCAACTCCTATGATAAACACGAAAAATACATGCTTACAAAATATTAATTGTGGTTATTTTAAAAACTTTGAACAGTTATTACCTATGAGAAGTAGAAAAGACATATTTTTATCAACAAACCTGTCCAGGAGATTCTTTGCGAGCCCTGCATGTGTTTTGTTTACATTAAATACGCATGCGTAATAGTATAGAAGGCTGAACCCCGAACACGTTGCGATGTATTTATGTGATAGGTTATACATAATTATTAATTTTAATGAAATAATTAGATTTATTGCATGGAGAACTTTGTAATTTTCTGAAAGTTTATACATTCATGAGTAGTACAAAAATACCGAACCCGATCGGAAAGTTTTTTCAAGTCCGTTTTTTTATAAGATGCGCTGTACTGTCTCTTTAACGTTAAAGAGTATCCCCCGATAAGTTTTTTTTCTATATGTTGTTTTCAGAGGAGCTCTATAGGATTCTATATATTTAGTTTGTCAAAATCAAAGAAACAGCTTTACTGTTTTATATTTAAAATCATATCCCTGTATATTGTACATAGCTGGATGAATTCATATATTAAATTTTAAGATATGTATGCTCCTATCATTTAATTTACCTTGACCTTAAAGTTTTATATTACACTGCTTCTTGTGACGTCATATTTCTCATATGTATCTTTACTCAAATCACTGAAAGCTCTATTTATATACCAGTTTAGAAATTCTTAAAGAACAAGGGGCAGTAAGCATATATTATTTGCCCAATATTTTTTAAATTTTCAAACAAGCTCAATCATTGACATGATTTGATTTTTTTGTTGATGGGATGTTTATTTTTCAATATATAGTAGCAAATATAGTCACCGAAGTTTCTTTTTAGTAGAGTTATCCCTCTTTTGATCTGATTAATTTTCCGGATATCGCGTATTTCCTATGAAATGGTCACATTCCCAACATGAATTAGATATGGCCGCATGCAAACAACACGGTAAAATTTTAACAGATTAATCAAAATAACGAAAGAATTTTATTCTCAAAATATTTTGTTGTTGTTTGCATGCGGCCACTGTTAAAAAAATAAATTATGTTGTTTTACGATGGGCGAATTTTTCGGTTCCGGTTTCGGTTTTTATACACAGCAGACGTAAACAAAAGTGAAAGTCGGACGACAGCAATGGAAATGGAGGCAAAATCATTTCATTAACTGGTAAGAATGTGTGAAAATAGTATAAGACTTAAAGATACAGCTATGCATTATGAATTTAAAAGGGGTATTGCAATTGATCTTCATTCTTAACCACGTTTACGAGATCGACAGCTGACCGAGCGATCGATAACTTGCATGATTGACAGTAATCGCTACAACATGTGGAATACATTAGGCTATAGTCTTATTTCTAGTAAGTAGTTTGAAAATGTAATAAAATTTAAAAGGAAAGAGATATCGATATCGTTCATGAAACCGCTTTCGTTTACAATGAAAACTAAGATTAGTAAGAACACGGCTACTTTTAAATTGCTTTTGATCAACTCTTGATTGAATGTCAGTTGTAGCTGATTGAGTATAGCATTACGATAATAGGTTTTTTTTTGTTTTTTTTTTTAAACCTTTTATTGTCCCATCACTTAATATAAAGCAATATATTTGGTGCCAGGGTTGGGGCCCTGGGATCACCAAGTTCTAAGTTACATACAGTTATATATAAATATATAAACTTGTACACTTTCGTGAGAGGTTTTTCTCTTTAACATTTATACATCATTCATCCAAACACATGCATATGAAAATATGTAGACAACTATAATTTTACGTTAATCTTGCTTTTGCAATAGATAATTGTATTACATCATCTGTAACTGCATAAAAAATAATGATCCTTTTTCTTAAAACATTATCAGGTTCCATCGCTTGTTAAAACTTTCCATGTCACCATTTTTTTTATAAATATGTTTCTCACAGTGAAAGTAATAAACAATTTCCTCTTTAACCCTTTCAAATGAGGGTTTACAAATCTTGCTCCTACTTCTATAAATATGTTTTTTAATTATGCATATTATTAAATTGAATATATTGTAATACTTATAGTATTTTCCTAACAAAACATCAACTTTGTTTAGAGATATATCTATTCCAAACTGTTCTTTGAACCAAATCAATGCATTTTCCCAAATATGTTCAACAAATTCACATTCCCAGAAAAGATGACACAGTGTTTCTGGATATATCTTACAAAAACTACATAAATTTGTATTGGTAATGCCAATTTTACATAAGAATGTATTCGTTGCTAAGATTCTATGTATAATTCTATAATTGAACCATCTTAATTGTATATCATTGGTTATCTTAAAAAACAAAATATTTTGTTTTTTCCACCAAGAGTTGTAAACATTTAAGTTTAAAATATTTTCCCATTTGATTTCACTTTTTGGCTTTCTGTACTTCTGATTAATAAAAACATCATAGAAATCTCTACCACCTTGTTTGCTTTTTGTAATCAATTGTAAGAATTTTGGGAAAAAAGGTTGACTTCTTTGAATATTATCATAGTCATAATTCAAATGTAATTTTCTAATACAATCAATTACTCCAAAAAATAATGTAAATGGTGTTTTTAAATCAAATTTTGTACAAAATTCATGATATCCTAGCAAGGTTCCGTCCGTATTGTAAAAATCAAAAACAAACTGAATACCCTTTTTTAACCATGATCTATAACAGACACTTTTGCTGTTTATACATATATCTTGATTATACCATACTGGACTTAAAACAGATGTCAGATTATCAATGCATAGCCTTAAGTCTGATAAAGTTGAGAAAACATCAATCCAAAAAGCATTCTTGACATCTTTCTTAAACTTTCTATAAAAATCTACACCATATATAGCTAGATAACTTATATCTGGAATTAAATCCTTTATTAAATGCTTCCATTGTGAACTACAGGAATTATCAAAATATCTGCGAATCCATGTGATTTTTAAACTTTTACAAAAAGAGTCAAGACATGTCATTCTCATGCCGCTGTATTCATAACTTTGGCATATAATGTTTTTAGCTATCCTTGCTGTTTTGTTATTCCATATATAATTAAACAATAAGTTCTCAATTTCTTTGAGTTTTTCTTTAGATGGGCTTGGTAGCGTCATCAATAAATGACTGAATTTGGGTATAAGCAAAGTCTTTACTACTGTTATGCGGCCTGCAGTAGTTAAAATCCTTCTTGACCATGATGATATTAATTTCTTAACTAATTCAATTTTTGGGAAAAAATTTAAATCAAACATAGTATTTGTATCTAAGTCTATGCAATATGTAACACCTAAGACTGTAAATGGTTCCTGTGACCACATTAGGTTTTTGTATTTTTCATATAAATTATTGCCAGTATAAGCAGTAGATCCAATCTTTATACATTGTGTTTTATCATAGTTTGGTTTCAATCCAGAAAATTTGGAATACTGGTTGACTAAAGATAAAGTTGACCTGATGGAGTCCTCTGACCCATCCATGAATAAGACAGTATCATCAGCATATTGTAATAATTTGTATTCCTTATCTTCAATAACAATTCCCTTAATTAGATTATTATTTCTAATCATTATACCCATTATTTCTGCGCAAAGTAAGAACAAGTATGGTGAAATTGAGTCCCCTTGTCTACAACCTCGTCCCATATGAAAAAAATCAGAAAAAATACCATTTTGAATAACACATAATTTAGGCTCTTTAAACAAAATCTTTATCCACTTTATAAAATTTTCACCAAAATTAAAAAAATGCAATACTTTGTAAATAAATTTCCAAGAGATAGAATCAAATGCTTTTTCAAAATCGACCAGAAGAATAAGACCAGGATTATTATATTCCTTACAATAGTGCATAATGTCATACAATAATCTAGAGTTTTCTCCTATGTATCTACCAGCAAGAAAGCCCTTTTGATTTTCGTGAATTATTTTCGTTAAAGTTGGTTTCATTCGATTCGCCAAGACACTAGAAAGCAGTTTATATGTAATATTCAGTAAGGTGATTGGTCCCCAGTTTTTTAGAGATTCCCTTGGCTTATTGCCTTTTGGGAGAATAGATATAATTCCTAGCTTTTGATTATAAGATAACTGTCCCATTTCATAACTATAATTAAAAGATTTGAGAATATAAGAATCAATATCCCTCCAAAAGAATTTAAAAAATTCTGCAGTAAAGCCATCTGTTCCAGGTGTTTTGTCATTCTTAAAATTTTTGAGGGCTTGAAGCACCTCTTGTTTTGTAATTTCTGCATCTAAAATTTCTTTTATTTTATTATTTATTTTAGGGACCTCTACTTTTTGTAGTAAATCTTTTAGGTTTACATCATCAAGATCTTGATCTTTATTTGCATACAGTTGTTTATAAAACTTTTTTACTTCTTGTAATATTTCTTCTTGTTTATTTATATGTTTACCCTCGATATCCAATTTCCTAATATTTTTGTTAACATAATTTCGTTTTTCTAAAGCACAAAAATATTTTGTAGGTTTTTCTCCATCTTCTATCCACGTTCAATGACTTCTTAGCAAAAGCCCCTTTAGTTCATATTTTCTTATTTCATCCAGATCTCTCTCAAGGTCGTTTATCATATCTAAATATAGTGGCAAATGGTTATCAGAATACATATCATGTAAAATTTTTAAATTATTACTAATATTTACTTTATGTTCTCTCCTTTCTCGTGTTAATTTTGACGACATTTGTATTGCCATATCCCTTATTATCATCAATAAAACATCTAAAAATAAGTTGTCTGGAATTTCCAGTGTTGATTCATTAATACGGTATTCATTATCAGTTTCTTTAATAATTTTTTTAACATTTGTTACAAAGTCTTTATTCTTGAGTAGTGAATTATTAAAACGCCAGAATCCCTTTCCCTTTTTAAAGTCATTTATAGTGATGTCTAATTCAATAATAGAATGGTCAGTCCTATAACCGGGTAGTATGTGTACATTATCAATAATTGATAGGAGTTCCTCTGACACAAGGAAAAAGTCAAGTCGAGCTTGCTTTACAGGATTTTTTCTACTCCATGTATATTTTCTAACATTTGGGTTTTTGATTCTCCAGGGATCTACTAGATTGAACTTTGATTTTAGTTTTTCTATTTCAATTTTATTTTTTGGATTATTTTCTCTTAGATAATTAAAACAATCTAATTGGTAATCTTGCACAACATTCCAATCCCCACACATAATTATAAAGTCAGTATCAAAAAAGTCATTTATTTTATCACTCAACTCAGAATAAAAATTAGGATTATCCCTATTGGGCCCGTATAAATTAACTAGCGTAATTGAGTACTTGTTATCTATCATTATATTTGATATAATGAAATTTCCTTCATTATTGCTAAAAACTTTTAAAATATTTATTTCATTTGTGTTATTAAATAAGGTTAATGTTCCTCTTGCATCCGATTTACCCGGGCTTATAAGCGTCTCATTACCCCATTGAGCATAAACTGAGTTTTTATCTAATTCCGTACAGTGAGTGTCTTGTAAACATTAGATGGATGATTTATGACTTCTTAAATAGTTAAGAACATCTTTTCTTTTCATGGGATCATGTAACCCTCTGCAGTTTACAGAAGCTATTTTACACTTAGTCATTGATAAATTGTAAACTGTATTGCAAGTAAGCACCTATGCATGATACATTCACTCAACCCTTTCACACATGCGTCAAAAAAGACAAATACTTCCTCTATGGTAATGTAACAAAACATGTCATGAAAAACTATATAATGTACAGATTTGGGTCTCGCTAGTTTAAAGTATGTTATGAAATTCTAATTAAGATAGTAAACCTTATCTTAAATACATTGAAATGAGAAAACCATGTAATTACTTATATAAACTCATACACAGGGGGACAGAAAAAAAAAAAAAAAAAAAAAAAAAAAAAACAAATGTAAGTCCCCATGCGTCGTTACTACATATCAAAGGGTATGTCACCTTTATTTTAAACATACTTCAGGGCACAGAAAAAAATAATAACAAGTGTAAGTCCCTATGTTTAGTTACATTATACTACATATCAAAGAGAATACCTGTAAATCTTAGTTTAATAACCAATACCTTGGGACTTGTAAACTGTGTAATTGCTTATATAAACTCATACACCGGGGACAGAAAAAAAACACAAGTGTAAGTCCCTATGCGTCATTACTACATATCAAAATGTATACCTGTAACCATTATTTTAAACAATCATACTTCGGGGCACAGGAAAAAAACAAATGTAAGTCCCTATGTCTTGTTTCATACTACATATCACATCCATGAACACCGGAATATTACATCTGTAAATTCATACTTTGAGGCACAGGACAAAGAGTATACATCGTTATAATGAATAACGCACTTGCAAAAGATTTCTTCTCTTAAATTATTTGGTATTCTCTACTCACATCCATGAACACCGGAATATTACATCACAAAATTATCACGTTTTGCGTAACTAAACAGAAGCCTTGTATGTGAGCCATTCTTTTCCATCTCTTGGACGATATTCCAGAATAACATCATCTTTTGTTTCACGGATCCTGGTCTTCCTTCCCGATTTCCTGAGTTCATATGCCTTTCGAGCCAATTCCCCCCTCTTCTTCTTCAAATGCACCGGTAGATCTGTTCGAACAGCGTAGCCCTTTGGTAAGGTTTTGAATCTTGCTAGGTTTAAGATCATATTTCGGTCCTCCATGCGGACAAATTTCACTATAACAACCTCTGGTGCATCTGGTTTGTAGGTGCTTTTAGGATTCTTTTGTACTCTGTGCGAGTTTTCAATCAGGATCGACTCTGCTGATTCTAATGAAATGTTTAGTTTCTCAAGAAGAAATTTTACAATAATATCATGGGTTACTTCACCTGTTTGTTTTGGAAAGCCGTAAAATAATAAGTTGTATTTACGTGATCTTGCCTCTTGTATTATTCGATCCTGGAGTTCTTTCAATGCATCCTCCAGCGTGTCCATCTTGTCAACCTGTGGATTAATAACTTCATTCTGTTGTTTTTCCAGCTCAGCCAGCCTGTCCTCATGAATTTGAAGGGACTCGTTTGCTTGTGTCAATTCGCCGGTCAACGCATCGTCCACCTTGCCTTCTAAAGCAGTTAACCGCGCAGATAGCGATTCGTCTAGTTTTTTAATTAAACGTGAGAAAAGGTCTTTTAAGTCTTTGTTTGATACCTCATCATCCTGTAGACCTTCTTTCTCTTTCTGAGTTTCCTTCTGGGTTTCCTTCTGCTGGCATTCTTTCTCTTTCTGTGTGTCTTTTCGCGGCATCTTTCTCGTGCGTCCCGAATTTCCTCGCTGGTAGTGTAAATTATTCCACTAAGGCTTTACAAAGACGCAAAACCACGTAATACTCTATGTAGGACTCGAGAATCTTGGTTCACATATTATTCTTGACCTATTGATGTTCTAACGCCTACTATCTTTTTAAATAGTCAAATAACGGCCCTCTGCACTTTTTCACCTCACGCCATGTGCGTAGCCACACCGGAAGTCCTTACGATAATAGGTTGACATTTCACAACACATGGAATATTCATTTAACAATCAAAAAATCATGTTTTAAGTCTATTTATCAAATTGCCCTCTAATACCAAGGCTATGTTAATTTGTGTTTTGAGTAAATGATACCCAACTGCTATTTGTGTATTTTATAAGAAATCTGTTATTTTTATGTTTTAAAATATATCTACATTTTATATTTTATTGTATTTAAATTATTTAGATAATCGCGTTAATAAAAATTGGGTAATGTACATGTATGTAATGGTTATGTGTATAGAATACATGTATGTTCTAAAAACCAATGGTATTATTATTTATATACAAGTAATATCCTGTAACATGTCTATTGAAATTCTTTCTTTCATTCTTACTGTAATTGGTAAACATTTTCTTTACATACATGTAAATGTAACAAAATCAATATCCAATTACCTATTTAGTATTTACCTTCTCTACTATTGCCCTAGCTTTTCGGCCTCTAGAGGAATCCGAAACACACACACACACACACAAATGATTAAAATAAATAAACGTACATGTATATATTGTTAACCCTATCGTATCGTATATAGTGATTGTCATTTCACATCATTAAGTAACACATTTATAAATGTATAAGAATATAACATGAAAATGATATTTTTAAAAATTGATTTTTTTTTCAATTCAGTATTTAGCATCTTTGACAAATGGTGAGCTTCAAGAGAGCTATGGGAATTCTGAAAACATGCATACAAGGGTTACATAGATCTCATGAAGTAACGCTGCCGAACGAAATCTCAGTGATCTGATTGCTGCTGTTTTTCTTACTAAAGCTTGCAAAGGAATAAACAGTGCCAAGCACACGAATTATGAAAGTGATTGATATCATCTGACATGGTAAATTATGACAATTTTGATGATCTGCCGATATGGATAGTCACTACATTTCAGGAACACAATATCTTATATGGATTGAACATTTTTTCTGGAGCCATTACTTAATTAATGCATGTGTGGTACAGCCAATGTCGCACTGGTGTGAAAGTTGATGGGGTCAGTTCTTTGATACCTTGATTACTAAAGACACACACTCTCTATGGAAGAGCTACTCAGGACTGTGTTTTCAGCAATTATGTGTACTTCAAAAAGTAAACAAAGTGAAACATAAAAGTGACAGCGATTTTAAGACAATGAAATTCATTGTTCTTTTTTTTAGCTCACCTGTTTACTCAGGGTTTGAGTTCTTAAATTCGGATTGTTATAAAGTTCAATGTAATGAGTAAAATTTGTTCTAATCACTTAAAGTATTTATGAAATGAATTATTATTGACAAACCATTTTATATTTTTACTATATTATGGAATTAGGCTCAAACAAATTTGGACTTTTTCAAAACAGAGGAAATTCGGACTAAAATTTTCGGATTTTGTTTTTCACTTAAATATTTTTGGTAGTACTGTAATATTCAAAGTTACGATTTTATGTGTTAGTCAACATAATTTTGCATATTTTCTGTTGATTTAATCTCACTTTTTTGTTTAGATATTTGAATGGCACACACTACAAAAATATTGAAAAATGCTTAAAAATGATAAAAGACACCTTATCTCAAAATTTTGATCATTGACCTCATATAACTTTTATGCCTGCAGAGTAAGGTTAATATACCTAGTTTAATGCTATAAATGTTTTGGTATAATCATCATTCAGTTTTTTGTAAAATTGAGTTTAAAAAGTGTAGGAATTTGGAAACTGATAGAAGAAATTCGGCCTGCAATATTCATAAAAATTGTGAATGAAAAATTAATGCTTTGTATTTGTTTAATGTCACTGCCATTCATCAGCTGAATTTCATTTTTAAAAGAATTTAGCAATTTGAATTATTTTCACAATTAATAAAATCTCAATCATAGTGTTAAATTTTCGGGGATTCTTCTTAATTTTTCAAAAAATATTCAATGGCTATTATCTCAAAAAGTAGGTCATTGACCTACTTTTTTGAAAGTGAAAAATAGCACTACCATGAAAGGTCTTTAACACACAATAGATGGTTTTTCATTATCATCAGTGGATTTATTTTTTCATTCTGAGTAAACGTATACCTTAAGTGAGCTCAGCTATTCTGATCACTTTTTGTTGGCGTCCGTCTGTTTGTCTGCTTTTACATTTTTGACTTCTTTTCCCGAACCACTGGGCCAATATCAACCTAACTTTGCACAAATAATCCTTATTTAGGTGAAGGGATTTAAGTTTATTAAAATGTAGACCACACCTTCCCTCAAAGGGAGATAATTAAAAAAAATTAAAATTTGTTGGTACATGTTTCTTTAAAAAATCTTCTTCTCAAAAACCATTTGGCCAGAAAGGTGATACTTGTGTGAAAGCATCCTCAGGTAGTGTAGAGTCAAGTTTGTTCAAATCATGGTCCCCGGGGGTAGGGTGGGGCCACAACTCTTTGTACAAGATCTACTGTACTTATTTGTCAACATATTTTGAATTTGATATTGTACTTTAAGTGCTTATTTGATAAGCGTTTGTCGCTCAGGTGAGGGATGTGGCCTCTTGTTTAATGATTTAGAAATCTGTGATATTTTCATTAGAACTATTATACTATTTCACCCGACTGTAAAAACTTTATGGATAAAAAGTTGTTTTAGATTATGAAACATTTAATCAATTATCTGATGTGTAATTTACTAATGCATGCACTATAAAATTATAACAAGGAGAAAAATATGCAAAAATTTAAGATTTTTTGTGATGAACATTAGACAGTAGTGGTTATGTTTGTTAATTATGTAATGTGTGAATGATGGAATTCACCTTTATTGAAATGAAGTATCAATTGTTTTATTAATAAAAAAAACCATTTTATTATGAAATTGAGTTTTAGTCATGTTAAGGAAAGAGGTCAACGTTGTGATTAATATGTGGTAATGAATGATAAACTATGTCATGATAAAATATTAAACAAATATGGTCCCATTAAATCCCCCAAATTCTTAATCTACATTGGCTCACTCCACCCAGCTGAACTTGGGTACTGGCATATGCTGGGGTGGACTGGTGTTCCATTCAGGGGAAGTTTATGACTCCCATCCATTCAGCACCATGCACAGATACTGGGGATAAGCACCGGCTCTTTAGCCTTCATGACTCGGACAAGGATTTAACTAATAACCCATCCACCTCTACCCCACCCCATCCAACCCCCAAAACTGCTTGTTAATTTTGTTAATTAAGTTTTTTTTTAATTTTCATGTATATTATATGGTCGATTTTTTAAAAAATATCACAGGATTTCTTTTCTTTACGGAGCATTAAGTGTTAAAAACAAAAAATCACTGAAATTCATGAGTTTTTTTTGCATAAATTGATATATAAATTTAATTTTTTACTGCAAATTTAGATTTTTGTCATTTAATTTCTATCAGCAGTTTTTTCTTTGACTTCATTGTGTTGTATTCTACACTCATTTTAATACCATATAAAAGAAGCATACATTTGCATACAGTACATGAATATTCTTTTCAAAAGGTACTGGTATAAAACATTTCCTTAAATCTTTTTTTTTTATATAAAAACATTTTTTTTTATCTCAAAATTGAAGTTTTAGTCATTTTTGGGGGGAAAGATTATGTTTTCCTGTGACTTGTTTTGTTTTATTGTAGTAGGAATCACCAGATATTATCTGATATAATTTTGAAAAGACAAGATATTTAAAAATTCTAGAAATTAGTGATTCTTTGGCTTTTTTCCTATTTTTGCCCCCAAAATGGCAAAAATGTAATTTTTCATTAAAAAATATGGTTGAAATAGGGTTAACAGATCATAATTTACTAAAAAAAATAACCATGAAATGTTTTCAAGGCATTGGGCAAATTTTAGGTCTTAATGCCCCTTGTTCTTTAATCACGATATGGATTGCTATTTGATGAATTTAACTTGATTTAATACACTTTATTAAGTATTAAAAAAAATCACCATACCTCATTTTGTTGACAAGTTGTTGTATTTCGTAGACAGTTTGAAAACGTCGGTTCTTGGACACACACAAAACACGTTCCGGGTCCAACGTTCGCTAATAAAAGCAACAACAGCAGCGTGTTCAAATTAATTTGCAAAGTATTTTGAATTTTAACCCTCGTATCATGAATAAAACAATGTTGAAAGTTCTATTATCAGAATTTGATTATACTTTGAGAAAAATATGGTATTTTTAATAAAAATTAAGATAAAAAAATATACATATACTTTATTTTTACAGTTTATTATTCTGTCGATTGATGCATATATTCTTTTTTAAAAAAGGTTAATAATTATAATTCTGTCTAAATTAAACAGGTTTAAAACACACAAATGTAACACTTCACCGATTCCCATAACATGTTTGAGGTGTGATAGACGTTAATAAATAAGTAAAAACTATACGTTATTTAATTGTTGGTACATGTATGTGGTCATTGAAGGTGGCAGGGGATAGTTTCGAAGGAAAGATCCGGTCAAAATTTTGAAATAAAGGGAGAACCTGGGGTTTGGCTGGTTATTTGAGGGGTATTAATTGCTAGAATATTTATTGCATTCATTTTGTGGATAGAGGAGTTCATGTCAATGTCATTGATATATGACACTTTAATACTGGTAGCACATTTCATCAGATACTTTCGGTTTTGTGCTTGAAAAGTAGGGTGGGTTCAGAACACGAAATGTCACTCGAAAAGAAGGTGATTGACCCCCCCCCCCATCAATTGGTGATTATTTGCATGGGTATACATTAAGCAACCAATCCTATGGTAGTTTACGGCAGTTGCTCGGGACTGGAGCGTGGTTCTGGACCCGTGAAAATGTGAAAAAAGGGCGATTTTTCAGAAAATTTTGAGACCATCCCTGGCTATTCTTTATAAAGCTATAAGTAAGTTGTACTTGTTTCATTCTAAAATGTTTAAGATTCTCAAGAGTCGTAACCATGTGTCCCCTGCATGCAAACCAATTTTAGCAAATTTAAAAATCAACTGAGAAATTAAATCTCATACATAAACACTATCTGCCTCACATTTCCTCGACCAAAAAACTATCCCCTGCCACCTGAACAATTGTAACTGAAAGTAAACTTTTACATTGTTAGTTTATTTGAAGGATGGAAAAATTAATCATATTAAAATTACATTGTTTTTTTTATTATTTCTGGCCAAACTAGTGATTTGTGAGTAGGTTTTTATTTTATATATGTGATCAAAGAGTAAGATAAGTGCATAATTAGTTAATTAATAATTACTTTAACGTTGCATTATGTTTACAAAAGATACTTTGTTTGCAATCCATGTGTGGTATAGAATATTGAATCTAAGTTATAAGTTTTCATACCTCATGTTTTGACAATCAATGCCTTATATGCCACATGATATGTTTTGATTTTGTATTATCGATAGAGTAAAAGATTCAACTGCTGACTCTTTAGAATTGTGAAATCGAAAATGTAATGAGATAAAATTGTGAAGCAAGTAAATAACAGAAGATAAATTACCTGCTCTCTTATCAATAGCCATTGTGAAAGTCATAGCAATGTATAAAATACCTAGAATAAAACAGTGTATAAGATAAACGGAAGATTGAAACAATTCATGCTTTATGTTGATTAGCTGAAGTGCTCAATATAATTGAAAATATATCAATACAAAATATTAAAGACGCGACCAAACCATAGATTATAATTTTATGAAATGGCCATTTTTATCACAATATCAAATCATCATGAATTCACTCACCTTGTAAGACTATTTTGAACATTTTTTTTATTCTGCGAATTAACATGTATATACAGTAATGGTAAAAGCGATGATTATTCACACATTTCTACAGAATTCGGCTGATAAGAAATAATTTGACCTCTTTCTACAAACTCGATTAAGAGTAGAGGCAATACAGATAGGTTGTAAATAATAATCACCGTTATTGGTTATGGTGTCCCATTTCGCATTACACTCCATGTACGATATATATTTTTAGAACAAAAGTAAAGACTTTGATTCGGTAATTTAAAAAAAAAATCTGAATTTAAATAAAGTATAAATTAAATGCCACCCACTTTTGTTAGCAAATTTTCTTATAATCCTTTAATTTTTGTAGATTCCTAAGAAATATTGATCAATCTTTCTAACAGTTTGATTACAGACAAATATTTTTACCAACAGTTGTTTGTTTTTCCTTTTAACCGAATTTACTTAATCTTTACATTTATTTTGTTTTTGCACTGCCAATTATCCCATATGAGATATTGTTTCCTAAATGGATTATTTAATCTTATTTTGGCAGTTGGTGCCGTCCTGAGGAAGATTGGTTTGTACCCACCAGATCGTGCCAAGCAAGTCAAAAATAAACCAGTCGTAAAAAGAATGTTATAAAATCATCTATTTTATTATTATTCATTAATAATCGAGTCAAAGTTAAAAACATTGGTGGCGACGTCGTTTAGATATTGTAATAACAACCATACGACAAAGACTAGTTCGGACATTGTTATAACAACCATACGGCAGACACTGATTTCGACATTGGTATAACAACCATACGACAAAGACTGGTTCGGACATTGTTATAAGAACCATACGGCAGAAACTGGTTTGGACATTGTTATAACAACCATACGACAGAAACTGGTTTAGAAATGGTCATAACATCCATATGACAAAGACTGGTTCGCGACGAGAAATTTAGCGACGACGAGCCTATGCACACGTGAATGAATTTTGTTTACAGTAAGTTATAATTGGTTATTACAAATATTTTGAGAAAGTTTAACTTTGTGATTCCCTTTCTTTCTGACCTCAGTCTTCTGATTCTTGTTTTATCTCAACAAGCAAACGAAGCGGAAGATGGGATATGCCATTAAAAAACCGTATCATTCAATATATAAATAGACTACTTACTATTATATATTGACTTATGAAAACAATAACGAAGTTTGTATATTGCAAAATATGTGCACAGATCCTTATAAATTTTGAGAACTATTTTTAAAGTTTAATAGGATTTCCCGCTGAAAATCTTCTCAAACATATGATAAATGGGTTCCCATATTTATTTACAATGTGTAAAGGATATATTTGCTCCACAGGACGAAAAACCATCTTTAAGCAAGTCCTTAAAGGTGGCTTAAAGGTGACTTAAAGGAGCTTAAAGGCTATACAACCTTTAAGCCGCCTTTAAGTCACCTTTAAGCAAGTGTTTATAGGTCCTTAATGTCCAAACTTCTTTAAGCCACCTTTAAGCCACCCTTAAGCTACTTTTAAGCATCTTTAAGTGGCATTTACGCTCTCTTTACACTGCCTTTACACTGTCTTTAAGTGGCCTTTAAGTCAATATTGATCAAGCTGAACAATAAAAACATATATTAAATGCAAAAGCTCTTTTATAGAGATGGGAGGGGGTCATCCGAGTGATAATATAATTTCCAAGGAAGGGGGGGGGGTGTTCCAGGCGGTTTTAATCGTCGCTCCATTAAACACAGATCGCTATCATCAGCACCGCTCCGATGGACACAGATTGCCGTTCTAAAATTCTTTATAATTTTTGGGTGGTTTCAAAATTATTGTAGGGGTGAGCGCAGTGTCTGTATCTTAATATGTGCATAAAACTAATTACAGTATGTTTGTTTCCTATTATAAATTAATCGGTGAAAAAAAATCTTTCTCTCTCTCTCTCTCTCTCTCTCTCTCTCTCTCTCTCTCTCTCTCTCTCTCTCTCTCTCTCTCAGTTCATCCGGTTATTAAACAAAATAAAGATAATGAACTAAAAATGCATGATTTAATTTGTTAATCGGTTTAAGGTTTGTATTTTTTTTTCAATTTTCATTATTTCTAACTCTAGATCTGCTAGATACATAAAAGATGAAAAGACTCTCAACTGCCTTTGTTATATCGGGCAGGATATTACTGCTTTGTTTGTCTAGACATAGTTTTGTTCGTTTGTGTATATCTAATTAGAGTCTATTGTTTGTCCAACTTAAGAAAACCCATGGAACTAACACAGAATATACAAGATATACACAACAGTTGTGTCGTGTGCCCAGGTGCATGTTTGTGTATATCTAAGTTAAAGTCTATTGTTTGTCAAACTTAAGAAAACCCCTGGAACTAACACAGAATATACAAGATGTGTATTACACAACAGGTGTGTCGTGTGCCCAGGTGCACGTCAGGGTTTCTAAAGGGGTTGAATCTTAGTATATACGAGTATACGATAAGTCTAATGAATAAAAGTTAATTTACATTTGTAATTTATTTTCAAAGTATTATTTCCTAGCTCTGGGTTTCAAAGATGTTACGTCTACAAATTAACGATACATGTATGTAAGAGTAAAATCTTGAGGCTAATTAATTAATGTACCGGTGATCATAAATAGGGGTTGATTATTTAAATATATGTATAAGGGTAAATATGTCAAATATACCCGGCCTGGCACATCATACAATTGTATGTACAAGTCATTTGCAATTGCCACATGCAGTAAATACGTCACCGGTAATTGGTAATTTTGTTTGTTATAGAATTAATAGTTTATAAATCATGTACATACAATTACATGTAAATATTTAAACATATTGGAACGGCGCCGCGATCATGAAAACCGGGAAATTGCGAGAAATTGAACAAATACCCTAATAGTATCAATGCATTTAATAAAAGAAATGATTTCATTTTCTTTCTTACATTTTTATACCTATAAATAAGATGAACGTATATCTACTCGGTTTAAATTTATTAACTACATGTAAGAAAGCCTACTATAGTGAACCTAACGGTTTCCATTTAGGTATAATATTTTTTTGTTCACTGAAGACCAAGTTCCGTATTTCATTCTAAATACATGCATGCATGTAATTTATAAATTAGATGTAATTGATTGTTACAAACTTACATTTTTATACCTATAAATAAGATGAACGTATATCTACTCGGTTTAAATTTATTAACTACATGTAAGAAAGCCTACTATAGTGAACCTAACGGTTTCCATTTAGGTATAATATTTTTTTGTTCACTGAAGACCAAGTTCCGTATTTCATTCTAAATACATGCATGCATGTAATTTATAAATTAGATGTAATTGATTGTTACAAACTGAATGGTTTGTCAAAATCTTTTCAAGTAAACACATTCAATACAGTGATTCAATATCCACTGATATATAGGATATAAAAACGCTTATATATATATGTAAGTTGCCGTGGAGCAGAGGATGTGTGGTGATGCTAGTAAACTAAGGGTCCCGGGTTCAATTATCGCCGTGGCCGGTTTTTTTTTTATTTTTTTTTTTCATTTTTCTTTCTAGAACAAAAACCGTTTTAATACCTTTTCTTTCATAAAGTTAATACATTTTGCTGGAAATTAAGCACAATATTGAATTATTTTTTTTAATGGCTTAAAGGTGGCTTAAAGGTAGCTTAAAGGTGGCTTAAAGGTGGCTTAAAGAAGTTTGGACATTAAGGACCTATAAGTTGTCCTTAAAGGTGGCTTAAAGATAGTCTTTAAGCTGCCTTTAAGCCATCTTTACGCTTTCTTTAAGCCACCTTTAAGCAATACATATAGCTTAAAGGTAGCTTAAAGGTGGCTTAAAGATCGTCGTTAAGCTACCTTTACACACCTTTAAGCTATTTTTAAGGAGGACTTAAAGATGGTCATTCATACTGTGCTCGGAATAGTCCAATTTGGGCTAGTTGTTTTCACTGCTTTGTTTTTATAAGACTCTAGCAATGTCATGTATTACATGTAAATCAAGTGAAAAAAAGTAAATTTATTTTGGGTTTTGTTCAGCGATATTGCATTCAAACGATCACAAACACGGATGTTCTGAACGTTTACAACTGTGCTACTGAGTTAAAAGCTTTGCTACGGATGATAACTGTTGCGCAACTGGCATTTCCAGCTGCTTTAGTCATGTTTACAAACGTGTTATTGACGTTATCAAATCTATTAGTAAAATTCACATGTACGTCATTGAAGTTTAAAAGAAGGCTATTTAAGCTCACATATATGCTATTGAAGTGTGAAGGTGAGTTGCATAATAAAGGATGCAGGTACTTTAATGAAGTTAACATGCATACTCTTAAGATTATAGCGTGTTATTTAATAAAACATATGTGCTTTTTAAGTTTATATATATGCTTTTTAAGATTATATCAGTCCTTCAAGTTATGCGGTACATTATGTCAGACTACATGTACTCCATTTTAAATATGATTTTTCCTGCCCCATAGGTTTTCATTTCTTTATTTTGGATTATTTTTACATGTTAGTTATAATTTGCTCTTGATTTTGTTTCATATATTCGTTTTGCAGCGAATTAAGTGATTTTTTTTTAAATATTACACTTGCTGCAAACAATATGTATTAACAATTGGTTTTGTAACATTTATTCTAAATTTATGAACAAAGACCACACATCTTGGACAAGATTTTGCTTGTTTGTTATCTAAGCATGCAGAAAATGCATCACTAAAGTCGTAACATCTGGGATCAGTGTCAGGTTTACAGATAGCGTGAGTTGTCGTTGTCGTCTGGGAACAGAGACCACAGATAAATGGACATTGCAACGCTGTCCCATGATGGAGACATGCTGTACTAATAAAGTTAAAATAACCACATTTCGGATCAGTGTCATAACATCCATTGGTACACGGGTCTGTAGTAAAAGAATGTGTTGTAGTTGTAGTAGGCGTGATCGTTGTTGTTGTGGGCGTGGTCGTTGTTGTAGTGGGCGTGGTCGTTGTTGTTGTGGGCTTGGTCGTTGTTGTAGTGGGCATGGTCGTTGTTGTAGTGGGCGTGGTCGTTGTTGTTGTTGGCTTGGTCGTTGTTGTTGTTGGCGTGGTCGTTGTTGTTGTTGGCGTGGTCGTTGTTGTAGTGGGTGTGGTCGTTGTTGTTGTGGGCGTGGTCGTTGTTGTTGTGGGCGTGGTCGTTAAGGTTGGCGAGGTCCTTGTTATAGTAAACGACATGATTGATTTTGTGGAAGGCGTTGATGCTGTAATCAAAAAAGGAATTGTACTGTGTTAAATTCTGTCGAACATTGTTAAACCTTGTAAAACATGATTATGACAATGAAAGTTCGATTAAAACATCGACACTGATCTAGAAAACATGCAGTGTTTGTTTATTTGTCAATACTTTCTTATACTATGCAAGGGGTCTGTAAATCCTATGTTCATTGTAATATGGAGAAGCAAATGTATTATTAGTCAATAGTTTTGTCAGTTCCTAGATATATTATGATTTGTCTGTATACAGTTTAATTATGATTAGTTTTCTAAGTTAGTTGGAAAATTGATAACAAAAAGAAAATTACTTTAATTCAACATCTTTAGCTTTGATGTTAGGGAACAACAGTTAAAAAATATGTCATGTAATAAAAAAAATAGATATATTACTTTCGGAAAGCCAAAAAAAAAGCTTTGGTTTTTTTTTTTTTTTACATACGGTCATTATTTAATGGTCTTGTTTTATTCACATTATTTTTGTTACTTTGCATTTATTTTGGTTAACCATTTTGTCAAAAACTAAAGGTATTTTTTTTAAAGGTACCACATTGCCAATCACGCTGTGTGTGACGTTTCAGTGGCTTTACGTCAAACGCTATGACAATATGTATGAGGATATCTTTGTCCCCACAAAGCCGTTGCGATAACATAAAGAAAGTGTGATTTTTAACAGTAAAGGTTTGGATATATATCTATGTATTCCATTGTAATACGTGAAAGACATGTGTGGCAATATGCGTGAATGAATTCTCCTTGCTATTTTTTGCAGTCTGTTTTAACTACACTGTGTAAAGCCTTTCACGTATCACTCATTTCAGATCGTTTTATATGTATATTTATTTACAGAATGATATGGATTTTTCAATGCATGAAAACTAATGAACCTCGTTAAACCAGCACCCCCTTTAAGCCGGTCTTTTTGTCTGGTTTGTCACCCTGTCGGTTTAGAGAAGTTTCACTGTAGTTTGCACTGTAGTATGCAATTAATGTATCGAATTAGTGTAGTTGTCAAAAATACGAAACATGGGAGAGTGTCAAACTCAATGCTAGGTATCAATATAGGAAATGCGATACCTCTCTAGTATGTTTACGCATAGATGAATTAAAGAGAACTCTAAACAATGGAGTGAATTGAAGGTTGTTGCGAAGATTGAGACCAGAGGAAATTCCAGATAGAGTATTAAAGAACACATTGCTTTACTATGGACATAGGTTTTTATTATGTTTTTTGAAAAATTATTTTATATAATATTTTAAACCTTGAAGTAAAAGAAAATTTGTTCAACAAATCAATTCCAAATAGAAAACTTTTAAATGAGCTCATTTTAAGCTCTGTCTCGATTTTTTTTTCTCAGTTTATTAGTTGATGCCACGAGGTCTCCTGACATCATAGGGTTCAATTCCTAAGATCAACACTATTATGATGACTATCGCTCCACGAACAAAGGCAGCGATGCAGAAAAGTTGGTTTCTTTGGAAATCAATAATTTTCTAATATATCTTAACAGCTACCTAATAAAATGTATATGGAAATCTGCTAGCCATATGTATCCATGCCTTACATATGGAAATGATAAAATTCCGAATAAATTTAAAATCGAAAGGTTCACGACGATGTTCAATCAAAATAAAGTTATTTTTTTTTACTGAAATTTTCTGTCCGATATTCGATGCACGTTAATGAGTGTTTAGAATTTTTCATGTACGAAACACAAAATGAAACGAGCACATCCATATAGCCCATATAGCATGATTTTGTTTTATTTACCTATGTGAATTTTTTAATAATAATAATAAAAATAGTTAATATTTAAATTACAACCATTGCCCAAAAATTCACTGAGGATCCTCAGTAAAAGGAACTATTCAGAATGACCTAACGGTTCATCACACTTTTGATGTGAACTTTTCACTAGACATAAACACCTTTCAAACGTGTTCATTTTAGTCAAAAGATGTGTAAATTTACATTTTACACATAAACATTGAGCGATAGACTTCAATGAGGTTACACAACATGACGCAAAGCTATGGCTGTCAAAATATGTATATGGAGAAATTCAAAGTTTGATGCCTACAATATGTGCTAAATTGGTTTTAACAGCTATTACACATATTTTAACAATATCTGAGATATATGTGTATCCTTCTCATGGATGACACCACACTAACAATAACAACGTATACACAAGCAAGATGGGTCTTGTCAGCGTTGGAAGACACCCTTTCCTAGAAACATATGAAGTTTAGGCCAAAGAAAGATGATCTTTGCTGGAAGTCGGGATCGATCAAGAAAAGAGTTGGCCACCACTGCTGACCCGCTGACTGGTACATATTATTATACAGGGTCAAAACAACCTGCGAAGATTGGAGATAATCCAAATGCGATCGGACCCAACAGGCGAGCACAGCGGACAGAATATATATGTACGAGGGTCAATCAAAAAATACGAAGACAATGTGGCTGTCTATCATATGTTTTTCATGAAAGTCATACTTAACAGATTAATCTTTGCACTGACACTTATGTTATTGATATGCAAAGTTTTAGTCTATTTGATGAAACGATATTTTTGTTACCCTTTTTTAAAAACAACATGTTTTGTCACCACGGCGCACGGTAACGTTTAAAACATGACGTCAAAATTAAACTTGCACAGTTTATAGATATACCCCATATTTATATCATGCTTAGTCTCTTGTGCCTTTCTCCTTCCAATTTAAAATGGCACTGAACCACTTAACATCTTATTTGCACACATTTATTCGAGAATCATAAGTTAGTTCATTAAAGTTTTCATTTTCTAACCGTGTATTTCTTAGTTTACAGTAAGGATAACCCTGAACGTCGATTTACGTTACTTATTTTTTGACCAAATATTTACAGATATTCTACTCTCTTTCGGACTGTTTTATATTCAAAATACAAGGACCACCACCCTCACAAAATTTATTACAGTTAAACACAAACTTGCAAATAATTGTTGACTTATTTTTTGCACCATTGAGCATTTTCACAGCTTCTATCGGCTTTTTCCTGAGTTAGACCCATTTTATTTGTACTTCTCGTTGCGCCGTGACGTCCGGCGACGTCGATGTTTTTAGTCAACTCTAAAGAGGACTATCTGTCTTTAGTTACTAATATCTGTTCGACAAAACAATACATCTCTTCATTAGTTGGTACATAGAAAACCATGACTATACTAAATTTGAAGTTTCAATATTATTTGTTTTTATGCCCAATTTATGGTTTATTGTTGACATAACACAAATTTTGACCGTGCGCCGTGACCTCATTTTTGCAGGATTAAATTCTAAGTAATTCTTAGAAATAAAGAAATTTATTAACTTTTGTCCTTGCAAATTCTATGAAACTAGTGCTAAATTATGTCTACTAAATTTAGTAATGATACGACGTTAAGTAACATTTATGACAAAAGTCTTCGTATTTTTTTATTGACCCTCGTATGTATAGTTACCGGCACAAAATAGAGTGTCATATGGACATGTAGCAGAAACCCATCTATTGTAAGTGTTTACAACCAAGGAAAACTCTAAAGTTATTTTGAAAACGTGATAAAACCCCCTGCAATTGTGTGTTCTTAAATTTTATACATTCATTTATCTTAATCTTGAAGAAAAGAAATATTGCACAAGATAACAACTTGAAAATTAACTCAAATTAGAAATATCTTAGCTAGCATTTATCGCTTTCCAAACATTATTTTCAAGTTTAAGGATGGTTATTAGAAAGAATCTCAGTCTTCAAATTCCCATAACATTATGCCCTTTTGAATGTTTTCATTAAAACATTACGTTAGGTTAAATTTTTAAGATGATACAACTGCTACAAAAACATTTTTATTAATATAAGATAGAATTTTGCCGAAGCATATTTAAAAACATTTTAAAGTGAAGTCTTCAAGGATTTTGTTTTCTGATTTTTACTTCAAATGAAAAAAACCTTTTACGAAGTGTTAGTCTGTGTATTCCTATAAAAGACATTATGCTGCTTTCAATGATGTGTCTATCATATTTGAATATTTGAATACTTTTCAGAAATGTTAATATTCCTTTCGGAAAATGTTATAGATGAATTAAAAAGCAATAGCAACATGAAAACTAATTTTTTATTTTGCTCATTGATTTAGATTTTTTTGGGGGGTATTTTATCATTGTGAAGAAAACTATATGTCAGTGACGCAAATGTTTATGATGACAACAAAACAAGATTATAGGAGTTTGTATTTAACGTAGCGATTAGGATTACATCATAGGTGTTTCGAGTTCAAACAACGAGTGGAAACAATTGACACCGGTGATTACTGTGGAATCTTATAAATTTGCTCGGGCAAATTTTCTCAACTGCTGTTGAGTCAACCCAAGAGTGTTTATGCCCGAGTTAAGTAGGTACCACGATCAGAAATAATTAGGATCAGAAAACAAAAAGAAAACATATCCGGATTTACAAGTATGCAAGTCTAGAGTTTTGAATATGTTTACCCTAAGATACCCTAAGATAAGTGAATGACATGCAAGCATATGACTTTCAGATCGATGAAATAGTGGGTAAACAGAGGAAGGAAATTTAGATACGATTTCGTTTCGAGAAAGGAGTAGGTTTTTTGGTCCGATTTTTTGAACGATACAATGTAATATGGATAAAAATTTCAGAACCCCCTTTCCCTTTAATCTAAGGACAGTGCATAGGATCACTAAAGTCTTTTACAATGCTCAACAAAGTTTTTTTTAACATATGGCCCTTAAAAGATTAAAGATTTTAGTCCCCTTTAATATCTTTAATTACGTAATAGATGAGCGTGTTAATAAGGTTTTCTGATAATTATTGGTTTCTCTAATAAAGCATTATAAAACTCCGACCTATTAGAGTTATTTTAACAGACGTTACGAGTATTTTTGGCCCTAAATAAGAGGGGTCTTAGAACTATTTTTTTTCATTTTTGAGATACATGTGATTAAAATTTGAGGGACAAGCCCTGTAGATTCTTTCGGTGTTTTGATTAGTGGGATCAATAATCAAAGTACTGAAGTACTGAAGTACTGACGGGAGCTGATTTTATCGATTATTATATATCTTAAAGTCATCGATATGTTAATTTGATACCAGGTCACGTGATAGCTTGATGGTGCAAGCTCTGAATATAGACTGACTCTCTGCTTGTCGGAGATGTACGGAGACAGCCGATGGTTAAACGAGATTTTATTAAACTCTGGTGTAGGAATGCATACGACTGCAAAAAACTTCTAAATTGTTCGTACTATTTAAAATCTGACTATTTGCAAGGTATTTATAATTAAGTTTCCTTTAATAAATGTTTCAGCGTACATTACATCGAATTTGACGATTATTTTCAAGAACTAAGTCTTGTCAGCGGTGATAATTTGTGCTCAGGTCAAACACTGTTTCAGTTTCGGTTTGCCAGAGTAACTGCATGGGAGAGTTGAATAAAAGCAACTCCCAAAAATTATAAACAAACACAGTTTCTCTTCTACAATGCTAATAATAAGCTATAGTTTGAAGTCGTGCACTATATATTTGCTTCAGCAAGAGATCAGCTCTGCAAAAAATGGTACATAAATATTTTTAGAATTGCCATTCATCAGATCCTACAATTACGATTTCAAAAAAGTAAGAATTATAGAATTCTGACCACTGGCAACTCTTTGTATGTAAAAGATGTGAAAGACAACAATATGCATGAATATTCGAGAATGCATGTAAACTTTCTGTCCAATGCTCGACTCCAAATTCAGTGATAGTAATCATGTGCTATTGTATACTATTCTTAAAAACGTTTTTGTCTACAACATTATAAGAGAAAAATTAAACTGAACGTTCGTTAACTCTATATGGAAAAAATATCAATTATCTGGGTTTTTTATGTTTTCTTTTATCTCTTTGTTTTCTTTTATTTGAAGCTACCAAAACGAACAAGCTCCTAAATCTCTTTCCAATTATGGCAGAAGTTTACGCGAGGAAGCTCCTTTTCTATGGAAGACTGTGTCTTTTAGACCCTCGATGTCTCACAAAGCAAATCTTCATATTCAGAATGTTTTCTTTTTTATCGAATCTCACCCCATCTCAACAAGGCTTAATGCCTGACCTGTAAAGTATTCTCCAAAAGTATAATTAAGGTCTTCCGTTTCCAACGGAAGACCTTGTACTGATTTTGATGGTAATTCTTCATTATTGTTATTCTTCTTCTAGACGTTTTTTAATTTTAATAACTTTTTTGTTTGTCATCCGATTTCATTCAGGTTTTCATGGTGAATTGTAAATTAGATTTATTTTTTTAAGTCAGAAAAAAGATAAGAAATCGTAACTTTTGGGTTCAAGTTATTCCCCTTTTTAAAATTTGCATTTGTTTCAGGACAAAGGCTCCGAAATGTTCAGTAGAAAAAAATCAAAAGTCCTTAATCCTTAAAAATTGACACCAGTTGAACTATATACTGTAGAGTCATTAAAATTCGCGGGGGCCAGTTTTCGAGGATTTTGGGTTTTTTGCCTATTCGTGGAGATGTTATTTCGTGGATGCTTTGATTTCCAGTTTTTACAAGAAAACAAACACCGTGAAAATTGTTTTCGTTGAGGATATACATTCGTGGAAATGGAGGGGGCCTATCCAGGAATACCACAAAAATTGAGCCACCACGAAATCTAATGATTCTACAGTGATTGAAATCCATGTTTTAAAAAATTCATGTTTTTGCTTCGTAACTTTTTAGTTTGAAATATTTTCCATATGCATTCAGAACAAAAATTGTGCATAAAATAAATGGCTTTCATTTGAGACCAGAAAAAAGGGGCTGATCTCTTCATTAAGTGATCTAAGTGCCCGGAACGTCTTTGCTGTATAACTAAAAAAACGATACATGCTACGATAATGATGTCGCTGGAAAAGTTGTTCTTTATTATCTTATCGATCTAATTTTAATATAGCATTGTTTTGATATTGCCTAAAATGAAAGTTAAAAGTTTCACATGAAGACATACATACCCACTTTCATTTTGCTTATAGGCAATAGCTCTCTGTGAGAAATAGTGTTTTAAAGTAGCAGTCATTACTTTTCTTGTCTTAATATATCACATAAATGCCTTTATTTGTTTTACGAGAGATCTAAATCTTCAATAATCTGCAATCTAGGGGTTACATTAAATAGATACATAGAAAAAAGGTATTCACTAATTTCCGTGATTTCAAATTGATTTTCTAAAGCCCTAATTGGTAAGTAGTTAAGGTACTGTAAATGACCGTCTATCAATATCTGTAAGACCCTGACAAGTGTAAGGAGAAGGGGGATGGTTTTATTAAGACCGATTGACAATCCTTTCTTGACATGAAGCTGTAACGGAAGACCTCCTCGTAGCTTGCAACGAGCTCGGCTCTATGTAAACACATCATTTTTGTTACCGGCTACACAGCGGATCGTTACCTTCTAAACACTCTTGGAAAACTCTTGTAAGAGCAACTGTCAACATCTTATTTTATCAACAGCGTTATGCCCGTTCGTCCATTGACCCTGATTTTCGAATATTTAACCTCGTTTTCCAGTGTTATAAAAAAATATGAATGTATGAATGAATGAATATGAGTAACATACCCAGCCTGGTACTTTATATGTATATGCATATGTATACATCATTTGCATTCGCAACATACAGTGAATAATTCACTGGTAATTGGTAATATTGTATGTTATGGAATTGATAGTTTAAAAATTATGTATGTAATTAAATATTAAAACATATGTTATTTAATCTGTTGTTAATGTATAATAATCAATATTATTAAAATTATACATGCTGAACGGTGCCATGATCATGAAAACCGGGGAATTGCGTAGAACTATTACCCTAATAGTTTCAATGTATCTAAAAAATAGTTTCATCTTTTTCCTTTGTATTTCATACTCATGAATTAGGTGAACGTATATCTGCACAGTCAAATTTATTTACTAAGTACTAACAGTTTCCAAACAGGTATATTTTTTGTCACTGAATGCCAAGTGCCGTAATCCATTCTAAATACATATAATTTATAAATTTATATGAATGATTGTTACAAACTGAATGGAAGTCAAAATCTTTTCAAGTAAAAAATACACACATTGCATTGATTCAATAGCCAACGATTTATAGGATATAAAAACCCTCACCCATGAGCTGCTGTGACGTAGTGGAAGAGAGGAGATGTGAGCCAACGAAGGCCCCCGGGTTCAATACTCGTCTGGGGCGTTTTTATTTTCTTTTTTACATTTTATTTTTTAGAGCAAAAATCCATTGAATACTTTTTGTTGTCTTGGAGTCATTGAAACGTGCGACAGAATATACCTCATTTTCTTATCTATCGTACATGTGCATATATAATCAAATTCTCTTGTTAAAATTGCTGCGTTGTGTGACTAAACATGTTATTTTTTCTTTGTGTATATCTAATTAAAATCTATTGTTTGTTAAATTTCAGAAAAACCCTGGAACTAAAACAGAATATTCAGGATATCCACAACTGTTATGTTTTTGTCCATACACACGGCTTTGCTTTTTTTAAAAATAAATGCTTCACATATAGGTTGAATATATATTTATCAATTGATCTCAACTGATTAAATTGTCACAGAGTAAATATCTTTTGTTGGTAAATAAAGCAAAATATTGAATAACGATTTTTTTCCAATGGCTTAAAGGTGGCTTAAATGTGGCCTAAGGAAGTTCTGACATTAAGGACTTATAAGTTCTCCTTAAAGGTAGCTTAAAGACAGTCTTTAACCTTTAAGCTTATTATTATTTGGTGTTGTTTTTTTTTGACTTTTGATTTTAAGTACTCTTAGTCATCAAGACATTCAATGTATTAACAACTAGTTTTGTTACGTTTATTCTTAATCTATCAACAAAGACCACACGTCTTAGGACAAGTTTTCGCTTTTTCGTTATCTAAGCAAGCAGACATTGCATAATTAAATTCATGACATCTGGGATCAGTGTCCGGTTTACATGGAGGCGGGGTTGTTCTCTGGGAACAGAGACCGCAGATATATGGACATTGCAACGCTGTCCCTTGATGTAGGCATGCCGTAGCAATAAAGTTAAAATCACGACATTTTGGGTCAGTGTCACAGCATCCATTGGGACACGGGTCTGCAGTGGAAAGTGTAGTGGGCATGGTCGTTGTTGTTGTGGGCGTGGTCGTCGTTGTTGTAGTGGGAGTGGTGGTTGTTGTAGTAGGCGTGGTCGTTGTTGTTGTGGGCGTGGTCGTCGTTGTTGTTGTTGTGGGCGTTGTCCTTGTAATAGTAATTGACAAGACTGATTTTGTTGAAGGCATTGATGCTGTAACAAAAGAAAAAAAGACGTGTGCTCTAGTTTTTTTTTGTTTGGTTTTTGTTTAATACTGAAGAACATTGTTTAACCTTAAATATATATTTGGCATAACCGAAATCGTATCTCGTATCTAGAGTATAAGTCTGATAATATAAATGTAGACATTGAAAATCATTATTCATTAACACTTAAAAACATAATTATGACAATTTAAGTTTGATTGAAAAATCAATATTGATCTAGAAAATGTGTAGTGTTTCTTAAGTTGTCAAATACTTACGCTATGCAAGGGGTCTGTAAACCTTATGTTCATTGTAATATGAAGAAGCAAATGTATTATAAGTCAGTAGTTATGTCAGTTCTTAGAAATATCTTTTATGTCTGTATACTTTAAAATCTGCATTTAACCTATTCATGCCAGTTTGGCAAAATCTGAAATCATGCAAAATATGTGATAAACTACAAATATTGTCCAAATATACATTTATATACACATTTTCCAATACTCATCGGGGGAAAATATCGAAATAATAATAAAAAAAACAAAACACTTAATTTATATATTTGTAGCATTAAAATTGCTAGTCATTTGTATCATCAACGGATATCTGGTAAGCTGAAAATTACATGCGTTCACTACACTGGAATACCAGGTGATGAATTGCATCACCAGTTTAAATCTGGGTGTATTTTGAATTACTTGGGAAATTAATAACAGTAAAACGATTAGTTTTATATATACACAGTCACTTATTACCAAATACAGAACAGTACGGCCTTGTATTATTTACATTGTTTTTGTTACATTGCGTTGATTATGGTTAAACAATTTGTCAAATACATGTACCCCGAGAATCAAATGTTCAAAATCTGTTTCTTCGGCACTGTAATTGTTTATCTTTGACATAACAAAAAAAGGATATATTTTTTTTAAAGATGTTTGCCAAGATCCCCGCTAATTAGACATGTGTACTATTTCAAAGTAAATATTTATTATCATCATATTACAGTTTGATTTGTTGAGAGAATTGAAGAATTGAAATTACTGTTTTAAGGTGGCCTACTTAAGTTTTCATTGCGCATTTGTTTTTGTGCAATCTAGTAAAATGCAGTGTATTTATACATTTTATGATATCGTTTCTATACCATAGATGAAATTGAATACGATACTGGTACTGCACCAGTTATCGGTGCAGACCAGTAGCAGCTAAACTGCGGGTTCGGGTTTATAGCACGCGGCTATCCGAGATTTGTTTTTAATTCAGTCGTCTGTTTCGAATAAAGTAAAGTAAGTCTGCTTGAAAAGTTCATTTAGTATGTTTTAAACGATAAGTGTTTACCGCTGATATACATCTTTGTACTTCAGCAGTGGAGGAAGTGACGTAATAAATTAAAAATAAAACACTGCCTCTTTGTGATACGGTATACCCCTTATTTGATTTAACATATAAATATCAATTCATATGACACGCATTTACTAAGGGAATTTACTAAATTCCGAGAGATTCAAAGCGCAGTTGAACGCCTGATTGTACAATTGTGTATTGAATTGTCTACGATTTTGTTTATTATCGCATGATATTACAAACGAATAATTTTATGAGTTTTGTTTATGTATCATAACCCCTGCGACCTTTATTTTGACTCTACAAGAGACATAGTTCAAATTACATTTTGCAGAGTATAAATCAACATGTGTTGGGATTTTACTATGTTATTTACTATTATAGGTACAGTAAATCGTTGAAACTCGGCAAATTCGAAGCGTTCTAAAAAGCACAAAACAAGATATTTTGGGTTCTTAGTTATGATATATAATCAAACAGATTGATAAATAAGAAATTCGCAATTTTGAGCATGTCAAATTCTATCCAAAAATATCAAGAAATAAGGATATAAGAAAACAAAACGTTAGATTTTAGCCGATAACTGGTACAGTGCCAGTAAACAAAATGCAGACAAAGATATTCAGATTCTTTGAGTTAACTCATTGCCAATCACGCTGAGTTTGACGTAACAGTGGCTTCACGTATGACTATATCTTTCATAAAATTTCTTTTTCAGATGGATGGTAAAAATTAGCCGAAATATAGATAGATAGGTAACAGTATACTATAAATCAGTTATTTTCTGATATGTGAAGCTGCATGAAGCATGACAAAAGATGATTTTTTTTCAATACCAAGATCCCTTAAAATAAGCACTCCCTCAAAATCGGTCGATTCAAAACCTACCGGCCAGTTGCGTCTGTATTTAAAAAAAAAAACAGACGCAGCACCCCCTGTAAACCGACTTTTTTGTCTGGATCGGCAGCATGCTGGTTTAAAGAAGCTTCACTGTAGTATGGTAGTTGTGCAGATTGAGACCAGAAATTCCAGATAAAGTAATAAAAACACATTGCTTCAATATAGTCATAGTGAATTGCAAACACTATGGGTTTTTATGAGTTTCTTTGAAAAATGATTTTATGATTTCATATAATAATTCGAACCTAAAGATGAAAGAAAGCTTGTTATACACATCTTTTCCAGATCGAAAAGTCTTTAAATTATATCCTACTTTTAATGTGATCTTCTTTCCTCGAACTTGCACTTTAAATGAGTTCGGTTTTAGCTCTGTCCTGATCTAATTTTTTCAGTTTATTAGTTGATGTCACGTGGTTCCCTGAGTCATAGGCGTCAATCAATGTGATTATCACTATTGCGATGACCATCACTCCACAAAACAAAAATAGCGATGATGAAAAGTTGTGTATTTAGGCTTTGAAAAGCAAGCTTAAAATATCATTATTTTTCTAATATATCTTAACAGCTATCGTGCTACTGGACATATTCAAAGCAGAAACTAGTAGCGATATAGCCATACCTTATATATGAAAGTGATAAAATTCCAAAAATATTTTTTTTTAAATTGAAGAGTTAACGACGATGTTTAAACAAAATTAAGCAAACATATTTTTTCTAACTAAAAGTTTTCTGTCTGATATTCGATGCACGATAATGAGTGTTTAAAATTTAACATGTACGAAATGCGCAACACAATGAAACGAGCACATATAGAAAAAAAATGTATTCACCCATGTGAGTTTTTAACAATTATAAAAAATAAAAATAAATATTTAGATAACAACCATTGCCAAGACACTTACTGAGGATCCACGGCAAAAAGGGACTATTCAGAATGACCGAACGGTTTTTCATACTTGTGAAATGGATTTTTCACTAAACATAAACACATAATAAACGTGTTCATTTTTATCCAAAAGACGTATGAATTTATTTTTTACTCCATTGGCACCAAACAAGATGATTTGCAGCTATTGCTTTTAAAATATGTATATGGAGAAATTGAGAAACAAAGGCTGATGCCAAACTTTAGGCGCTAGTTTAAAATTAGTTTTAACAGCTATCAAATGTATTTCAACAATATCTTAGATACATGTGTACCCTTTTCTTGGAAGACACCACACTGACAACAACTCATATACAAGCAAGATGGGTCCTGTCGGCGTTTGAAAGTAGCGTGGTCATGGACCGTATGAAGCCAAAAAAATGTATATGTCTTGTATTAAGAAAGGGCCGTGTCAATAGACTAGTCAAAGTGCACGTTCAAGGAAAAAAGATCACATTAAAAGTAGGATATAATTATATGTTTAGGAAAGTTTATTAACGAATCCTTCACAAACATGAATTGCAGTAAAGACAAAAAGAAGAGATTCTAAATATGGCTAAAAGTAGTTGAAGGTAGTGAATTATCAGTAAAGATAAGAATGCCAAATAGCTCTGATTTGGAGAACAAAGTCCTGCAGGAATTGGCTGATGCATTGGAGATGGGAGGAAAAGGAAAAGACTATCAGGCTCAAAGTAAAGACAGATACAACAATTGTGACAGGGTAAAATTTAAGCTGAAGCAAGAGTAGCAAGAAGTATATAATTGCTGGACAGCGGAAATGATTGGGGACTCAAGTGTAAAGGAAATTAGATTTTCCCAACATCGTGGAGTCTTACATAAGACCAGACGCAGGAGCTGGTAGGAAGGGATATGTCCGTGCTGTTGGAAGCAATTTGTGAGGAGGCTCTCGAGTGGAAAACCCTATTCACACCTCATGATAGAAGATGGTTTGCTTTACTGTTTATTGTAGAGGCCGGCTGTAGAGGGCTTCTAGTGGAATCATTGTAGAGGCTGCTCACAATTTAGAACTATCAGTAAAAGCATGCATCAGAGCGATAAGAAGACTGGGACAAGCGACAGTAAGGTCATATTGTTGTATATATGGCATCGTCAGTAAGGCCACCACTGCTGACCCTCTTATACGAAGATATCATGGTGCAACGTCAAAACAACCTGTAAAGATTGGAGATCATCCGAAGCCAATCGGAACCGACAGACGAGCACAGGTAAAGTAACAGGAAGAAAATAGAGTGTCAGATTCACATATAGCAATAACCCATCTTCTGAAAGTGTATAAGTGTAAAAGATGTTTTTGTAAAGACGAATTTCTACACGTATGTACCTGAATGAACATACGTGTAAATTGTACAGTACCCGAAATGTCAAACTTGTAGCTTTTGTTTCCCTATAGGCCTTTTATTTTAATAAATGTGTTTGATTTTTTAATGCATGAGTATTTAATGCAAATACTGATATTAACAAACATAAATTTACATTATAATTTACTAAGTTATTAGATTTTTAGTACACAGATTGCTTTTTCCAAAAATTCATATGTGATAAGTAAAATATACATATCTAAAAATGATGTTCTACAGAATTGATACATGCAATTCTAAATTTTCGACTTGACAAAGCAATCTAAGATTAGTAGGAAAGAATATCTAGAATGATATATAAAACGTTTACACGAACAGGTACACGGTACAACTGCTGAACAAGAAAAAGTTATGTGAACGGGTACGTGTAGTTTTAGCCTGTAACCTACACGTACAAGTACGCCTACCCGTTGGCCTGCTAAACCCTTCTATTGTTACATTATTTCCAAGTTATAAAAAATTATTATAAGAATTTCAATGTTCACTTTCTCATAGCATAATTATTTTTTATTGTTTTCTTTAAAATATTACGTTAGGTTCAAATGTTGAAATGATACAACTGTTACGAGAACATTGTTACAAACATCTTTTATCGTTTTTGAAGCGTTCTCTAAACTGTTTAAAGAATATTTTTTTCCATGATTATGGTTGGTTTTTTTTTCAAAAGACAAAATTCCTTTTACAAAGTGTTTGTCTTTGTACTCTTAAAAAATACATTTTTCTGCATTTAATGATATGTTACAATTTAACATATCTGAAAAGATTTTTAAGAAATATTAATAAAACTTTCGGAAAATGTTATGTTTGAAATTGATTTTTGTGGTTAAAAGTCATTGCTACATGTAAAAAAAAAATTACAGTCAGTTATTGTTTAAGGTATTTCACTATTACGAAGAAAACTAAAATTAACGTCGATGCAAATTGTCTAGTCGCAAAACAAGTAAGAGTAATCGGATTTTGAATTTAACGTAGCGATTAGGAATAAACTATAGGTGTTTTGAGTTTAAAAACAAGAAATCGATTGACGCAGATGGATAGTTTAAATGACTTTTCCCCAATGGACAGGGAGAACGGAAACCATATCACGGTTAAACAGAAATACAAATTTATTCGTGGTAATTGTTCATAAAAATATTTTCAAAAATCTTGGCCACTCATTACAACTGCGATAATTCTAATATACATGTTCATCTTTTTTGGCCAATTTTAATGGACCCATAGAAATCTCATACCATAGCATACAATCTAATTCGTCATAGCATACCATAGCATAGCATATCATAGCATTCAATCTAATTCGTCATGGCATACCATAGCATAGCATAGCATATCAAACAACATGATTTTAACTTGGTTTTTAATGTTTTTATTTGTGAGAATAAATTGCAGATTAGTAGTTAACTTTCGCTTCTTATAATTTTACTTCGAAATATGTGGAACTCTTCTGTGTATGATGGATGGCGTTTTTGTTCAAATCCCATAGCATACCATAGCGTACCATATCATTAGGCCCTTCATTTCAGTTTCTCATAGAATAGCATACAAATCTCGTAGCTTTGCATTGAAATTTTATAGCATATCATTAAAATCGCAAACCATAGCATAGTATGAAATTGTAATCTTATAAGAATCTGATATTTTGCATGAACGTAAGTTGTTTTTTTTTATATCGGTGAATGTTCTGTTTCTAAAGTATATATATATATATTGTTTCTTAATGTCAATATGTTGCATTACCGACGCATTTGGGATTTCGGCAGGTTATTGGACATACGTCCAATCCTGACGGATTGGTAGGGCGGCAGAAAAATTCGGCATACTTCTGGCAATGTACTCCATCCGTACAGTTAGAATTTGCTACTGGAATTTAGGAGAATAATTGAAAAGAAAATCATATCATCCAAACTACAATGAAAGCTCATATTTTGTTTTTGGGGATGTGAACAAGAACAATAAGCAATATTGCTCGAGATGTAAAGTAAATTTCCTGTCCAGTGCTTTATTTCACACTCAATTTGAGTAATCATGTGAGATTGTATACTGTTTTTAAACCCATTTTTTCAAGAATATTATAAGAAAAAAAATAAACGATCGTAGATTTTTTTTTCTGGAAAAAATTTACATTTCTTTGTTTTTTAGTTTTTTTCTTTTCCTTATTTGTTTTTGTTATTTCTTAGTTTGTTTGTTTTCTTTTTTATTCATTTTTCAATTTTTGGGTTTTTTGTGGTTTTGTTTATAAGTCTGTTTTTGGGGGGATGGCTGTGATGCTCCTTTTTGTGTTATTTTTTATGTGATATTATCTGAATTATGTTTGTTTTAGAGAATAACAGTTGAAATTAACACCTCGAGAAAATCATTGTCAACCTCCGTTTCGTGTCTGTTGACAATTGTTTTTTCGGGGTGTCAATTTCGACTGTAATCCCACCCCCACCCCCCACCCCCGCCCCAAAAAACATCCAGTATTATTACCATTATACTGAATGCTTAATTTTGGCAAACCGTACGCGCATAAATTATGCGCTGATTTTTAATTGTGTCTAAGCCAATCAGATATCGGTATTTAACATAAAAGTATAATAAATATTCAAGGTACGTTGAAATAAGTGTTCATGTGACACAGAATATTTTTTTACCATCCCAGTAGTTGCCACAAACTATTACAACGCCCGATACAGTAACACATTCATCCGAATAAAAAACGCTTTAATCGACTCCTGCGGAATCTCCTATAGAAATAACTAGGAAAACGATCTTAAACAGTGAATTAAAGGTAGGCTCTAAATGGAATATCAAATATTCAAACACCATTCGAAACTTCATGATTTAAATTGATACCTGTTATTACATGTAAGAACTGACCAAATATATCAAATTTCCTAATGTAATACAGATTAAGATATACTTAAAGAGGTTTTCAACCAGGCAAACGGCACTATCTACCTCGTGATCGAATTTAAAACTATAATTCAAAGACACAGGAAAAAAAATATAAACTTCTAGACCAGAAAGTGTGTTCATTGGAGAATAACGTTGTAATCAATGTTATAAATTAAAAAAAATACTGGAGACTCAATTACAGAGACTCTTGTAAAACACTCTAAAAGCCGCATTTATGACGGAGCTTCAGATGCGCAGGGGGGGGGGGGTCAATTGACATATTTATGCTCTCTACAGGACGAGAGTCAAAAACATACAAAATAAGAATCAAAAAGTAGCCTGGGTCAAGTAAAGTTCAAAATGATGTGGTAATAAGGAGAGTGCATCTTTTACAGCAAAAATGGTAATTCTTCCGGATTTTAAATCACCTACCGATATAAATAAGAGAAAAACACAAACATATGCAAGTACAAAGCCAAAAGGTCACAAACTAGATGTCACCTTTCTTTTCATTGCAAAAAGCCATTCTAATTCAGATCTTTTTTATTATATTTTTTATTCACTTTTTTAATCACGCGCTTTATCAAAATAGATTGTATGCCTATTCTACAGGAGTACAGACATTTTCTTCATAACATTAGACTAGCAAACAATGTGGTAAAAAGATATTTGTTGTTTTTTTTGTTTTGTTTTTTTTTTTAATGTTTATGTTCCTGTTTGAAGGAAAATATGAAAGTGGGTTGTACCATTTGTGTTTCGCAGGGTTAATTTTGTCAAGTTGTTCGTATTTCATGACTTAGATTAACGCGTCAGCATTCATCAAATAAACTTTGTTTGAATTATGTGGTATTTTTAGAAATTAAATTACTAAGCAATGATGTGATCTGAAAATATTTTGGGACAAAGTGTAGCTTGTGATTCCTTACATGATTTGTTTTGTTTATAAATATAAGCGATCAATACCGTTGTTAGTTTTGTAAATAACAAGAATAAGATTATTGACCATAAATTGTAGAGAATAAAATGATTAAGTTAAATCAAGTATGACTCACCTGTTGTTGTTGCTGACGTTGTTGTTGTTATCGGTGTTGTTGTTGTTGTTGTTGTTAAATCTGAAATATGGTTATGTAAAGCAACTGCTTTTAAATGAATGCTTTAATGTTCAACCGAAAATCATTGTCTCGATCACATAAAAGGAAAAAAATAAGTCTTGTTTAAAAGATTTATTAGTTAAAAGACCTTAGTTGTTTTTTTTTAAACTGATTTGATAAATAATACTAGTGCTGCAGGAGAATAATTTGAGGTTGAAAAATAAATCACAGAGAAAATGACCTCATGCAGTATTCTGCGATGTTTTGCCTCTAAATCAAACATATAGCTATCTTCTAAAAGGATGAAAGTTTAAATCATGTATAAACTGCCCGTGTACGGTTTTTTAAAGAAAGAAAACCTTGAGCCCGAGCTTGCTTTTTTAGCAAGAAACAAAAACATACGGGAAAATGGCACTTGAGCAGTACCCTCTCTTATATTTCAATAACTTTTTTCGTAAAAAAAAAATTGTACGTTTGCGGGTTTTAGTGACACGAGGTAAAATAATTCTTGGTACTGATGATTCAAATAATTGTGATTAGATACACATTTTCTGTAAAATGGCTTGCTTGATGTACAATTCTTAATAGCTGATAAAAAGAAGGATACATTGCTGAAAGGGATATATTCAGAATATCTTTTTGAAATAATTTTAAAAAAACAGCTACATAATTAAATAAATTCATAGTATATAAGATACAATATCTTTGAAATTAGACTACAACAATTTTTTCAAAAGCTATGAATCAGATTAAAACAAATAGTGCTTTAAAGAGGAAACCTTTTAGGTGGTAAATTATACCTAACAATGATTTTCCACACAGCAAACTGTTACAGTAGTTTTGATCACAACATCGGTTACAACTCCCTGAGTTAGGTAGCATGGGGTACAAGGCCAGACTAGCACACACCTAAAGTACAACCATATGTTAAGTAAACGTTAACAAGTCATCATTATACTTCCATATGTATTTCATAATTTTTAACCAAGTAAGGAGCTAACACGTTTAATTTTGCAAAACTTTTAAAAATCAGTATGTCTTATATGAAAACGTCCCGGTGATGATTGCACGATCACACCAAAGCAGACAGGAAGTAAACCCCAACCAAGCTCTGGGTTTACTTTCGGGGTTTACTCTGGATTTACTCTGGGTTTACTCCGGGTTTACTAAAGTGGACCTAGAGTAATCGCAGAGTAAACCCAAATTAAACACAGATAGGACACAGAGAGCAAACCCCTTTCAGAATATATCAGAATATATATGCACAGTACCGATCAGACCCAAGCTAACAGAAAGTAAACCCCAACTAAGTCCTGGCTTTACTTTCGGGGTTTACTCTGGGTTTACTGAAAGGAACCTAGAGTAAACGCAGAGTAACCTTGACAGGACAGACAGAGAGAGAGAAAAAAAAGCCTTTTCACTCTGAAAGCAGACGCTACATGTGTGTTTGAAATTTTTTAAGGGACAGGAGCTACAAGCAGTAAGATGATAATATAAAAGACTATTCTGCTTTACACTTCAGTGCATGCAGTGGACGCTAAAAAGCAAATCCTTATAAACCCAACATAAACCCCGAGTAAACCTTAAGTAAACCCAGAATGGACCAATTTTTTTCTGGTGTTATGTTGGGTATGATCCGTACTACATGTATATATTTGTATATGTAAAAGTTCGTTGCCATTTTTTGACGTTATCAATCTCCATAATAAAAAAACTCATTTTGAAACAATAGGACATGTAAAAAGAAAATTAAGATGTTTCATCACCAAATAATAGTTCGTAGCTACATAAATCCCTGTTGTGTTCACGTTTTTTCTGATGGTTAATTTTTTCACCACCAAACCTACTTTATTCACCTTTCCGGTGACCTAATAACAGTACTTCATCTTGTGATAAACTATGAACTCTATTGTTTTATAATGAGTGCAGTTATCAATTATTGCGTTAACGACAGGTGATTACCAAACCAGTTGATACAAATCATTTTAAATAGAAGTTTATGATTTTTTTCTCTGAACCATGCGTTTTAAAACTCATCCGTTGGGCGTAAAGAATTTCAGCTTTCAAAGAAAATAAAAGTTTACTTAAGAAATTTTGAAGTGGAAAAGTACTTTAACAGTCATTGTCGCCAAACTCTAAAAAAAAATAACTCTTAAAAAAGCAGATAGGCAAAAATAGTCGATTAATCATAACTGTGTTATCTGTTTTACCGCTTTCCTCTGACATCCTAGTTTATACCGAACTTCTCCTGTTGCGTGGTTAGTCAGTTTTTCTGTAAAACACAGCTGTAAAAAATAATTAATAATGATTGTAAACAAAGCACTATCAATATCAGGGATTTCCCAGGTAACGACTGGCGGGTTGCTGTTGATTTATAAAATTGTGTTTGTTGGGGGGTTTGGGTTTTTTTGTTTTTTTTTTTTTTTGGGGGGGGGGGTTATGAACCAATAAATCTCGGAAAATTAGTTTAAATTGTAAACTTAATTGGAATAAATAAAACATTTTGGTCATATTTATTTCATGCGCATGTTATTTTACAAATATATCAAATAGCATTTTTTTTTAACTTATCTTTATTTCTATTCATGACTTCTACAAATTTATTTTACATAATATATTGTATTATGTAAAGGTATTTCTACATGCATCCACAATATATTTATATGGTGTTGTAAGAGTTGTTTTTAAATCTCTACAATTTTCTACGTACTAAATACCACCTTCCTTAAAAGTAAATATGTTTCCACTAGACGTCTGTTCATTTTTCTTTTTAAGTTTCAGCACATTTAAAGTTAGGAATGATTTGAATATACAATTAAAGCACTCTGCTTTAGAATAAAGCTCAACAGGTGTTTTACTCTATAATATATTGCATTTTTATATGTACTAAAAGGTATGTTTTCTTATTAAACATAAGTGACACACTGTAGCCAATTTACATTCTACAAATCAATTATTCCCTTTAAATATAATATCGTTCTCCTCCCATTTTGTTATGGTTTTGTTTTTAAACTCCCCTTTCTCTAGTCAAAGTGTTATACACATCCTTAACTCCTTTTATAATTTTGTAGAATATGGCTAGTGCATTTGGGATATATGATTCAACTTTTGTTTTTTTTCCTAAGTAGCATTTACCTGATTATTTAAATAAACTCTTTTTTAGACCACTATATGTCACGCAATTAGTCTTAGATCAAGTTCGAGTTCAATTAAAGACAAAACTTCAACACTTCAAAAATTACGGTACCATATCTATCAAAAAATGTCAATGATGCAAACAATTCCAGAACTAAAAATGTTTCTTTTTTTCAAAACAAATAAATTTCAATTGTTCATCTTAACCCTTGGATTGCACACTATATGTTCATACAGAAGACTGATATTTTTGGAGATTGCCTCGCATATTTTTATGTTACCTAGAAATAATTTTGACCACAATGTATCGCACATAATTTTACGGTGTTTAAGAATATAATCAGAACCTTCTATCCTTAGGTTATTTTTTTCATTTTTTATTTCAGCTCCTAGTGAATTAGTCCATTTTGATTTCGAAGAAAGGACATTATAAATTCAACTTGATTTTAGAGCAGATGTAAAATCAAAGTTAACAATCATTTTCTATCCCCTAGTCTATAACTTTAAATGACAAAATTATTTTTCTCTTTCTATCGAATTTGGTTCCCCAGTAAACATATGGATTTTTTAAAAATTTCTTTTACATTTTCATTGTATGTGTTTGGTAGGGAAAGTATAATATGGTTAAGGTTAAGGATAATCAAAGATTTTTTAAACCACTAGTTGACCAATAGGTATTAGTTTCCTGCGTTTCGATTGTTTCAATGCATTTTGAATGTATTAAAATATTGGTTTGTAGCTTAAATCAATCGTATCTGTAAGATTTATAATTTAGATCCTAAAAGTCAATAGATTATTTTTCCCATTCTAACTTTCATCTTGAATGACGAGAAACCTCTTGATTTTGTGTTTTACTCCTCATCCAAACTAGTCCTGATAATCAACCGAAATTGTCTTGATCAGGTAGAATTCTATCCAATGGTTGTAGAGATTTATTTGAAAACAGGGTAATATCAGTTTATGTTCGTCTCCTTCACTTAGTAACCCTGAATGTCCTTTTTATTTCTGATTAGTATTCCTACAACTTCTGCACACAAAGGGAAAACATATGGCAACATTGAATCGCCGTGCCTAAAATCACTTTGTGAGTAAAAACAATTTGATGCTTCTCTTTTTTTGAATGAAACATGACCTTGACCTGAGTTTGTTTTGTTTAAGGTCAAAACAGACAAAGACTGTTTTTCCAAATGAGTATTACTTTCTTAATTACCAATTTTTTTCTTTTTCAATGTAAAGTATGATCATATAACATAGTTGAATGACAAAATAGAAATTTGTTGATTAAACAGATTTTTAAAAGTGTTGTTAATGAGATAATTCACATACCGATTTATTCAAAGAATAAAAATTACCTCGTCCATCTCGCAATACCCAATGGTCCTACAATTCTCTGGCTCAATGACGTCATCACACATGTAACATTTAGGTCCAGAATGCTCACCTTGTAGTAAAAACAAATGAATGTTAGAATGTGGATATTTCCGGAAAATTGTTAACAAATAACGTGATTCAATCAAAAAACATGTTAAGGATGGAGTTGTTTTTTTTGGTTTTGACTTGTGAAAATATCAAAAGAACATTTTTTTATGTTCATTGAATCAAAGTGAAAGAAAATTAAACGGTTATATATATATATTTTTTTTTACAATGGTACAACTTAACATAGAAACATAAATCAAAGTTCACAATCTTGCAAAGCCTATATTTTTGGCGGACCACAAACGTAGAAAAACATAACGATTTGTAATTTAAAATTGCTGCAGAATTATAACCTTACTTGGCATTTCTTTAAAATGACAATAATGCCGGAATTTTTAACTAATAATTTGAACTATATATATATAGAAACGAATTACAATTACAGTTGGTTGTTTGATTGATCATTCTCAAACTGTATATTTGTCAACAAACAATCAATGATACCGGATTTTCTATCTTACTTAATGGTGGATATAATGGGTTGATTTTCTAGACATTATTTAGCCTTTAAATAAAAAAAATGCTAACACATCTCAAGATTAGAATCTTGGAAAAAAAAACTCAAAATAGGGGGAAATGCAGGCAACAACAGTTATTTTTTAAACTATAAAAACTTTTTGTTTAATTTTAAGTTCAATTTAGTAACATAAACTATTACACATGTTTTGTTTTTATGATTTCGTTGTAGTTTAGAATCCCTGTATAATACATGTAGATGTCAATGTCATATGAGCAACTTCATATATATTTATTATCCTTTAAGTTGAATGGGAAAGGCAATGACAATTTCTTACCTTCCTGCGAAAACAAGGAGGTTAATTTGATTAAACTGATACCATCACTTAATCAGTTTAACTGTGTGAAACATTAACACTTTTCTGGATATAAGAAGAATGTGAAGACCCCTTCTTAAAATTGTTTTATCTCTGCTTGTCTTGTTTTATGTAAGTGTTCAGATTCTGGATTAGGTAAACAGTAACTGATGAAAGAAAATATTTGGTCAGTTGAGAGAAGGTAAGTTGATAGGTGACAACATAAATGAATTGTTATAGACAGGGTAACGGAAGGTGAATAAAAAGAAGGTGACAAGTGGGATAACTTTGTTTTGCCTCAGACTGGAATGTCTCGACGTCATTGGATGAATAGTGTCACGTGATTGCCTTATAAATTTCTTAACAATAGCTTTGAAATTAGATTACAACTAGGTCAATTTTTGGAATAGCTATGTATCAGATTAAAATAAATAGTGCTGTAAAGAAGAAAACGTTTGAAGACCATTCTTGTATTTTTAGGACTTTTTTAACTTAAGATGGTGAATTTATACCTAACATTGATTTTCCACACAGCAAACTGTTACAGTAGTTTTGATCACAACATCGGTTACAACTCCCTGAGTTAGGTAGCATGGGGTACATGGCCAGACTAGCACATACCTAAAGTACAACCAAATGTTAAGTTCACGTTAACAAGTTATCATTACATTTGCCTATGTATTTTAATTAAGTTAGGTTCACGTTTACAAGTCATCATTACATTTGCATATGTATTTCATAATTTTTGACCAAGTTATGAGCTAACACATTTAATTTTGCAAAACCTAAAAACAAAACAATATGTCTTATAATAAAACGTCCTGGTAATGATTGCACGATCTCACCCAAGCAGACATGAAGTTAACCCAAACCAAGATCTGGGCTCACTTTCGGGGTTTACTCTGGATTTACTTTGGGCTTACCCCGGGTTTACTAAAGTGGAATTCGAGTAATCGCAGAGTAAACCCAAATTAAATCCAGATAGGACACAGAAAGTAAACCCCATTCAGAATATATCAGAATATATATGCACAGTACCAATCAGACTCAAGCTAACAGGAAGTAAACCCCAACTTAGCCCTGGGTTTTCTTTCGGGATTTACTTTGGGTTTACTCTTGGTTTACTGAAGTGGACCTTGAGTAAACGCAGAGTAAACCCAAAGTAAACCAAGACAGGACAGAGAGAGAGAGAGAGAGAGAGAGAGAGAGAGAGAGAGTAACCCCCTTTTAACCCTGAAAGCAGACGCTACATGTGTGTTTGGAATTTACAAGGGACAGGAGCTACAAGCAGGAAGATGATAGCATAAAAGACAATTCTGCTTTACACTTCAGTGCGTACAGTGGACCCTAAAAAACAAATTCTTATGAACCCAACATAAACCCCGAGTAAACCTAAAGTGAACCCAAAATGGACCAAATTTTTCTGGTGTTAAGTTGGGTCTGATCGGTACTACATGTATATATTTGTATATGTAAAAGGTCGTGGCCATTTCTTGACGTTATCAATCTCCATGGAAAAAAAATCAGTATAAAACAATAGGAAATGTAAAAAGAAATCTAGAATGTTTCATCACCAAATAATAGTTCGTAGCTACATATATCTCTGTTGTGTTCACGTTTTTTTCTGATCGTTAATTTGTTCACCACCAAACCTACTTTATTCACCTTTTCCAATGACCTAATGACAGTACTTCATCTTGTGATAAGCTATGAACTCTCTTGCTTTATAATGAGTGCAGTTATCAATTATTACGTTAACGACAGGTGATTTCCAAAAGCAGTTGATCGAAATCATTTCAAATAGAAGTTTATGAAATTTATCTCTTAACCATGCGTTTTAAAAATTATTCGTTGGGCGTGGCGAATTTCAGCTTTCAAAGAAAAGAAAAGTTTACTTAAGAAATTATAAAGTGGAAAAGTATTATAAGAGTCAGTGTCGCCAAACTCTAAAAGAAATTAACTCTTAAAAAAAGCAGATAAACAAAAATAGTCGATAAATCATAACTTTGTTATCTTTTTTACCGCTTTCCTCTGACATCCTAGTTTATACCGAACTTCTCCTGTTGCGTGGTTGGTCAGTTTTTCTGTAAAACACAGCTGTAAAAATAATTAATAACGATTGGAAACAAAGCACTACCAATATCAGAGACTTCCCAGGTAACGACTGGCGGGTTGCTATTGATTTATATTTTTTTTTTATTTTTTTTTTTTTGGGGGGGGGAGGGGTATTAACCAATGATTCTCGGAAAATTAGTTAAAAGTGTAAACTTAATTGGAATAAATAAATCACTTTGGTCATAATTATTTCATGCGCATGTTATTTCACAAATATATTATATTAGCATATTTTTTTAACTTATCTGTATTTTTATTCATCACTTCTAAAAACTGTTGTTACATAATATATTGTATTCTGTAAAAGTGTTTTTCTACATGCATCCACAATATATTTATATGGTATTGTAACAGTTGTTTTTAAATCTTTACAGTTTCCCACATACTATATACAACCTTCTTTAAAAGTAAATATTTTCAACTAGACGTCTGTTCATTTTCTCTTTTTAAGTTTCAGCACATTTAAAATTGAGAATGATTTAATATACAATTAAAGCACTCTGCTTTAGAATAAAGCTCAACAGGTTTTCTACTCTATAATATATTGCATTTTTTATGTTTACTAAAAGGTATGTTTTTTATTAAACATAAGAGACATACTGTAGTAAATTTCCATTCTACAAAATCAATCATTCATCATATCGTTCTCCTCCCATTTAGTTATGGCTTTGTTTTAAACTCCCCGTTCTCTAGTCAACGTGTTATACACATCCCTAACTCCTTTTATAGATTTGTTGAATATGACTAGTGTATTTGGGATATATGATTCAACTTTTGTTTTAATTTCTTAAGTAGCATTGACCTCATTGTTAGATAAACTCTTTTTAGACCATTATATTTCACACAATAGGTCTTAGTTCAAGTTCAAGTTCAATTAAAGAAAATATTCAAAACTTTCTAAACTACGGTACAATATTTATCAAAAAATGTCAGTGATGCAAACAATTCCAGCATTAAAAATGTTTCTTTTTCTTCAAAACAAATAAATTTCGATTGTTCATCTTAACCCTTGGATTGCACACGTTATGTTCATACAAAAGATTGATATTTTGGAGATTGCCTCGCATATTTTTATGTTACCTAGAAATAATTCTGACCAAAATGTATTGTACATACTTTTACTGTGTTTGAGAATATAATCAGAACCTTCTATCCTTAGGTATTTTTTTTTTAACTTCAGTTCCTAATGAATTAGTCCATTTTGATTTCGAAGAAAGGGCATTATGAATTCAACTTGATTTTAGAGCAGGTGTAAAATCAAAGTTAGCAATCATTTTCAATCCCCTAGTCTATAACTTTTTTCATTTGTCGAATCTGGTTCCCCAGAAAAAAAATGTTGTTTTTTTTAATTTCTTTTACATGTTCATTGTCAGTGTTTGGTAAGGAAAGTATAATGTGGTTAAGGTTTAGAAAATTCAAAGTTTTTTTTAAAACCACTAGTTGACCAATGGGTGTTAGTTTTCTGCGTTTCTAGTGTTTCAAAGCATTTTGAATGTATTGAAATATTGGTTTGTAGTGTAAATTAATCGTATCTGTAACATTCATAGACAATTTAAGTCCTAAAAAGTAAACAGATTTATTTTCCCATTATAACTTTTATCTTGAATGACGAAAAATCCGCTTTTGATTTTTGTTTTACTTCTCATCCAAACTAGTCCTGATAATCAACCAAAATAGTCTTGATCAGGTAGAATTCTATCCAATAGTTGTAGAGATCCATTTGAAAACAGGGTTATATCATCTGCTTTCTGCAAAGGACTTATGTTCTTCTCATTCAGTTAGTAACTCTGAATATCCTTTTTATTTCTTATTAATATCCCTACAACTTCTGCATACAAAAAGAAAAAAATATGGCGACATTGAGTTGTCCTGCTTAAAATCACTTTGTGAGTAAAATCAATATGATGCTTTTCTATTCTGAATGAAACATGACCTTGACCTGAGTTTGTTTTGTTTAAGGTCATAACAGACAAAGACTGTTTTTCCAAATGAGTATTACTTTCTTAATAGCAAAAATTTTTCTTTTTCAATGTAAAGTATTATCATATAACATAGTTGAATGACAAAATAGAAATTTGTAGATAAAACAGATTTTTAAAAGTGTTGTTAATGAGATAAATCAAATACTGATTTATTTAAAGAAAAAAAAACATTACCTCGTCTATCTTGCAATACCCAGTGGTCCTACAATTCTCTGGCACAATGACGTCATCACACATGTAACATTTAGGTCCAGAATGCTCACCTTGTAGTAAAAACAAATGAATGTAAGGATATGAATATCTTTTTTTGGAATTGACTTGTGAACATATCACAAGAACATATTTTTATGTTCATTGAATCAAAGTGAAAGAAAATTCAACGGATATATATATATATATATATATATATATATATATATATATATATATATATATATATATATATATATATTTCTAAAACCCCAAAGCTCTATATACCCGAAGTTGTAGTGGTAGTCTTTGTTCTGGTTGTTGTTTTATGCATTGTTGTTATTGTTGTTGTTGTTGTAGTGCTGGCAGTGGGCGTAGTCGTTGTTATAGTGGGGGTGGTCGTTGTTGTAGTGGGCGTGGTCGTTGTTGTCGTGGTCATAGTTGGGGTAGATCGAATTGTTACTGGGATTTCTATGCATGCAATATATCTTCAGTTTTATTTTACTTTATATTTATTTCGGATACAAAATCTATGTCATTTGTTGTTTTATTGTTTGTTTGGGTTTTTTTTTAAATGATAACCACAATTTTTGCACATTTTTAAATCCATAACAAAATATAAATTCTTCTCATCAATAGGAATAGTAAACAACCCGTTATGGAAATATCTGTTTTTTATTTTCAATTTTAAGATTGCAGTTATCTGTCTGAGATTTTTTGATTCGTCAATTGTTGTATTATGTATTAATTAATGTTTAAGCCTCTATATAGCAATTTCTGGTTTTAGTCGTTTTAATACTTATTTGAATTTTTTGATGACGCAAAAACAAAGATTTCCGATATTTTCACACAAATGCTTAATTCCTTAAAAGAAGGTTCTAAAAGCTGAAATTATGATACACACACACACACACACACACACACACACACACACACACACACACACACACACACACACACACACACATAAATATTTAAGTGCTAACTATTCAAAATGAAATTTTTCTATATATTATTGTTTTCTAAAGGTAAACATTATGAAACTGAATGACAATCTTTGCTTTATTATTTTAAGATATTATGTCACATGGATTAATACATGTCAACAAAGTTTTGAAATTTAAGAGTTCTTAATTCTTCAGAATCTTACTGTAAGAATTATTAAACCTTGTTCTAATTATTTGAATCAAATTGCAAGGACATTGCTACTTTCAATATAAACATAAATGCATGAACGTACCTAAGCCTACTAAACATTTCTGATCATTACAGGGTCTGCTCGCTCCTGTTTGAGTCGAGCAACACGTGAAACAGTTAGACGGTGTGTCTCTTTTTCTCCCAAGTATGTGTCCGATTCCCATTTGCGCATGCGTGGTCTGTATTTCTTGGCCGGTCACCGTCCTACAGATCTTAAACCATTCTTTTCAAATTAAATATTTTTCTTCAAACAAACCAACATGTCATGGTGCAGTATTACAGTCTAATTTGACGTGTACTCGTCAATTTACTTTTTAGAAAAAAATGTTTATTTCTGAGATTGTTACAATTTTAACTTTCACAAATGTTCTATTAAAATTACTGCGCCATTTAATTTTGTTGCACATTTGAGAAGAAATTATTGATATGTAATAACTAGGTTTTATTCAATTTTTCATCTAAAACAAATGTTAATTCATATTATCTATTTTTACCAAATATCGCAATGGTGAAATATCACTGCCGTTTTTATACTTTAAAAACAGTTTAAATATTTTTTTGGTATTAACCATGCCACCTCTTTAGTACAAAAACTTAACGTAGACGTGCATTTAATGATTTGATTTCATGAAATATCAATCGCATTTGTCTTTTTTAGTCCTTTACATGATATTTTATAGGCTACTATAAATGGTGTAAATCTCATCACAATGCATTAAATGTGACGTCACAATGCATTAAATGTGACGTCACAATGCAATAAATGCGGCAATAGTATATGTTGAAAGTGTAATACACCCTTGACTGAACATGAGAAACAAATTTATTCGGTTCAGATTCGTCATTCAGGGCCAATGAAGGGTGGATGGAGATTTATCCCAGGTGGGTTGTATTCATACACCGTAAAGCCATCGGCCTACGGCCTCAGGGTGTATGGAATACAACATGTGATAAATCCCCGAACATCTTTGGCTGATCCTGAATACCTAATAATATATATATTATTCACGTAAAAAGACACTGACCTAACGTGTAAGAAAGGCAATACTTACGTGAATATATAAAAATGTACGGTATATTAGAACATTTTCACTTTGAGTTTGAAGTGAAAACTTTACAAAATGTTTCAAATAATTAGTAATCAAATTCATCTACACATCAATGTATGATTCTTTTCTTTTTTTGAAATATTAGTTTTAATAGTAGGAAAATTTTTGGTATATTTCTAAACAGAGGAATGTCAATCAGATTCCGAAGCGAAAGGTTCTTTAGATGTTCCATGTAAGTAAGCGATTTCAGTAGGTATGACCGTTGGTCACTATAAAAAGTACCTGTTCAGAAAGGCATCCACTGTTATAGTGAACATGCCCGTCTCCATCAATATATTCGGACGTAAAACACACCTGGAAAATATATTGAAAAAAATAAAAGAAGCATCATTTCTAACACAAGATCATATTTGGGGAGTTGATTTTAAACAACTCTCCTATGCAGTTACTCTGGCAAACCGAAAGTGAAACTGCTTTGACCTAAGCACAAATCATCTTCGCTGACAAGACTTAGATTTTGAAAATAATAGATACATTCAGTGTGCTGTATGCTGTACCAGTGTTTTTCAAAAAGTGTATTTATAAATACCTTGAAAATAGTCAGATTTTATATATTACGAACAATTTAATTGGTTTTTTGGTAGTTTAGGGAGACAACCGAGCGTCTGGTTGAACGAGACTAGAGTTCAATATTTCTTGGATCCAGACGTGTACAATTTTAGAAACATTTCGATTACTCATACACAGTTTGATGGAATTAATTCTATCTTTAAATATTACACAACATGATTCATGTTTTTATTGAAATTATTGTCGGAAAAGTTCGAGAATTCATATTATAAATATGTGCATAATTCAAATACAGATTACAAACTACTTGCCAGGCAAAATAACATATCGTTGATTTTAAAATAGATAATAATAAAAAAAAATCAACTTCCGACAGTACTTCAGTACTTTAAATTATTAGAGTAGTCAGCACCCTTCTACCTGGTAAGGAATCACGAAGCCAACTATGCCAGTAAAGAGAAAAGACTAAAAACCTTTTAGTCTTGAGGTCTTAGTCGTATCCTGGGGCTTTCATGATGAAATAACCAATACTGAAGTCCTGGAAGACATTCCTGACATGCATACTATTCTCAGACCACACAGACTCATCTGTCTGTGGCACGTATGACTCTTCAGTGACCGAAGAAAACCCAAGGTCACTCTGTATGGAGGACTGAAATCTTGAAGCCTACAGCTTCGATACAAAGATGTTGTAAAAAGAGACATCAAATTCCTCAACATTAACGCAAGGTGTTGAAAAGACCTGCAATAGTAAGCTGGAGTGCATGAAAGAGCGCCTTAACTCCGAAAATACAACCTAGGATACTTCATACGTGGTCGTTGCATCCAACAGAGGCCCTTATACTTTCTGTTTCAAAAGTAATGTTTTTCGAATTACCGTATATCCGGTTATTTTCGCTATAATCTAATTTTCGCTATATTTGCGACCCCTTTTAAACCGCTAAATATTGAATACGCAGAATTTATATTCTGTATCATTTTCAAAATACAAAAAGACACTTTCAAAATTGCAAAAAATGACTGACGCAAATTAAAAATACTATAAATTTCCCTAATTTTCTCAAATTTTGTGACACGCGAATAAACAGAGATACGGTACACCCATCTAAGTTTCTGGGGTATGCGACAGTCTAAAATTTATTTTGTTTCGACAACGCTGGATAAAATCATCAAAAAGTTGTTCTTTAAACTTGACATCATGCTGCTTGTTTTGACGTCATATTCTTAATGAGAATATTTACTCAATAATCGATAACTAAAAGTTTTCTTATCATACCATTTCAACCATGATTTTTTTTTCTACAATCAAAAAAGTTTATCACATTCTGAAAAGTTCACCATACCTCATTCTGTTGACACGTTGTTGTACGTTGTAGACAGTTTGAAAACGTCACTTCCTGGACACACACAAAACACGTTTTAGGTCCAATGTTTGCTAAACAAATCAACGCCTGTTCAACTTAAATTGCAAAGCATTTTTAAATTAATGATTCATAATGATTGAAAAAATGAATGGTATTTTTTCATATCAAAATCAAAAACAAAATATATGCTTTACTTTAACACTTTATTATTTGGTTGAATGATGCGCAAAATATGCTTATCTCAAAACAATGAAAAGTTGTAAGTGTATCAATTTTGTCAAAATTATAAAAGTTTACGAAAACACCTTTACCTTATTTTCATAACATTTTTAATGCGTGATAAATGCATTCCATTTATTTGGACTACTTTATCACTTCTAAAAAACAAGTGTTCTGTTGTTTTATTTACATATTTACTTCGCATATCTTGCAAAAAGCAGGTATATATTTCCTTTTTTTTCTATTTACTCAAATTGACATTGTTACAAAGAATATTATTTCAAAAGCTTTTACTTAAATTCTGCAAGAGGTTTATCAGACATGCATGTGTCTAAAAGTTACTACCTGTAAATGTCAAAATCGTGACCATGCCCATTTAAAACGGTTTAATAACATGGTTTACAAAACGTTTTGTCTACAAAAATCATATAGAAAAAAATAAATCTTTAACACAAAAAGCTTGTATTGTTTCGTACATATCTGCAGTCGAACAGTCATATATTCTACATCAAAGCTTAAATACAAAAACTTGAACAACCTATCCAGTTTGATTTTTTTTCTTTACAGTTAGAAAAGTCTGAAAGAGCATTTTATTTACCCTCCAGGCTCCTCAATCACTACATCATTAACGCATGGTAACAATTAAAACAAAAACAAATTAAAGTAATTCCCTTATACATATGAAATTACAATTTTTCTATATTGGTTGTTGAATTATTGTACAGGGTGATATAAATTCAGTTTCAAAATGTTTCGTTATTGCAATGCATGCCCCATTGGGTAATATAGAATAATCAATTTAGGTTAGTGTTTCAAAACTCAATGTTTTGAAACATAATGCTTAATGTGCAACATATATTCTATTTTTTTTTCTTTTTCAAGGTATCAACTCTCGTCCATTCAAAATTGTGGGATTGATCTCTAATTAAATACAATCATATAACGGTTGCAATAATGGGGGATAAATTACCTCCCCGCGTATCAATCGCCATTGCAAAAGTCATCGTAATGTATAGAACACCTGAAATAGAACATTGTTAAAAAGTTGACATCCAACCAAAAAAGGAATGAAGGTGGTGTAGTAAAATTATGTTGATTTTAAAAACTGGACATTTTCAACAACAAATTAAAAAAAAAAACTTACCTTGTACGACTGTTTTGAACATTTTTCTGAGTATGTAAGTACCGCAGAAGTAGTAGCGATAATTATGCACACCTTTCAACAGAATTCGGTTGATAAGAAATAATGCGACCTTCTTTTGCAAATACTGGAATACTTGTTCAACGATTATATAACTTACAATAAAGACAATACAGATTGCTTTGAATTTATCCCCAAAGATTGGTTATGATAGCTCAATTGGGATTATACTCCATCAATGATATAAATGTTCAATGCAATGATAAAAAGAATTTGAATCGGTAGATAAATCTCAATCTGAATATAATGTAAATTACAAGCTGCAAACCTTTGGTTCGCAAGTTTTTACCATTAGCTTTAGTGCGTATAAATTCCTAGGAAGTCTTTATTACACTGCGCGGGGGTGTTAAGGAAGCACATGGAATCTGAGTTGCATGTAATTCCGTGAAATCACAAATCTTAGTTATTATGTACATATTCAAATATCTAAGCAACGAAACGTAAATCAAAAACAAATAAAAAATACTGAAGACAATTTTTTTCCAGAAATTAGTTTGTGTTACGTAGATTTACACATTGATGACGTCATGACTGAAAGTTGAATGTCGTGTGAATTTGATCGGAAAGCATTGTAAACATATTCAAAATATAACTAATCTAAGAACTCTAATAAAGTATTGTGGTCTGATTTATTGAGAATTGAACATAAGAATACTGGGGGAGATGTTAGTTTAATCAATCGTTCGCTAAAAGGTATGTAAATTTGCTTTTATTTCTCGGCCAGGCTTTCCTCTGTCGTTGTTTACGATGTGAAAATCCGACTAGAACAACACTACCCCGTATATATTGAACTTGAAATTTTATACGTATCGTTAGTTTGATCATTGCTTAACTTGAAAAGTGCTGCTAGAATCCCATGTTGTGTGTTGTTTTGATACAATTTGCCGTTTTCCGTGCAAACTATATAAAAGTCGGGAAGGTTTTACTAGAACCGGATAAATAACTTTTTAATAAGGACAAACATAGGATTCTAGCAGCGGTTTTGATTACACTGAGATGTTTTGCTTTCTCTTGGTACGCTTATTTTATTATGGAAACCGCGGGGTAGTGTTGTTCTATCTCATTTTATGTTAAGGAATATACGTAAGCTATTTATAGTTGTCACGTGATAATGTACCAATGTGGCAGTAATGTACTACCCGATTTTAGTGCACTGACATCTATTGTAAAGGATAATTTTAAGTTTTTGATCTTATTCAAAATAATTATTTAATTTCATGATTTTGAATATAACAGTCAAAATAAGACGTTAAATTGCCCATATGCTTCCTTAACACCCCCGCGTGAGGACTCGATCTTTGGTACAGAAAAAGCTATTTACCAAAAGTTGTTTCATGACAAATGGTAATAACAAACTGTTAACCATCTCATCTAATGGACTGTAATGCAGATTTACCATATAGTTTGCAATATGATTCAAATATCCCATTTTTGAAATTATATCCCAAATGATTTAGGCAATTGGCCCCACCTAATAAAGATTGGTTTGGACCTACCAGATCGTGCCACGCAAGCAAAGAATAAACCATTCAGTTATAAAACCAATTATTATAGATTTGTTAAACATACAGTTTTAATGTGTATGAGAAAAAGACAAATCTTTGTAACAGTGATTTTGTTATCAAAATGGGTTGTCAAACAAAACAATAATCACAGCCATTTTCAAAGAGGATTAGAAAAAGAAATGTTCTTGACTAGCATTCCATATCTTTTATTCATCCCTATTTTATTATCATTTATTGATAATCGAGTCCAAGTTATAAACATCGGTCATTGTTCATTATAAATCATTTTATTTTTATAATACTTATATTGATTTCTATCTGAATTAAAGGTTTTAATGGATTGATTAATGAGCGGTCCCTTTCAGCTTCGATATATTTTCAATAAGTATACCTATACAGTCAGTTCAAGTATATCTTGTACAAACGTACATAATAGCATAGCATTGAAATATCATAGCATTGCATTGGAATCTCATACTATAGCATTGAAATCTCATACCAAAACATACAAGTTTTCATTCGTCATATCAAACCATAGCATAGCATAGCATACAGCATATTTTAACTCGGTTTTAAGTGCTTTTATTTAAAAGAGTAAATATTCACAGTGCTGATTAGTGCTTAACTTTGGCTTTTTTCAATTTACTTCGAAATGTTTGGAACTCTTCTGTGTATGGAGGCGTTTGTTCAAATCCCATAGCATATACTATACCATAGCATAGCATGCCATATTATTAATTCATTTCCATTTCTCAATGCATAGCATACAATATTAAGCCCTTCATTTCCATTTCTCATTGCATAGCATGCAAATCTTATAGCATTGCATTGAAACCTCATAACCAGGACACTTGTCACATGACAAGCATTGCAATGATGCTTTGATGTACTAAGTCTATTATGACATCATAATTGATTTGATTGTATATTGCTATGATGTCATTTATTCATTATGACGTCATACAGGATTTGATAGATCTTTATGCCGCACTAAACGGCTCTAAATTAGTAATTGTCAAAACATGAGCCTGTGGAAATTTAACATTTTTAATATTAGAAATGTAAATGTACAAAATCATTAGCGGTTAATATAATCAGATATATTTTCCGATTGATCTTTTAATGTTAATTGATAAATCAAAATAATGCATTATTTTTTTTATGGTTCTTTGCTTTTGACGATAACAACTGTGCTTATGATTTATTCAGCTGTGCAATTGAAATTGATAACAAGTTTTTGATGCTTGTTACAATCTAGCATTGAGCGATTAAACCCTAATTATTATTTTCGATTCAATAATTAAAAAGTGAAAAAAAAAATTAATAGATTACAGGATCAGTTCGAACTGATAAAGCAATAAACAACATTGTCTTTGTTAAGTAAGCTAATTCTGCAAATTTTACTTTAGAAGAACGTGGATTTAATTCTGCAAGTGGCAATCCAACTTCACTCATATCTTGTTTTCTATGGAGAAAATTCTTTAAAATTATAAATCAATTCTAAATATTCCAAGCTAACAAAATTAATTCTAATTACCTTAATTATTTTGGATATCTGAACTTCGTTAAAATACGTACAAACAACGATACATAGCGGGTTCCAGTAAGTGTTCTACAAAGCCTCTTTCTTCACTCCTTACTTAAATATTAATAACATTAAAGGAGAAACATCATGAGCACTTTGAAACAGTTAATTAAAGAAGCTGTGTAAATCAAATGTGTGTGCTGAAAAATTCGAAGAAACTTTAAGGTAATTTAAAATCACAAAATTTTAATAAAATCAATATCTTACGATTTTTCTACACTTCATACAACCATTCCCTACGATCAATTAAAGTTAAAGCTCTTTGACATCATTGATACCTGCTTCTTCAAAAAGAATGTATTTTGTAAATCTACTTATCCTGCCATCGGTCATTTACGAAGCTACTCTGTTAAAAACCTGTCGGATTACATACATAAATACTTTAAAGATGAAACAAAGCGACGCTTGCATTTCCTATTGACAACATTTATATTTTTTGGAAATCAGTTCTTCCAACAATTTTTCGGAATATCCATTTGCACCAAATGCGCGCCATCGTTAGCATACTTTCTAAATTATTATGAAGCAGAATTTAATTAAAGACATAAAGAAAAAAAACCACTCATTATGGTCTATAACTTGACATTAAGTAAATCGACGATGTATATTTAATGAACGATTGTTAATTTCATTTTTATGTCGAATCCATATATCCCCAGAGAACTAAATATAAAAGCTTTCTTTCCTGAGTCATTGTTTTATATCTAGATATTTTACTATGAAAAAAAAACATTAATGGTAATCTTACAACAAAACTTAATGATGAACGTGTGGACTTCAAATTTTCTATCATTAATGTTCCTTACTTTTGTAGCATTATACATCATCTGCATATAGATTTTTTTCTCTCAGTTGATTCGATGCTAAAGGGCATACTTTTTGTATGATTAATATCTAAAACGAGGCAATGTACTGGCGAACAAGTTTATAAACAAGATTTTCTCGGTCTCTATTGAAGTCATCATTTGAAGTTCAATGGTCGATACAACTACCTTGACGTTGTCGGCAAATCTAATCTTCTGCTAGGTTGAATGCCTACAGACGTTTTTCATGCTTATTGTTATGCCATAATTATTTACCGAATTGTTCCGTTTTCCTAAATACGACAAAGAGCACATGGTGTGTGTGACCTGTCAGAAGAGGATGTTTGCTTCTCCATGGCATCTGATCCTGCCTCTAATTTTTGTAGAGGTCTGTGTTTGCATTGCTCGTGGTTTGTATATATTTTTTTGGACTTTTAAATTTTGAGAACTTTTTAGTTATCTCGACATTCAATATATTAACAACTAGTTTTGTTACATTTATTCTTAATCTATCAACAAAGACCACACGTCTTAGGACAAGTTTTCGCTTTTTCGTTATCTAAGCAAGCAGACATTACATAATTAAATTCATGACATCTGGGATCAGTGTCCGGTTTACATGGAGGAGGGGTTGTGCTCTGGGAACAGAGGCCACATATAAATGGACATTGCAATGCTGTCCCATGATGGAGGCATGCCGTTGAAATAAACGTAAAATCATGACATTTTGGGTCAGTGTCACAGCATCCATTGGGACATGGATCTGCAGTAGAAAAAGTAGTGGGCGTGGTCGTTGTTGTAGTGGGCGTGGTCGTTGTTGTAGAGGGCTTGGTCGTTGTTGTTGTGGGCATGGTCGTTGTTGTAGTGGGCGTGGTCGTTGTTGTAGAGGGCGTGGTCGTTGTTGTTGTGGGCGTGGTTATTGTTGTTGTTGTTGTTGTTGGGGTTGTAACAGGAATTTCTATAGATATGATTTTTGATAATAAATCCCAAAAAATGTTATGCTTAAATTGTCTTAAAAGTTTTCTCATGCAGTCTTTCTTCTTTAAATTGATTTACATATCTTTGCTTTGATAACTGCTTAAGGGTTGTTTGCCTTATTTCCTTATGCATTTCTTATTTGGTGATAATTTCAAACTCAAATAAATATTTGATTCAGTTGTAAATATGTAAGTGTAGAAATTTGATGGGATTTCCTTTTCCATGTTCAATGAAAAAATGAATAATCGATGATTAAATAGTGATTTCCTTGTACTAAAAAATCTTATACCGTTTAATATTTTGTTACAGCATCTCTTTCGTGAAAAAAATTAACAAATAACTAGCCATGTGCATCACCGATAGTATACGCGGTACCCAAAGATAATTTCGAGCACAGTAAAATACGATTATAATGAAGTGCTAGGGACAGGTTATTTTGCTCCATTACAAGAGTAATTCGTTATGAACGGCAAGTTTAAAACAGGCATTAAAGTCAAGGGGAATCAAAGTTCTGAAATACTGTCGGGAGTTGATTTTATTGATTATTATCAATTTTGAAATTAACTTTAAAATTTAAAATTTAAAATAAATTTAACTTTGAAATATGTTATTTTTTGTAGTTTCTAATCTGTATTTGAATTTCGCACATTTTTATAATAGGAATTTTACGACAAAAATTGCCAGAAAACTCCGTATGAATCATGTTGTGTAAAAGTAAAAGATAGAATTCATTCCATCAAACAGTTTATCAGTCATCGAAATGTTTCTAAAAATTGTACACGTCTGGATCCAAGCAATATTGAACGCTCGGCTGTCTCCGTTAATATCCGACAACCAAGAGAGACTCTCTGCTTGTCGGAGATTTACGGAGACAATCGAGCGTCTGGTTGAGCGAGACTATATTTAACTCTGGCGTAGGAATACATGCAACTACAAACAACAAATACATTCTTCGTACTATATAAAATCTGACTATTTACAAGGTATTTATAAATATGTTTCTTTAAAAAAAAAAACTATGGTACAACATACAGTACACCGAATTTATCTATTATTTTCAAGATCTACGTCTTGTCAGCGGTGATGATTTGTGCTTAGGTCCAAACACTGTTTCACTTTCGGTTTGCCAGAGTAACTGCATAGGAGAGTTGATTAAAATCAACTCCCAATTAAAATTACTTTGCCGTAAGCGTCAATTCATTATAAGCGTATTCGCTATAACTGTGTTTTACTGTATTTGATGTTTAAAGTTAATTTGAAATGCTTTTCCGTTTAATACCTATCAAAAATGACATGAATATCATAAAGTATTTTGAATTTTCATTTTGCCACTGGTATTGCCAGTGTACTCGCATACATTAAAATCATATATTGCAAACTTTTTTTATCTATTCATTTTCCTAAAGGGTTGGGGGTGTTTGTTTGGTCGTTGTTATTTGTTTTTCACTTTTCATCATTATGTTTCTGGAATTAAGTGCAGTTTAGAGAATTATAGTTTTTAAAAGCTTTTTGGTCAAGGTCGATGAATTAATATGAATAATTAAGATAGTGTCGGTTTTTTCATAATCTTTCGAAATGTTAAGGAACGGTAAAAGGGTATGAACAAATTCACAACCTCCTCCTTCCCCCCCCCCCCCCACTCGATAAATTCTATTAATAATAAAGTAGGGAATTTTACTTGGTGATATGTATCCTTTTGCCGTCACAAAACCATTGGTATTAGTTGCTGTACAAGTGTAGGCTCCAAACGACGTTACGTCCGCCGTCAAAGTCAAAGAAGTTTGGTTGCCCAACGTTATGCCATTTGGACTCACGCCAAGCTGTGGACCTAAAAGCTTCAGGCGAAAATAAACTTAGATAAGCTTAGACGTGTTTAGCTTTTGCAAATAAATATCCCTTATTTCGTTTACTCTCTATTTGACTTAACCAGACCAAGATCATTAAATTACATTTTAAAACTGGATAGTAACAGAGGATTAACTTAAGTTAACTTACAATTAATAGAGAAAATATTACCAGAAGTAATAATTACAATAACTTGTTTTGTGCTTGAATAACATACGCTTGAATTATTAACTGATTATCTTACAAAATATATGTCATCAGGATGATCAGATCACTACACATTCCAAGTAAAATAGTACATAAAAATACCACTCTTTTGTATTCAAACATTCCATTTCGTACATGGCAGATGTGCTGTGGAAATTTTATGAATCAAATCAATCAGGTTGCATATTTTGAATGCAACCTAAATCTTGTTTTGAAAAAAAAACACACTAACAAATTGCATGCGTTATGTGAAAGGTCATTGAACACAGTTATAATTTAGTTCTGAAAACTGATCATTTTAATTTAAAGATCAATGAACGAATAAACCTTAATAGGATACCGTATTGTCTATGTCTTTAATATCAACAATTCAAATCCATGGAATATATTTAGATAATTCGACAGAAACACTTTGTTCTTTGACTTAAAATATCATTATGAAAATATGTTAGGTACACATACCTATTCAAACGACTATTTGACTGATAGCATTTGGAAAATATTTTATCTATACATACCGATTCAAACTAGTATTTAATTGATAACATATGGAAAATATTTTATCGACAGATACTGATTCAAAAAAACATTTGATCGATAGCATTTGAAAAAAAATAATATACACATACCGATTCAAACTAATATTTAATTAATAGCATATGAAAAATATTTCATCGACAGATACTGATTCAAACGACCATTTGACTAAAAGCATTTGGAAAATATAAAGTCGATACATACCGATTCAAACGACCATTTGATAGTTGCCTGAGATTTAGGGTCCACAGAACAGGTCAGCGTGACACTAGTCTGTGAATCCACTGTGAAATTCCCAGGGGTTGAGGTAAAATGAGGTTTTCCTGTAAGTTGATGTGTGTAACATTATAACATCTGCTTTTCTAAATCAAATATATTATATTATTGAAATAAAGTTTATTGATAAAAATTAATATGTTAAGGTTTTGTTCTAAATTTGTTTGTTTCAAACAAAGTTTAAGATAAAATAAATGTTTTTCGAGCATATGATCAGTGCTTCTTTTTCAAATAACTTAATCATAAGAAATATGTAGTCGACAGTAACCCCTGATAGCCTTGGTCTAAGTAAAGGGTATTCTGATTCAATACAAAAAATACAATTATTGAATTTTCTTCAGCTGTATTTCTGTAGAACATAAAAATGTTTAAATCAAGAAGGTAGCTTTTTTTACTTTCACTGTTCTAAAAAAAAAAGGGTTGAAGCATATTACCTAAGATTGATTGTTTACACAGTCCAATGTTACAGTAGTTTTCATCACAACATTCGTTACAACTTCCGGAGTTGGGAAGCGTGGGATACAATGCGAGACTAGCACAAACCTAAACAAAACAAGATAGTTTTTTTAGAATATACATTTTCACTTTAACTGAATTTTTGAATTAACCCTTCCTTAAAACTGTAGAATTGTTTGTTAATCTACAAAATCCGTTGCCTATTATTCATAATATCTAGCCAATATTTGTTTTTCTTTTCGTCCAGACATTTTTTAAATTTAATTTTTTTTACATACATAAAACATGATTATGTAAACTTGTAAATTGATGGGATAATAGGCGGAAATGTTTTAGAAAAAATATGAAATGACGAATTAGGTTTAAGCATTAAAAAAAAGCATGTTTAAATATATTTTAATTGATTAATAGACAATGAATTTAAGGGATAGCTAATGAAAAATGGCTCGAAAATCGCAGATACCAAAAATATAAAAATATGATAATAAGTGGATTTGAAAACATACCTCTTCTAAGGATGAATAAGAAAAATAAACGATGCAGGAATGGATAACAGTTTTTAAATTTCTATATTTTATATTTGATAAAAAAAAAATCCGCCCCCGTGATTAACAAAGCCATGAACAGGTGATTTATATCTATTAATATTCATGCTTTGAGAACACCTATGCGATCTCGTGATAACAAATCTAAAATTGTGGAAAATTTGAAAAGTTCTCAAAGTTGTTATTTAATTCTTTTTTTCGTAAAGCTAGAAAAAAGTGCAATGGTTTTAGAATCTTTTTAATATCACTTAGTAAATAAGTAAACACTTCAAAAACACTCTTATATACTCATGCATATACTACTAATTCGCACACTTCTTATTCAAATAATACAATAGCTTACATAGCCGTAACAGCAAAGTCGGGATTTTGTACTTAAGTATACAACTTTATTAGATTGATGTTCATAATTTATAAATAATGAGAGACTCCCTGACAAAAAAATGTGTTTAAACAAATCCATTCCGACCAGGCTTGGAACCAATAGCTAAAATGTTTTTGTTTGAGTGTGTACACGTCGGTGTTTAGATAAAGAGGGGGATTGCAGTGCTTAGAATATGCATTCTTTAACAATTCATAAGCTGAAAAAGGCTTTCAATTTTAGAAAAAAACGTAAAGTTTTGTTTAACATATAAACTTTGAACATTTTCAGCAAAACAAAAGCAAACAAGAGAATACTGTGGAATCATCTAAATTCGTGGTGGGCAATTTTCGTGGATTCTGAATTTTGAGCTTTTTCGTTGGGATGTAATTTCGTGGATGCGTCATTTTCAGTTACAGTACGATAAACAACTTTTTCAAAATATGTTTCGTCGAAGATGTTAATTTTTGTGTGTGTGGGGGGGGGGGGGGGGATAGCCACGAATACCACAAAAACTGAACCGCCATGAATTCTAATGACTACAGTATCAGATGACCGGATGCTATGATGATTCGTCCATCCAACATACCGCCTTCCGTTGACATCCAAGCTTATATCGAATCTCTCCTGTAGCGTGATTGGTTAATTTTTCTGTGAAACATTGCTGAAAAAGAAACAGAAAAACTGTTAGTTGATTTGTAAGACAAGCAGTATATTTTATATTTGATTAAAAAAGCAGCTTTGACCATCTTTGTCAACGAGCAAAAAGCCATATACACAATTAGAAAATATGCCTTTTCACTGATCCGCAATGATAAATATAAGATTATATTACTTTGATTGCAAAATACACATATTTTTCGTATATAACTTATAGATATATATTATAAATAAACAAACAGTTGTTAAACATCATATAATACTACCTATCCAATAAGTAGAGAAGTTATATTTTAAAGAAAATACTTTTTTATGATTTCTTAAGTAATTCTGCTTTTAATGCTGTTTTCAAGTTTTTCATGCAAATTTAATTGGTTTTGACGAAACCATGGATTTCAAATTTGGAATTTCAAACTTTTTTGTTTGGAGTTTTTATGTTTCGCATCAGCATCTCTAGTTATGGAAACTCTGAGAAACGACTCTTGAAACGTGCAAAAATATTTTATCTTTTTACTCAAATGCTAACTGATATTTATAACAATTTTACTAAATAACTTGGATAGCTTAAATTGAAGGGTGCAAAAATCAACAGAATTAATTTGGATTATCATCTGCAAAAAATAATTTTGAAATATTCAACATCCATTTGAATAAAACATCCTAAAAATCTTGTAAAACCATCGATATTCTACATTAAATAATACATATATTAGTAACGTGCTATTGCATTTTAGTTGATTATTTATCTTGAATAAATGGTTTCAATATGCATTACTAAGTATAACAATTGAGTTATTTATTATCCATAAGATAAGATGCATAATCGTTTATAAATGCTAGTTTACCTCATCTAAATCACAATACCCAGTGGTCCTACAATTCTCCGGCTGAATGACGTCATCACACATGTAGCACTTTGGTTCCGAGCGCTCATCTTGTTGCAGAAAACATAGAAATAGTATAAGTACTACAAACCAACTAATATTACCGGAAGTTATATTTTTGCGAGGGCTAAATTTTTTCCCCACCCGAGCGCTCATCTTGTTGCAGAAAACATAGAAATAGTATAAGTACTACAAACCAACTAATATTACCGGAAGTTATATTTTTGCGAGGGCTAAATTTTTTCCCCACTGTAGCCCAGTAGTTGCCTTATAGCTATATATAGCTTCACAAAATTGAAAATGAGGATGACTATAAAGTTTATCTCCAATTAGTTGCGAATAAAGTCTTTGCAAATAAAAGTTTCTTTTACAGTATGTCATTTTCGGAACCAATAATTATTTGACTTGGAGAATATAAAGAATATGTTAAGGAGGCCGGATGGCAAACAGATTATATGTAATGATGATGATGTAATGATGATGATGTAAAAGCCTCAAACTTTAAGATACGATATGTAAGCTATTAACTATTTTTTCTTTAAATATCCATACATTTTACTTTTAAATGTTAGTACTTTCTTTTAATTTTATATCGAGCTCTTCTATAAAAAGAGATCAAAAGAGTCTAAAAATTGCCACGACCATCCTGTCCTAACAAATAATTTACTTAAAGACAGTCTCACTGGCACCGTTTATCGTTAACTTACTTAGTCAGACTTCAGATATTGTACTAAAAATTATATAAAGTTGGTGTTTAGTAATAGATTGATTTGTATTTTATTTTTGAAAGTCATTTCGTCATTTAATTCACGAGAACAAGATAGAAGAAACACATATAGGTGTCTTCCTAAATGAGTCAACAAAGCTTTCTCTGCTGGTGGCACTTTGTTTGATAATTCATTTCTCGTTTAATGTAATGTTTCATATTGAAAATGAATACATATTAATGTAGGATCATAGATAAAAAGGTGTAAATAATGAATGTAACTGAATATAAGAAATTGATAATCTTCCAATTTTCATTTCACAATTGCAATGTATAATGATGACATCTAAAGGTCTTATTGATTACAACCACCTCTGTGTGTTTACGCATAAATTAGAACGATTTGCTATTATACATACAACTTAATGATATAAATCTAAAGGCCATCCAACAAGGTTCGCATTAGTAAACATAAGTTAAACAGTGTTATGATGCATACCACACATGTGATAATTCAAATGGTCATTCAACAAGGTTTGCATGTGTAAAAATAAGTTAAACAATGTGTTATATATACCACAAATGTAATAAAACAAAAGGACACACAGACTCTAGCAAGCTTTGCATGTGTAAACAAGAATTTAAAGAATTAAGAAATAAACAGCAAATCAAAAGGTTTCCCGATTATAAAATTTGTTGGTCACGTAATCAAATCCTGTGAAGCCCATATGGCTTCTAGGAAGATTTGATCACCTACCAACCAAGTTCATATACCGATGAACTTTTTAATATTGCTGTTTATTGCTTTTTTATGTTTGAAAATGATAAATTGTTTATAATCATAAATATAAAGTACTTTCACGCTTACAATATTGTAACCGTAAAAGGATAAGCGCGTGCGATAATCATTGTGACGTCATAAAAAAGTTCACACAGAATTAAATGTTTTCGCTCTCTTTTAGGTTCTTAAAAGGAAACATATTTGCAAATGTAAAAATTGTTTTCTTATAAAATAACATTAATGTGTAATAAAAATTGAATATCTTACGGATTCCACACAGCTTTGCATTACATGGCGGAGTGGTCAGGGTATGATTGGTTTCCGGACAGCATTCATAACAGTTGGTAACGTCTCGTTTTCCTAACCCGGTATTCTTTCCGATGGTACTTATGACGTTACAAACCTGTAATAACGCATGTGCATGCATAAACTTACATGATTTTGAGAATGTTATCTTTTTCCATTCTTTTTTTTTTAGATAATGTACAAATTATTAAAATACGCCTTATTCGTCTTAAAAACTACTTTTTTACAATCTGTTTTTGGTTTTCTTATCAAGTTTGCATTAGCTACAGCTTTTAATCTGAAAGTGTCTTTTAAATTTAACAAAACTAGATACACCCCTGCGAATGTGTTCGAAATGTTTTCTTTATCGTTGCTAAGTAAGTAATAAATCCAGAGGTGCTCGAAAGAAAGTTCACGAGACTTCACCGATATTTGTTCACTTCCTGTGAAATTTCGAGCGGAAGTATAAGTGTTCGGATAATATTCTCAAAATACGTAAGTACTGGTCGTTTTTCATATCACATCCTACTGTGATTTATGTTAAAACAGGAAAAGCTTTCAAGATGTATGTCTTATTTTACCATCTAGCAGTTATTTATATTAAACGATAATATTCAGAACAGAGTTATCGTTCGTGTTCAAACACGTGTAGAGTGGTTGAAAATATAACCATTGGGTTGCTTAATAAAATCATAGCCATGTTTGATGCCTGTGGTGTGCAATACCATGTTTTAAAAAAAAAATGGGTGTCTGTTTTGCATTAAAACTTAGTATATCGAGCCATTTTCAAGGAACATTCTGCATTAAATGGTATAGTCTGTTTCGCTATTGATGTTATTACTAGGTCAGGCGCGGATCGAAAATTAATCCTCAGGAGGGATATCTTTTAAGCATGTTAGTTGTTGCAGCAGCAGACAAAAACTAATTTTTGTATAGTCACATTTATTTCTAGAACACATTTTATTCACCAATTAATGAAGATAAAGTTTAAAATCAATAAACCTCTAGATTTTATATTTGACTACTATATTAAGAACCTAGATACATGAACTGTGAAATAGACTTTATACACGAGGTACGATTTTTACTGCGAAACTGAAAGGGTCAAATAAAACCACGTGGTCTAAAATTTGAATGACAATAACATTCGCAGGGGTGAGATAGCACTAAAGGTGACAAGGCATTTAGATTGTTGAACTGGTCGTTCAACCATGTAGCTATGAATTTAGGTACACCTCTAAGTACATGCATATGTATATTTTTTTTATTTTTTTGGAATGAATTGATAACAACCTATGTTCTTTTTTAACTTTACTGTATCAGTGACGTACTACACAAATTAATTTGAATTCATAATTTAATTCATTTTACAATTTAATAATAAAATGTATTTCATAAACAAAAACACACAATCTAAAACTATTCTATCAACGTTGACAACTCGTTTAGGAGTGGTAGAAGAATAGAGTATATACCGGTCCTAAAACACGTGTAAATAAAAGCAATTTACGGAAGTATAACAAGAAAGCCACCCAACCCCCACCACCCCCCTTCGAAGTTCGAAATACCGTTGTTTACTTGCACTGTGCATGTATTACTTTCTGTTACATATAAACAATATTTTTATTTTTAAATAAAATAATCTATTTGAACTGAAGTAGGAAAAAGAGATTTTATATAGTCGAAGCGTGTTTGGCAGTTTTTTTTTAAAATAAAAATAACGTTGAAATTTTTAAAAAAAAAAGTATAATTTAAAGCGAGTCATTTAAGTCGTCGATCCTATCTCTAAATGACTTAACTTTTTTACTAGCTACAGTTAACTTCTTTCCACTCTGATATGTGCTTCTTTGTGATTTTGTTTTAACAGTTTGTGATTGGAAAAGACGTGTGTATTAGCTGTCACATTTAGAAATGGCATATATGTTTTGTTTTTTATTATAAGAAACATCATCCTGAACAATATCTAATTGCTCCGGTCAGGACAAGCAGTGAAATACTTACTATTATTAAACGCTAACATATCATTAAAATTATGCATTTTAGCTTCAATTACATCAGTGACACCTTGTCCTATTTCTGCTTTGTAGTAGAGGTTCGTGTTTGCTCTGCTCCTTGTTTGTAAATATTCTTTGTAATTGTGATTTTGAATAATGTTCCCTGTTAACTTTTAACGATACCTTAACTGAAGAAAACGTACCTGTAAACTAAGACAGCCTGCATCGTATACTATAGTCGCTGCGTCAGTGGTGATCTTTTGTGTATAACACGCCTATTTAAAACCCAAAAAATGCTTTATTTCCTCGTGGGTGAATGAAATTCATGAAGTTTTCAATTCAAATAGAAAGTAGGTCATTTTTTAAAAACAAATTGAATCAATAAAGATTGATCATACATGTAAAGTTTTAATTTACGTACTATATTGCACGTATGTTTGTATTATAAATTTCGAAGTATTTTTATTCTATTATTAAATTCTTAATTAGTTTATTTTACTTCTTAACCAAAAACAAGACAAATATCAATAATAGTGTCATTTTAGAGACCGTTTTCTCTCACATTTCTCTTTCTCTCTTTTTTTCTCTTCCCCTGTGTATATGTTATTTTTTTAAAACTAAAATGCTGTCAAAAATTGTGTAGGCGATGCTTTCTACCTTCCCCTCATTGGGTAAGTAAAATCATTCTCTCTCTCTCTCTCTCTCTCTCTCTCTCTCTCTCTCTCTCTCTCTCTCTCTCTCTCTCTCTCTTACCTCGCCATTTCCACACTCTATGATGTTGTTACAATCTGTCAACAGTGGTACTCCAGTACAACCTAGACATCTTGGTCCCACGGACAAAGCTGTCAAAAAAGAAAACAAAATTTAATTGTTTTATCAATCATTAGCAATATTTTTATTTTATTCAAGAGCATTACTGAGCAGTTAAATTGTGATTTGAGTTAAAAATATATCTATTTAGAAGAAATGAAAATAAGCATATAAAGAGGTTTAGACATTTCACTGTTTTGTTGTTTTGAGACATTTTCCATTTATGAAATGGAAAAAAAAATAATCTGCCTTTATTAATCGCTTAGACTTTCAGATATCTCTACTGATGCATGACATACTGTATAGATTCAAAACAAAATAAATGATACATACCTCCATTAATAAAACTTAGAAGAACAATAAAAACCTTGACCATTTTGGACCTAGAATCAAAATGATATGGTTCACTGGGACGATGATAACAGAATTTAACCAATCCACCAAGAATCGTCAATGAAAACAATATTTACGTGACATTAATTCGAAGTTATATATTAGTTTTTTGACAAATTGTCAAAATGTATTTATTTTTTTTAATGTATTTATTTGGTCTTTGTTTATAGCCTTAATATAGTGTATGAAAAACTTACTGTAAGAACGATAAACAAAAATCCGGACTGGGGGGGTGACCTTGTATTACAAGAGTAACACAATTCCTGCCGTTGTTCTTATCTGTGTGTTTGTCACGAATAAGTATGTTACATATACCAATATAACGCTAGTAAGAATGGAATGAATGAGAGAAAGATCAGAATAGAAACAGAAAAACATTTTTTTAAAAATACCAGATATATATATATTTTTTTAAAGAGCTAGAGATGAAGAGAGACAAAGAAAGAAAATTCTTGATTTTTTAATTTAAAAAACTGAATTGAGATATGAAAATGATTAATTTTGTTATGCTCAAAGACTTTGTTTTGCAACTTCAAAGTTTTTTGGGGGTTTTTTTCAGCAAAAATCGATCATTATAATAATAAGTACCTTGATATTACTCTTTTTTCTGGTTTCTTTGCATCCTAATTTTGTCTAATTTTAAGTTAACAAACATGGGAAACATTTAAAAAGTTAAATAAAAACATAAACGTCAATACAGTATAAATCGGATACATTCCATATTTAAGGCCTTCATTTACAGCATATAGGAATAATAGTAGTTTACAAAATTATGCACTTATAATTCAATGCAAGTGAGAGTCACGTCGTGTGTAGGTTTACAAAGTTGATAAGATTATACTCTGACACCAAGAACAAGCTTAAAGGGAGACTACTCTAATGCAAATTTGACATAAACATGGCGACCGATGAATCCTTGTTTCCCACCAGAGGGCGTGTTTTAGTGATGTTTTCACTGATAGTGTTTTTGGGTGTGGCGGCATGCCTCTGCTTTATGTACCTCCAACTTCTAGAGATCAAACAGGAACTTAATGAGCTCAGGATTTTAAGAGATCTGCAAGACAAGGTATGCTTATGAAATATGTTCAATACTTTCTTTTGTTTTTAATTATCCAAAATAATTTAGAAATTGACTTCATTTTAAGTAATCAACACTGAATGTAGCTATTATTAAAAAGGATCGGTCTTTTATCAGACTGATTATGTATATTTGATAATGCTTGACCTATTTCTCTACTTTCTATGGTAAACATTTACCACATTTCAATTATTGACCCAATTTTGTTTTTAATACTGTTTCTTTCTATTAATTGTGTTTAAAGGACTAAGTGCGGTTTTATGCATTTTTGCCCCCAAAATCAAAGTTTTAGATAGAGCTTTAAAAATAAAGTGAAAGATAGTTAAAATCATATTGGAAATAAAGGTGTAAAAGGTTATCACCACAGTGACGTCATAAAGTAGAAATGACGTCATGAAAATTGCATTATTTTGATAAATTGATGTTTTTTAGCAAAATATGGGTGTTTTCCGATGGTTTTTCGACTGGGAAACATCGAGCGCAGGCTTGCTCAAGTACCATTTTTTAGTATAATGTGTATAACTATCTGAAGAAAAAAATATGTTAAAATCGCACTTGAGCAGACCTGCGCTCTATACTTCCGAATGCAAAATATAGAGCAAAAATGAGAATATTTTCATTTGTTTGCAAATTTGCGGGAAATAGGTCATTTTTGGTGACGTCATAGATAAATAGTGAATGAGCAATGATGACTAAAATCAAGATAAAAGTTATAGGCATCCTCCATACAATGATTTGTGAAGAGTTTATTTTTATACGATACTATTTAAAAATTGGTTGAAATCGGGGGCAGATATTTGACCATACTGCACATAGTCCTTTATAAAGAGAAAAAGACATCAACAAATTTAAAAAGAAATACGGATTTTACCAATTATGTATTTAATTATAAACAAAATATTTATATTATTTATAAAATATATTTAATTCATAATTTGACAAGACGTAATTAAAAGTATATTTTGTAGTCTACCCAAACGAATGGACATAAAATTAAGAGAGACCATACTGACTACAGAACTCAGACAGATAAAACAGAGAAGTTCCGAGAAAATGTTGACAACCCGGAGAAGCGACAGACATCAACTACTTTCATGCAAGAACTTCTCATGGCTCAGGTAGAAGTTATAAAATATAGAGCTTAAAGTCTGTTAAAAAATACCCATCAACCTGTCACAAAGATGAAAATTGCTAAAGAATTGCAAATACATTCTTCGGACATTTCATTTTTTCAGGCACATATTCTGGAGTCCCATTGCTCAAACGACAGTCGCCTTTGTATGAGAGGTACACGTTTTTAAACATTGAAACGACATCAAAATTTTAGTTTAGATACGGTATTTGATATTGATTCAAGATTCCTCGTACAGAAGTAAAACAAAGTTAACTCTGAATGCATTTAAGCAATTAATCAAGTGTGTTAATTGCCGCTTTCTGTATGATAAAGAAATAAAAGTTCTGCCTATTATTCATGTATAAGTATAGAAATTTATATAGTATGAACAAATATTAGATATGGTTTTGTTTTATGGCTGTTAACCACTGCTTAGAAATAAAATTACCTGCATATAGTAATTTGGATGTTATTTGAAATACACATGCCTGTGATAGTTGGTGTGTTTGTGCCTTGGTTTTGAAGGTGTAATTTGGTAAATGATTTTATTTTTAAAATAATAATTTTTAATTTATTACTTATTTGAATTATAAAAAGAAAAGAAGAAGAATGTTTAAAAAAAAAACACAGTTATTAGTAATATAAAGAAAAAATATAAAAAGAGTAAAACGCAGTTAATCTCGCTTGCAAAATTGGTGTTTTTAAATTAATTGTTCTGTTTTACCCGAAGGACCTAAGGGAGAAAAAGGAGACCCAGGTGTCTCCAACCCTATTATTGGTGCACCCACACCACCGGCCGATCCAGGAAACCCCACCCCACCTAAAGTCGTACCTACAACGCCCCCAACCCCATGCGTGTGTCTAGGTTTGTAGCTGTATGTAACAGTTTGTTAATTTTATGATTCATTTTTTGTTTGTAATGACGTATATCTATGAATTTTAAAATCGATTTGTTATGCATATCGGATCTATTAAGTGTGTTCCTCATATGTCTTGTTCATACAGCTATGTAAATAGATTAGTAATTAAAATTAGATATGAAATACATGGCTTGATTTTCTAACAAAATGTTATTATTGAAATATTTCATTCAATGTTTTTTTTTCTTTTATTAGAGGAGCCAAAGATAGCCCAACTCCAAAACACAGTTGCTACCTCAGGTGAAAATATTAACATTATTTGTCTCGTGACCGGAAATCCTACACCATACGTCACGTGGCAACACAATGGCGTGACTATTTCAAAAGGTCCTATACTGCACCTAACGAATGTAACTCAGGGGATGGCTGGAGACTACTCTTGCGTGGCTAGAAACTTGATAGGAGAGCAAACGAAGGCGACTGCTTTGAAAGTGCTACCAAACATAATAAATTAAATCATTGAAAAAAATACAAACCGTGTTTTGTTCAACAGCAGAAAGTGTTACGTTTTCAAGAAAGGAATATCCGGAATGTGCATGAAGTTTTTCAATTAAGTTTTAATGTTTATTAGGCACAATTATATATAGATAGGACACGTCGTCAAATACTTCTTTTAAAATGATTTTAGCTTTTAACTTCTTACTTCATTCCTCACTGCTCCTTTATCCTGTTCGTTGTGAAAAATGGATTGAAAACGACAATTTTTTGTAAAAATTATCTTAATTTTGGATTGTGAAACCACAATTAGAGATTGTTTGGAGTGTTATACAATAATACATTGTTGTCAATGTATACCTGACATAATGTTAGTTGACACAAAACCGTGACATAAACAGGAATGGTTTGGCAAATATTAACCAAGTTAGCAAATTTTATGGCATTTTAGAAACAACAAACAATTTAATTTTCACAAAGATTTTGTTGAAATGTACGATAACATTCCAGATTTTGGGCGAAAAATCAAATGTATGATATGATATATAAAATTGCATAACATTTATTCTTTATAAAAACATTTTTTACGAAAAACATGGGAATGGTTTTGTTTCCCCGTAGTGTAGTGACAGTTGTTTTGGGTTTATTCCAAATGAACTCAATAATTAAAAATATGATGTTTAAATAATGACAACCTCAGCCCATATGGGGGGGGGGGGGTCATTTATCTAGAGGTAATAAAAATGCTTTTTTTTAACAATCAGCTATTGATAACTTATCATACTTTGTTTAAGATGCAATCCAATTCATAAAATACATGAAATAGCTACTAGTAATTCATTTCATCGTACAGTGAAGTAGGAGTTATATGACGTGGCCTTCTGTATATCGTACCTAATGATAAATTCTACCCATTATCATGAAACGATTTTCAAAATTAGTTTATTCCAGTCGTGAACTTAAGGAAGCGTTTGTCCTTTCGGATTATTATCTTCCGTTTTTATCTTGACCATGTTTAGAGAATTACAGAGTTGTTATCTGTCAGCCATACTAGCTACCTGAACCGTCCTGTGTACTTAGAAAATCCGTACAGTAAGTCTCGGAATTTCAGTTTGATAATATACCTTTATTTTCATTTTTACTTGAGGTAATTTCTGTTTAAGATTAACTTTTTGTAAACTATGGGATGGTATATTTATGTAGCCAAAAAAGCTTGTCATTATAGGCAAACATCATCGATTGTATCTGTTCCAGGTATTAGGAAAAGTTGAGAATAGAAACATATATTTTATTCGATTTCGTTTGATTCACATTGTCTAGTACGTTTTACTGGAAAGGGAATTCAAATGTTCTCTATTTTTTGTATGTGATCGACAATAATATCACAAAAATATTACAATGAAGAGAAAACAAAAATGTTTAGATATGTGATAGATAAGTGAACGCTTTGAACCATTCTGTAATAGATATTGTAATTTATTGATAGAAATAAATTCTAAGCAGGTGGATAATAAAAAAACGTATAATCAACGTTAGAATATAAAACAAACCTATAATTAACGTTATAATCTAAAAAAACTATCCACGACTTTGTTCTACAATTCAACAATTGCTAAAGTCAAATTTATTTAACGTGTTTTGTAATTGAAATGAGTATGTAACAAACTATAAGTAAAAGGCACAGTACACGTGAACTTTGATAAAACAGGTTTAGCAGTACTGAGTTTGTACTGAAATGACTGATTATAACTGAACCACCTATAAGTCTTTCGGTTATGTGACACAAATTGCTGAAGGGCCCAAGTAGCGTTGTGTCGCTTTTCACTGCTGCGATCCGAGTTCGAACCCCGTGATCGACAGTGGCTGTATGGCGGTCGCTCGCTTGTACACGTGTGTTCTCTCTGGGTACTCCGGCTTCTTTCCACATTAAGGACCCCCTTGCGCTAACATCTGTGCCAACGAAAGATATTAATTTAAGTTGTAGAACTTGTTTATAAATCGTCGTAAAATAAATGAAGTTTAGTCTTTATATTGTATCATAATTGCTAGACAAACGTTGAATATCAATCTTGAAATGAACGTGGATGACAGTAATAACAGAACCAAATACGCCCCATGGTTGGAATCAATGATTCATCGGACGACATATCTTTGTTCAACTTTTATAACACACAAAGATTACATGAAAATCATATAAAAATAATATAAACATCTTAGATAGGTAAATTTCATATCATTAACATATAATCTTCGTTTAAGAAAATTTCTATTTTATCAAATATAATAACTTTTATATTCTAGGCAAAAAATATAATACCACACATACTGATGATCTTTTTTTTTATAAATATAATCATATGAAATGCTTAGTCAAATTTCAAAATCACAATTTATAAGACCTGACATTGACAGCAAAATATTCAACCAAATGGAACAAACTATTATCAATGAAAAAATGATAACAACAAACCGCCAACCATCTCAACATTCCATAAAACATAATACAAACTCAAAGCAGAGCAACACTGACCTCCAAAAGATAGAGGTAGGATCAGGTGCCTAGGAGGAGTGAGCATCCTCTGCTGACCGGTCCCAACCGCCGTGTGCTCACTCTTTGTCGTAATCGGGAAAAACCGGAAAAGTCCGTTGACAATTAGGGGATTGATTATGGTTAACAATTAATTAACAGCATGCGACCCAGTGGAACATTGTATTTGCTGACAAGGTCGTTGTATCGACCATAGAACTTACGAAAAGATGACTTCATAGGAGACTGTTGATAGTCCTGTTTTATCAACTTGTTTGTCAGTAGCTTGCCTTGACTTAGAAAATATAAGATGATCCTCATGATAGAATCCATGCATACAAAATGACATTTACATACAAGTGTGTACACATATAGATACATAAACAGGCATTTTATTCATATTGAAACAAAATGACATTTACATAAAAGTGTGTACACATATAGATACATAAACAGACATTTTATTCATATTGTAACAAAATGACATTTACATACAAGTGTGTATACATATAGATACATAAACAGGCATTTTATTCATATTGTAACAAAATGACATTTACATACAAGTGTGTACACATATAGATACATAGATAGGCATTTTATTCATATTGTCAAGTATTTGATTAATTGTAAATCGTCTAATTGGAAATAAATAACAAGTTTATAAATTATGGAAAGTTTTGAAATAATTTTGCGAGAGATCTCAAAATAACAGGGTCTTTATTTGTTCGAATTAAAAAAAATTATAGCGTTACAAATTTCAAATGTTTTCAATTGTTTCTATTTCATTACATTTACATATCCTTTCATTTCTCAGGTTCTATGGTCTATAAAACGATCTTCCGCTAAGTCGAATGCTGACTGACGTTTTCCATACTTATTGTTAAGCGATTACTAACCACCCTTAATAGATAAACATTCATTAATTACATATTTTAATCAATCAATTTTAGAGACAAATAACTCAACAGCATATTAATATTGAAAAAGAATGATTTATATTAAAAAAAAAAAAAGATCGTTTATATGAATATGATATAACTGGAAGTCGAGTCAATGCACTTTCTTATGCAATTTACTTCATTTTTTCTTAGCTATGTTACAGATATTTATTCTGGTGGCAGTAACAGGTAACAAATCTCATTAAAATCATGTAATGTTCATTCCTATATATACATATGCCATACTTGTTAAATTTTATATTTTAACTAAATCCAAATGATCAAAATATAAAAAAAAATGTAATATATAATGTAGTAAGATCGATTAACAGAGAATTGTTATTTTTTTAATAAGACAATATTATTATAAAACTCTCTGCTCATAAAAAATTATAAAAAGTGTTGGGGTTTTTATTTCAAATTATTAATCAATGCTTTGTCAGAATGTGATTTCGATATTTTATTTGAGGGTTGGGGGTGTTGTGTTGAGTACATGTTTATCTGTGGAATTTGAATTTATTATCCAACAAGCCAGTGTCTATTCTGTCACCAACCAATGCTTCAATTGTAACGGAGTACCGGCACAAGAGGATTGTGACGTCTTGATACAGTGTGGTGAAAACGAGGCAAGTCAACCTCTAAATTATCCGACTTAACTCGTTACGGATTACTTACATGTATGTTATACGGGGTAGGCATTTGATAATACAACATAACATTGTATGCTACTTATGCAGATAAAATTTCACTTTAGAACTTCGTCACTAGAATCTTCATTGCTTTTATTCTACATTCATTTTTTTTTAAACTTAATGGCATATTCTTGTTAGGGGAACATTGAGGTCGAAAGTTTTAATGAACACATACAACATTGGAAAGGTTTTCAGTATAGTTTTTGACGGGACATACGCACGCTTAACATTTCAAACTAAAACTTTAGAAAAAGAAGCTATCGTCTACCAATGAATAGTTTATCATATTTTATGAAACAAAGAATGTTACTTTTAATTTTATTTTTAATTTAGCTAATTATCTTAACTGACTTTTAAGTATGTTTAGTATAGCTGCACTGACAATCAAATGAAGTTTTTAAAATAAGCCAAAATCCGTCTTGGCACCTTAAAACCCGTTTTTTAATCATATCACACTTTTGCTATTACGTTAATACGATGTTATAATGATATGTGAGGGTTTTATAAAACAAAAAAAACCCCAAAGATTAGAATTAAGTAAGGAAATAAATAAATCAAACAGCTGTGTCTTTGTTTTTTTTCTAGAAGCTTTTGTCTTACAATTAAACTGAACAAGATTTAGGATAAGTCTTGTCTGATTTGTTGTTTTAATTTGCAGTCCTGCTTTGTCAGAAAATCAACACAGTACAATGGAAAACCACTCTTTGAGTCAGGCTGTTTCAGTAAACCGGTAAGAATTATCTTTATTAGTTCTGCTTCGATCACTTCTTTGAAGGTGAGTGTCCTTAAGATAATTTCGCTATTTTTTTTTCCATATTTGATAAGATCTGATTTCTTTACAATATTCTGAACTTTTGGAAATCAACGTATGATACCAATTTTGGTGGATTATAAACAAATAAAATCACTTACAATATGTAAGACAACATCGTACATTTTTCGTACTTTAATAACTTCAATGGACATTCCTTTCTCTCAGAAACAAAAAAAAATAATTTTTCTCCATAAGTATTTATTATAGAGACCTATGTTTCTCTAGAGTCATTTTCACCTGTAGAATTCGTCATATTTTGTGTACATTTCACAACATGTACGTGGAAAAATTTGTATTGGAGCAAGCATCTGCTCCATGTTTACTGTTTTTAAAAATCATAGAAAGCATGTTATCAAAATATCTGTATAATAAAACAATTTTCAAAATTTGTTTATAAAAATCTGAACATTATAAAAGAGAATATTTAGATTGTTTGCTTCTGAGATGATATTTAATCGAAACATTTATATTATATCTTTTTAAGACTTCAATCTCTAAATTTTTCTGTATATACTTTTATTGTATATGCTGTATATAACCTCCGTAATAAGACTCCATTGATAATATCAATATCTGAGGTAAAAACTAATTTCCTACACAAAGTCCTATTTTATGATTTCAGACTTGCGACACGCTTAATCAAATTGCTGGCCTAGGTAAACGAGAGGCGGGACTTACAAACTGTTTTGAATGCTGCTACACCGGAAATAGAACCCATCCATGCAACAACAAGTTATGTGGAACACCTCGTGAGTTAAATATCTCTCGGTGGTCACCCAAAAAACCATCAAATCTGTTTAAAATATGAAGATATAATTTGTTGACCAAAAAAAATTCATAGATTTGACTTTTAGATTTTGGTACATGTATTATCCTATATAGTTCTTCTTCTATTGGAGATCAATACATTCTGAAAATACACTAGATCATCAAGCCCTCCTGATTGTACCTTTGAAAAATAAAGAATTTTTCAAAAACATTTTTAATCAATTAATCAGGTTATCAGAGACAATAAATCATTAAATCAGGCTTTGCAACAAAATTTCTGTATAGCTTTTTACAGAAAAATCTTTGATTAAAAAGTGTAAATCCTGAATTTACATCTTTTGTGAATTTAAAAAACAATAACCTTTTGTTCTATTTGTTAAGGATATGTTTGTGTTGAAATCTTACAGTGAAGTATCTGTTGATATTACAATATTATTCTTAACACTCTACTGCGTACATAATAAGCCTTATATCAACATTAAGAATTTAAGAAAGAAGGTAGCATTTATAAGCAAAGACTTAAGTTAACACGAAAAAGATAAATAATTATACTACATATAAAATATTACAAATTCATTATTGGATTACTTCTCTTGCTTTTATAGAGTATGAATACATAATGATAATAATAATAATAATAATAATAATAATAATAATAATAATAATAATAAATTACAAGAAAGACATTAAAAAGATTTCCTGTGACATATACAACAGTTGCAGTGTACATTTAAGCTTTTTTATAATCTTAACCTCAAGCGAACTCATTTATCGAAATTCACTGTTTAAGCTTCCAGGGAAAGAAAATGTTTTTCGTGCTCCGACGCCCTTCATCCTGATGATTGTGAAACTATTATACCATGTAGCGAGGATTCCGTGAGTACTATTCGCTTTCTGGATATATCCCAAAAGATCCCTATTCCTTGGGGGACTATCCAAACGACATTTATCAATGATATGACTATCCAAACGATCCCTATCTTTTTTGGTAATATCAAAACTATCCATATCCGTTTCACAAGACTATCCAAATGACTCCTATCTGTTTTTGAAATATCAAAACTATCAATATCCGTTTCCGATGACTATCCGAACGACCCCTTTCCGTTATCTGAGCAATTTCTATACATTGAAGGATTACAAAACTATCTGTCCTTTGTGAGACTAACACAACGAACTATAACCTTTGTTTAACCGTCTAAACGATTCCTGTCCTTTATGAGACTATCTAAACAATTTCTATTCTTTGTCAGACTATTTAAACGATCGCTATCTTTCTGTAAGGCTATCCAAATGATACCTATCCTTTGTAAGACTATAAAAAAAAATCAAAGTCCAACACGAATGTAATTTGGGATAGACTAAAATGATGCATACCTCTGTCCTTCCTTAAGTTTCTGATAATCTCAGCCGAATATCATGTGAAAGCATTATATCAAATTCGTAAGTCCCTTCTGGTGTTCAAACATTTTATGTAAAAGGTAGATGGTATTAATGTTTTATATTTTCACGATTAAAATCTCCTACGTTTGATACTTTTTTTTATTTTTAAGATTTGTTATGCAGGAAGTTACCGACATCCGTTCAGTCACGAAATTCGATACAACCTTGGTTGCCAACATAAAGATGTAAGTCATCATATGTATTTTTAAGGTATCGATTTAAAAGAGAAAAAGATGTTAAATTAGTGTAATAATTGAGAGCATGTATCAACAGTAGAATTGCATAACAAGACAACCCATTGGATGACTCTCTGCCATTCAGACAATTTACGCAACTTAAAGTTGATTAAATGGCATAAATCTTCTGTAAAGTCACATTACCAAGACTTTTTCAGTTAATATTTAGATGACTATGTGACTAGATTTCACTGAATGGCACATGTCCTGTGGTCTGAAAAGAAAATAAGAAAAACACAATTTGATAAAATGAAGGAAAAGCAAGCATCTTTAAAATATATTAGTTTCAATCACCGATACCCGCCCCCCTCCCCCCCCCCCCCCCAATAAAAAAGAAGAAAAAGAACCACAAAGTTTATGTTATAAATAAATAACACGTCGTTGTATCAAAGCAATATGAAAAATGAAACACTCAAGAAATAGAAAAAATTGTCGAGTAGACACAAAACGATAAACATTTTGATTGGTTTGGTTGATTTCGTTTATATAGAAGAATTAAAGTGTTTTTAGCCATTTGGTTGAATTAGAATCAAACTTCTGAAATGAATTCCCGGATAATGCATCAAACATTGCTGTCGTTTTTGTTGTCTGCAGGCAAATTTGAAATTGGGTGAATTCTGATATCTTAAATTACCTCTCATTATACACGACTGTGTCTTGACGAATTCGAGATGGGTGAAATTCTTTCCAAATGTAGAACGACGAAAATTATACAAGGGGTAAAAATAAACTTATCTACAGTATATAACAGAAAAAAAATAAAGGTTGCCTGGTCATGCGTTGTAATTGGCAGTGGGTGAGTGTATTTTATTGAACGTTTCAATATATGTCTTAATTTGCCTCAGAAAGTGCGCTTGATACATGTTAATTGTTATCACATATCTGTGGTTGTAAAAAGTAAGAACATATAGGTATATGCTATTGTTATGATTGTTTACTTGTCTGACAAAAGGACCCATTCCTTACAACTATTCACATCGTTCTTGGCAGACCTGCAGAGTCTTCCAGTCTTTAGCACATGGTCACGTGTCATCATCTAGCCATGGCGATTCGGTTGAAACCAGTCACTGTAACGACTGTTGTGATGATGACTATTGTAACATTGGACTCTGTGGCATTCCAAAACGAGGTAATCTCAATGGTGATGACATAAATGTATTCGTAAAAGTGCCTGGTCTCAATTTTGGTCAAAAATTTATTTTCTCATTGTTAAAGTTTGCAATGCTTGCAATGTTTGCAATGTGTGCTTCTTTTAAGCATTTCTGAGAAATAATCAATCTTTGAAAGTCAGTCGTCGAGTAAAAAGCAGGATAGAGAGTTCACAATTTTTGGATATGTTAACAAAGCTGAGGGCATGTTATTGTTTACATTGTAAATGTTGATAAGAAAATTTCAGCTTTAAACCTTTAATTAATTAAAACATTATGGACTGTTTATTTTTATTTAAAACGAGCAAGCAGATAAAAAAATTCAGTACTAGAACTTATACTTGTACATGAACCAGTGTCAAAAAAATAATACAAGCCTTGTTTACATAACAAGAGTTGTGGGCTCTGTATCTTGCTTATAACTGTACAATTGACATTCAAATTCTAGTTGACCAATAAAAATGCATTACTTAAGGGTTATAAACAATGCAAATTACAAAAAAAAAATTGACCAAAATCTTGACCCTGCCCTTATAAGTAGTTCACAACATCAAAACCTTCTAACACAACGTCACAAGAAGGTGATTACAACATTGATGTTTTTCCGTTCTTATGTCCTTATTACTGTAGATTCTTTATTTTATGCGAGTATTTAATTTCGCGATCCCGCCGATTTGTATCAAATCGCGAGAATATGAAATCGCGAACGCGGTAATTCTTATCTCTAATATTTCTCAACTCTCATAAAATTAAAGCTAAATTTTAAAATTCGCAAAGGGTGTTTCATGCAATTTTACGCGGATATTAATTCCTCGCTTAAAATTAGGAATCTACAGTATACAGTATAAGCTTACATTATTGTAAGTAATCATTTAAATGTTGTTCAGCTCGTATAATACAAACTTAATTACTAATTATGCCATCGATTGTCTGCAATAGTATCTCAAATATTACACTCTCTGTTGCCATCACCAGCGACATCATCATTAAAACCAACGACATCATCGTCAATATCATCATCGTCATCATCATCATCGTCATTAAGAGCGTCGTCATCATCATCATTTTCATTATTATCATCATCATCAGCATCACCATCATCATTCTCATCAATAACAGCGTCGTCGTCGTCATCATCATTTTCATAATTATCATCATCTTTACTAGCTTCTTTTTACTATTATCTCACAATAACCATCTTACAAATCAACATTGATATTCGACGAGATTGAATAAATAAAACAATTGATAAGAGCACAACTGACTTAATATATCATTTATGTAATTTTCCCTTTATAAGTGAAGCCAATTTTTACCTACAAACCGAACAACAGCACTTTACGCCCAGACCTAGAGGGCGTCATACTGGTCTGTAAAACGGAGCCTGTGTCTAACGCCACAATACACTGGGAGTTCAAGGGGGTGAGCTGATAGATCTGTGATCTCTCTCACACACTCTCTCTCTCTCTCTCTCTGTATCTCTCTCTCTGTATCTCTCTCTCTCTATCTCTCTCTCTCTGTATCTCTCTGTATCTCTCTCTGTATCTCTCTCTGTCTGCCTGTCTGTCTGCATGTCTGTCTCTCTCTCTGTATCTCTCTCTCTCTGTCTGTCTGTCTGTCTCTCTCTCTCTCTCTCTCTCTCTCTCTCTCTCTCTCTCTCTCTCTCTCTCTCTCTCTCTCTCTCTCTCTCCAATAACCCTCTCAAAATTGGTACTTAGTTTTTGAATTTTCGGAACGTCTTCAATAGACAATTCCTAGGAATAAAAAATTAAAGAACAGGCAGGTAGATCCTATTTTTTGTTAAAAGTTAACAGGCAGTTCAGCTTTATCCAACGGTGTGAAAGTGTCGAGTGCTCCAAACAACGTCAATTTGACCATCTTCCCCGCCCATCAGGGAGACATGGGGGAGTATATTTGTGTGGCAACGAATTCAGTAGGAACCTCAACTACGTCAGCTTTCCTTCGGCCAAAATAGACAAAGTGAACAATTTTAAGTGAGTGTATTGTAATATTTTGGTTTCGTTTTGCTTTTTTTGTATTCATAGAGGTTTTTTTCAAAATAAACAATTCAAATTTTTAAAAAATTATCACAATCATTTGAATTCTTTCCTTAAAAATTAATGTCGAGCACCAAAGCATTGAGAAAGGAAAAGAAAGGTCCTCATCTGCAACTCATAAATTCGAAATCTGCTCTACACTTTTATCTTCAGTATTTAATTACATTTATATTAATTGTAATTCATAGTAAAACATATTGTATATTTTACACATTTAAAATTGCTAATAATATTTTGAGTATGTTGAATTTTTATCAATTAAAAATATCGAGTTGAATAAACATTGATGTGTTCTTTATTTGCGTCTTAGGAAGATAAACGCAGTGCTTGTAAACATAGTCGTTAGATAATGATCTTTAATTCAAAGTTACTGAAATATATTTTAATTTTCAGGTTATACAACCATTCTTCATTTCTTCAATCCCTAACTGCAATTTTTTTGTTTTGAAATATTTCCGGAATACACTGAAATAAAACGTTCTCAACTCGCCTATTTCTTTTTTCTATTCAATCCTACATGTATGATTGTCATAAATTGATTCTGTTCGGAATAAGTGGTCGGTACCATTTTTCTTTATTCCCCAGGCGTGAAATTGCACTATATTTAGACAAATCTGATTCCTAACAGACAAGAAGGCTTGAACCCAGTAGTGCAAATATCTTTTATATAAAATAGCAATGCAATAAGTTTGAGATCTGGAACGATTTGGAGATACACCGTCAAAAGTACAACCTATTTAAAAAGGATACTGCTGTAATTTCTAGGGACAGCTTTCAAAATGGATGACTCTTAGCAATAAAATACCTCGGTTTGATTCCGATTTGATGACACAATGACACCAGTGATACCCAGTACACAGTCAATGGTATATAAATATGTCGACCTATCATCTTCAATGTTTATATATGTTTGTCGACCTACTGTCTTTAAATTTCCACATTAATAACGCCAATGATACCCGGTACACAGTCCATTTCATACACATCTGTCGACCTATTGTCTTTATTTGTTCTTTATATAAGTATGTCGACCTATCGTCTTTATTTGTCCACTATATACGTCTGTCGACCTATTGTCTTTAGATGATGACTATATACCTCTGTCGACCTATCGTATTTCAATGTTCACTATAAACCTCTGTCGACTTATTGTCTTTCAATGTTCATTATATACCTTTGTCGACCTTTCGTATTTAAATGTTCACTATATATACCTCTGTTGACATATCCCCTTTAAATGTTCACAATATTACTCTGTCGACCTATTGTCTTTCAATGTTCACTATATACCTCTGTGGATATATCGCCTTTAAATGTTCACTATACATGTATACGTTTGTCGACCTATTGTCTTTAAATGTTCATCTTATACCTGTGTCGACATATCGTATTTGAATGTTCACTATTTACCTCCGTCGACATATTGTGTTTTAATGTTCAATTTATACGTCTGTCGACCTATTGTCTTTAAATGTTCCCTATATAAACGTCTGTCGATAGATTGTGTTTTAATGTTCATTATACACCTCTGTCGACCTTTTGTCTTTAAGTGTTCACTATTCCCGTACATGTGTATGTCGACCTATTGTCTTTAAATGTTCACTAAATGTACGTCTGTCGACTAACCATCCCTAAACGTTCACTATTCAAAGGAAGAAGTCCACATTCAAACACAATGTTTTTAATTTATATTATTGATCAATCAAATGAATTGGGTAAAAAGCAGAGCCTATTAAACCCTCCCCTAAAGCGAAATATCTGATGAGGGCAACAGTACTTATTTTCGGTGTTATTTTCTTTAATTTTCATTGTTTTTACAATATTTTGTGGTTAAAAAATAAACGTCAATTCCTTGAAATTGTATGATTTTGTTCGTGTTTGATTTATTTTTTTTTTTGGGGGGGGGGGGGGGGGGTGGGGGGTTGTACCGGAAGTAACGCTTTGAATGTTTTCGTCATCATCAGGCACTGACAGCAATAATGGCATCTGCACCAGACTTTTGGTTGACATCCGCGAGTATTGGATAGTAAAATGTCCTAATCGCGGTTATTACCGCCGAGATAAGAACAATCGATTCGGGGTTATCTTTTTTTAATTGTTTGTTTATACCGTAGTGGTTTGATGAGCTGCCTCCCTGCTTGATTCCTGCCAGTTTAGTTTTCATGTGCAATACTCTTACGTCAATTAAAATTTATTTGTAATACGTAGAATCTTAGACTTATAGCTTATGATGCAATACTGGATACAAACCACTGTAGAATCGTTATTGTTCGTGGGGGCCCAATGTTCGTGGCTTTCGAATGTACATCCCCACGCACGTATATATACAAGTAATTGTTAATATCTATCAAAATTATCCCGAACCTGCTACCAACAAAATTATTTCCCCACGAATCAGGAAAATTTTAGCTACTCACGAACACCGATCGACACAAATAAAAATGATTCAGTCAATATAATTTCAATTGAAGACTAAATGTTTTGTCATGGAATCAATCTGGACTTGGTTTCACAAAACAATCATAAGATATATCTTTAAAAGATTGTCAAAGATCAAATCTGTTGTTTATTTTGAAGATATGTGAAAATTCATAAGTCTCTTTCCCCGGATTTGCAAAAACTACGTATTGATATAGAAAACTGAGGTACATTGAAATATGTTTGTCAAAACATCGATTAAATATTGCTTCCAATTTTGTTACGATTGCTTTTTTTTTTTTGGGGGGGGGGGGGGGTTATTCATATAATCTTTTATTTTCCCCATCAGGATGTGTCATGCTACATAAAATACATACTTCATATGAATAAAAGACGCAAAGAAAAATCAAATGAAAGAGAACTATAAAGCACGTACATAAGCAGAAGATAAATAATGTGATTGAAGTTTTTTTTATTGTCAACTCATTTTGTCTTGTTCCTATTTTTCGAATCATCTCCAAACCAGAATCAACTGTTGAATTTTCTTCTTTTTTATTATTATTTTCTTGACAATTCTTGAATATCTACGATTTGAAATAGATTTTTAACGGATGGCATTTAAGGGGAGATTTAAAAAGACCCAATAAAAATCCTTTGCAGTGCATTACAAGCACTGGTACATATACGGGACGGTCCGAAAATTTGGGATTAAAAAAAACATGTAGGGAAAAAGTCCGAGAGGCTGCAATGGTAGATACATGTACGGAAAGGCCCGAGAGGTTGCGATTGTAGATACGTATATGGAAAGGCCCGAGGAATTGCGATTGTAGGTACCTGTACGGAAAGGTCCAAGATGTTGCGATGGTAGATACATGTAGTCTTATTCTATATCTTCTAAGCTACAAATGTACCAAGTCACACAAAGGTATTCATGTAAAAAGTCGTTTAAATCGTACTGAAACAGATTGAAGTACGGCGTATTTAGTGCAAGTCCTTATGCGTGAAAACCTCCACATATTTTTTACCGGATTTTTTTAATTCATCAAATTAAAAAAAATTACATGACTGAACATTAATGAACATATCAAGATATTGGCATACGTTTTGGGTTGGAATCATTTTGAATGAAATGTGATTTTCATTAAAAGGCAGCCAGACATCATCCTGTTTTTACAAAAATAGGGTCTATTAATTGTTTTATCTCTGCATTAACTGATGTTATTGGCATCACTGTCAATATATTTTATCATGTGTTTTTGTCCTGCAAATCTGGCGGATTTTTATCCAGTAATGAAAGACACCATGTTTTTTTTATACAAACACACTTACTCGCTCAATAAAATGTTATAATTCGTGACATAACAAAAAGTTCGTGCGCAAAGAATGCGCATGGTTGACTCCCATGCTATTCAAATGATGAATGGCCCTGAATCAATCAAAGTTTCTTTTAAACATTGAACGATTAATCTGAGTACCCCGTACTGGTTACAACATTAAGCATTCAACTGATTCTGTTCAAACATTCTTAAAACTTGGATTTTGTCATTATGTTTCCGGTTCGCTTAAGACAATGAAAAAGTAAAAAAAAAAATCGGTTTGTCTTTATGTAAATATCAAGCAATGCATTGCAATCAAGTTGTATTGTTCTGTTAAAAGAGTTCGGTAGTTTTTTTCTATTATAAACAATGGTATTTATTTCTTTCTTATAGAATGATGAATTGTTCACCGCGCATTACATGTATTTAGCCTATCCCAGGTTTCATTAAGCCGAGCGGGACGTTTCACAGAAAGAAGGACATTTACTGAGATGACGTCACAATTATTCTAAACAACGATATTAATGACCATACAAAGCCGAATTGCAACTGCTAAATAAATATTACGGGGGCTCGATGGTCGTGATCATCTTTAGACTGTATTGATCTCCTTTAAAAGAAGAGCTCTATATAAAAATATAGAAAAATACGCAAATTTAAAAGATAAAATATATCGAATTTTTTTTTTCTTCATTCAAAAAATTTATAGTTGTACAAATTATATCTGAAAATATTAAAAGGGATAACTGGCTATTTGTTGAGCATCCAGTCTTGTTTTAAAATATTGTATTCTTTATTTGTTTTCCCCTTTATATTTGGTTTTTGATTATCAATCAGCAAAATCAAGCTACTATCCTTTTTAAAATGCTGACCATTCGTCACAGGTTGAAACAAAAGAATTCCTCTACGTCATCAATTTGTTTTAGAAGGTCGAAAAATGTGATAAGAAGGTCAAATCTACAAACTTCTAGCATGGATTGTCTGTTCTTATGATATGGTTGCTATAAAATACAGGGGTTTTATGCACCCTCTAATATGAACAAAGGCACGTGTTTTTATCGTAACCTTTATTTCACCCTTTATCTCATACGGGTTGTGTATAATTCATATACAGAATTAGCTGCAGGTCGTTCATTCGAATTTGTTCAAACTGGGAGCTACAGACCTGTATCGAATACACCATACGTATACATATATCCCATATCAAATATAACCTCCGATCACCATCAACCCACGGCCTTTGGTTCTCATGCTGATATTGAAGTCTCGGGTTAAAATGGAAAATGATACAGATTTTGCAATGTACTGTCCTTCATGATATATTTCATTTTATTAATTCAAATATACAACATGTTGTGTATTTGATTTGATAAAATGAAATATATATCAGAAAGAACAGTATATGTATCATTCTCTATTGATCTAATTCACCAGTGACCCAATGGCACCGCTGATAATCAATCGATTAGTGAAATAAACTACATTTTTTTTTTGTAGCACAAATTAAAGGCTTAACTCTAGAACTCTAAAAATATAATTCCGACATTAATAAGTTATCTAATCTACTTGCATATTGCAGTACTGTTTAGATATAAAGGAGGCCAGAAGTCCTCAAAATTTGTCTTATTAAGTCATCATGGTTCTTTTCGCTATAAACTACTAATAAGTTTTAAAAAATCCAAATATTATTTTTTGCTTTAACTTTAGAATTTGAATTGAGTTCTTCATCTCAAGGAGATCAATTAGGTCTATAAATGGCCACGACAATTTAACCCCTTCACGACTTATCGACTCTGCAGCACTGATTCGGGCTAGCCTTATTAAGATAGTTTAAGGTGTCTGGTTTCTCTATAACAGAAGCGCATCAAATTATGAAACCTGAGAAAAATCGGTAGTTTTGCATTATAGTTGGAGACGATTTATTCACTCGTTTCGACATTTTGTAAAATGAACGAATAAACCAGTGATCTTCATACGGACGGAGCCATCATACATGTTTGAACTGCAAAATTGTTGGTGTGTTCAAAGAGTATAAGGCGGGTAAAATACATACATATACATCCGGGTAAATAAGTTATCAGAGAAAAAAACAACCGACATATTTCCGATAATTGTTGAAAATATTCGTTTTAAAAATTAGATACATGTATGACATTTGGATTAGATTATTAATTTTGAGCAATACTAAAATCTTTGATGTTTGTCGTGTTTTAGACTTGCAAAGATTTTCATTTTATAGATTGGTATGTGTTTCATATTTCTGTCATAGTCCAGATGAATTCTGATAGAAAACAAACCAACCTGAATTAAGAAAACCTTGGAGTAATGACCCACTATATATTAGGAATATAATTTTCTATAAAAACAATTGAAAGTTTTAAAAATAATGATATAAGTCAATAAAATTGTTTACACTTATTACTTATTATGAATACCAGCATTGTTTACATGACAAAAATGACATTAATAATAAATTATGTATTTTTTCAAGGTGAAAACCTCGGAGGTTGTAATAATTTTTTATTCGAACTTTTGAATATATTGTATACTAGTATACTATGATCTGCAGTACAATATTTAAAAAAAAAACAAAAGTATATCGCCAACACATTTGCACAGGTTGTGATTTTCATGTGAACTTGAAATATCAATATCAGCTTAATTATTGTTTGGTTATATTTATTATATTAATTATTTCTTAGCTTTATCTGTTGAATAAACAAACATATCAGAATTTCATCTTCCATGGTATTAATTTTAAAACGTTTTAGAATCTTATTTCCGGGTTTAATAACGTTTGAATTGTATAGAGGTATCATATCGGTGGAAAAAAATGCATTGTTGATGAAGAAATAATCGCTTGATACATGTAGTTTTTTAGGGAAATTCAAATCAGAGATTATATATTTATACCCTTTATAACATTGTTGCGTTCTCAATGTAAAATGTGTAATATTTTCTTGAACGGTTCTGAAAGGTGGATCTCTTAACATGGTAGGCAGCAATCATAAGTGGCCATCTTTATAGCGCAATTTGATTTGTGCCCTGCTTAACAATTAACAATTAACGAACGCCATTAGTTGATAAAAAAAAGACTGACAAAAGATTATAAAAATCAAATGTCCAAAAAATAAGCATTGAAAGCCTCAGGGAGAGACAAAAATATCCTAATGGCATTGCTTAGCTATAAATTGTACGAGAAGCAAGTAATTCCACTTCAGATATTACCTCCAATAATGTATGGGCGAAGTTTTGTACGTTAAAACAGTTTTAACTGATAAAAACATGAATCGCATCAATCTAATTGCGAAAGGTAAATGCACGTGTACCCCATAAAACAACAATCAATATAAGAATATAAAAGATTATCTTTCACTTTTTTGTGAATTGTTTTAATATTTATATGAGAAATATGTGTTAATTAAACTGTGATCCGGGTCTTTAAAAACTGTTGGTTCCGGGAAACCTTATAAATTAGCACAAAATATCAATTCTGTGAACAGAATCGTGGATATAAATCGGATTAGGGGATTAAATGGCTGTTGTTAATTTAATATTGTATCATTACAACGATATTTAAACAAACTCTCAAAGTACGGGGCGTAAAAGGTCATTATCCAATGATATGACGCGTTACAAAGAAGCAGGGCTGTCGGGAAGATTTTTAATTAAGGAGTTCATTGATTTGCTGTTTGCGGGATTGTCAATAGCAAACAACTCAGCGTCATGTTGGCTGTTTATGAATTATTTAATATAGATTATCACCAATAAAATTCCATCGATCGAAGTCAAATTGATAAAAAAAATCGTCCTCTGCTTAATTGGTAGATTTCAACAGATCAGGTCGGGGGCGAATTTTGTTCGGATATAAATTGATTAACCGTTACAGGTTCCGTGTGTTAACGTTTTCGACATCGTCAGATCTGTTGGTATTTTGTATTAATCGGGATAACAGTTTTAGTTAATTTTCAGTCAAAATGATACAAAAAAATTTCTTGTAGCGTGCTGGAAAAACGACAGAGTTTTCGCTCAATTGTTAGACTCGACCAAAGATACTTTCATAGATTTTTATTTTTTTAAAACTAAAATGCTGTCAAAAATTCTGTGGGTGCTGATTTCTACCTTCCTCTCATTGGGTAAGTTAAATCATTCTCTCTCTCTCTCTCTCTCTCTCTCTCTCTCTCTCTCTCTCTCTCTCTCTCTCTCTCTCTCTCTCTCTCTCTCTTGTATTTATATGTATATTCTACTTTTTAAAACATTATTTTGATATACGGTGTAGCCTTATTCCTTTTTTTTTTAATTATCGCACGTTCACTAATCACTCATCTAATTTTAAAGATTATTTCTTCAGTCGAAGAAAAAAATTCGGAGAAAAACAAATTTGATTTTACGATTCACTAATGATTATATTTGAATTGAAAACTTGCCGTAAACAAATCTACCATGACAATTTTAAACACGTAATAGCCTGTATTTAGATGGAATTCCGTTGAAGTTCTGCTTGAGACTAAATTCATGGACAAATTTTAATCTTAGATTTTTATGCTTTTAAACTTTGATATTTTTGGAGGGTTGTTTGAATGAAAAATCCCCACCACCCCCGGCCCTTTTTTAAAGACATAATACTGTTATATCTTATTTATTCAATGCACTTCTTAACCCTTCCTGCATATTTGCGGAAATGTACTTTTATATCTTTTGGGGGTTTTTTTCATGTAAAACGTTATAATGGTGACAGACTTTAACCCGTTATTCAAAAAAAAAAAATTTAAAAAAAAATCAGTCAGTCATGAAGCCATTATCACTTTTTTCTTCCTTCCTTTATTGTTATTGGTCTATTGTGTCAAATGTCCAAGTAAGATATGTTTATTAAAAGGAAAATAGAGACAAACTGGGGTGGGTTTTTTTGTAAAACGGGTTTAAATGAAGTTGGAGATGTGCATCATTTCTTGTTTGTGTGTTCAGTGCATTTGAAAAAAACGATCCGTTGCTCGAGTGTAATACGATCCAAACTAATAAAAAGGAACGTTTTTAGCTGTCAAAAGCAATGATGTCTGTCATCCTTTAATTCCTTACGATTTAAATGAAAACAAACGAAGCTTTATGTCATTGGTTTTGATTTTAACTATCGTGAGCAAAAATGAAGTAGAATACGTTTAAAGAGACAGGAAGGTTAACAAATTAATCCTCAGATTTCCTACATTCTATAAAAATCTATGTTTGATATTCTTTTACTATTGTCCTTTACAAAAATTTAGATTATTGATAATCAAAATTTATCATAAGTAGTCATGTTGTATATTTGATTTGATAAAATGAAATATACCAGAAAGGACACTATTAACAATAATTCAGTAAAGAAATCATCAACATATTTGAACTTTAACATTTTAGAATGTTCTTATACATTGTTATACAGAACTCTTCATCTCAGGAAATGAAAAACAGTTAATTAAAAAAAACAAGTTATTTTGTTTCCAATAGTAAGAGGGATTGATCGCCATTTTTATACTGTATTTAACTCCTTTAGAAGAAAAGTTTTATATGAAAATATAGTACAATTCTCTAATTTACAATGTAAAATTTATATGATTTTTTTCTCTAATGATATTTTATAGGTAAACAAATCATTTCTGAATGTTTTTGGTAGATCTTATAGTTAATTTGCTGACCAGCAAAACTCCTTTTCACAAAAGGTTATTTATAAGGATTTGCCAGTTATATTGTAAATTCTAAATTATTTTAGCATACTAGAATGTGCTTTGGTATTGATTGGTGTGAATTTTTCAGAGTTTTTTAGTTCTGGTCTACAAAAGCAAAAAATAAAAAATAAATAAATAACAAAATATCAACTCTTGCCGTTAATTAAGGGAGCTCGATGGTCATGGCCATTTTTAGACTGTATTGATCTCCTTTAAAATGAGAGTTCTGTACAAAAACATGGGAGAATACTCAAATTTACAAGGTAAAATATATTTTTTCTTTCCTTATTAATAGTTTATATAGCTAAACAAATCGTATCTTAAAAGTTTAAGCAAATCTGATGGTTAAGTTTACTGTCCATGCCAGCCTCTTTAATAGACCTATTACTGATATTACTGTTAGTACTATTGGGTTGGGTATTAAAACTAATACTAGAGTGTAAATACTGACGTCGTTAATGAAAATTGGTGCTCAATTTCTCCAAAAGACCCTCTGTTAACAATTCTTTTGTACTTAGCTGCGCTGCTGTAATCGGTGGATGTATGTATTAAATTTACAATATGGCAGATGGTCTTTTTTGACAACACATATCAGATGACTTACAGACTATTAAAAGAAGTATGTCTTCCGCAAAAAGATTAAGAATTGAACTAAACACTGATCAAATTAAAAACACAAATTAATCTCTAATTTGACAGAGAAAAGGAAAGAGATTTAATTCATCGATTATTTATTTTGTGTCATATGAAGGTACATGTACGTCTATTGAAACCTATCTATATATGAAACTGCGAGGCATGCATGTTGCGATGTTTTGTAAATAAACAAAGTTTGGACACAATTTTCCTGAGGCATAGAATGGTAAAACATTTTGGAAAACAGTTGATAAAATTGTGTGACAATAAGAAAGTATCATACATAAACGATATCGATAAATGATCGCCCAAACTTTTCCTAGAAAAGCGTTTTGTTTCGTCTGCCATTTTTTTTTCATCTTTTTAAACAATTATTATTCATTCAACTTCATCATACAACGGGGGACAGAGATAATAATAACGAAATAGAAACAAAACAAATTTAAATTAAGTTTTTTATTTGCTCAAAATATACATATTATGGCATTATATTTACATTCAGTGTATATTTGATATCAGAATTTCTTATCATTTTTCCCCACTTTGTTAGTAAGTTAAATAATACTAGCCGAAAATTTGAAACTGCGCGTTTCTCTCTCTCTCTCTCTCTCTCTCTCTCTCTCTCTCTCTCTCTCTCTCTCTCTCTCTCTCATACATCACCCATAATCCTCATTCCTTCTCTCACTGTAGTCCACAATTCTTGGGCTATTCTAGTATGGAAATTTAATTTTCCTATCTTGAATTTGGGAGAGGGAAAATCCCTGGTGAGTCGAACAGAGCTATTCTTGTCTTTTTGATTCCAAGATGGCCGTCCATCTGAAAGGTTAATTATGACTGCAGACGACTCCTCCCTGCCGAGTCTTTTTTTATGCGCTCCTAAAGACGAGGTTTTATTCGGCGTCGATGTGGGGTAATAGATGAAATTAACACAGCGTCTCTCATGTGTATATTGCTCGGTTATTGGAAACAAACAGATATAGAGCATTAAAATGTATACAAGGCGACCCTATAATAAATTTTATTTCGGGTTTTATATGTTTCTTTCATCTATCTTGGTTTTCTTATAATTTTGATGAGCTTTAATTTGTTTAAAATTTTCTTTTTCGGTTCTTTTTTATCATTGTAAGTTATTCTTTTATGTTTCGCGTTCTCAAAAAATAAGAACTTTGTATATAAAGGCATATTAAAATTAAAAAAAAAAAAGAGAGAGTTTCTTAAACAAATAATAAAACCTTAAAAGAAACATTGAAATAATATCAGAAATTCCGAGATACAACAGTTATTTTGACACACCTGCCGTACTTTGAAGTTAAGTTTCTGGGTCAACAGTCCACACTGATTATGTAACTTTCCGGAATCTTGACCATATGGTCCCGGTTAATTACAAGATAGCGTCCTAGAGTACATGCCAATCAGTTCGACACAGGTCTCCGTTATTGAAAAACGCACCTACAGTTTGTCTTTTGAATCTCTTTGGATATCTGCAAATGTTTGGACAGCAAAGAGTTTAATGCAATAAACACACTTCATAACTATTCAGTAAACTCGTCTAAGTGAAATGGAGTTGAGGAGAAACAATTTTTCTCGTTTTTTAAGGTGTATTTAATGTTGACCACTGCCCCAGTGAGGTTTCATAACTTTTAGATTATTTTTAACATGATAATATTCCATTTTAATTATCTGTTAGATACTGCGTAGTAGTTAATCAATGTGTATCTGTGATTAAAGAAGGTTGCAAACAATGGCCTTCGGTCATTCGGTGTTAAAACGGTTTAACTTAAACCCTTCACATGCGCGGATATTGGGAGGGGGCAGAGGGGGGGGGGGGGGGTTGGTCCTGAAATTCAAAATTACCAAATTCACTCCGTAAAATTAGGCCTCGTCCCCCTTCCGCGACAAGCAAACTTATCCCCCGGACTCTCTGGAAAAAAAATTCTTGATACGCGCATGCGCCTAGTTAGAGTTTTGTGGATTCTCTCACTTACTCCCCCACCCCACCCCACCCACTCGATTAACTTCACGCATCTATCTTCTTTTTAAATTATTTTATTACAACTAACAGGGGCATCATTTCCTCTGACTTTAAGGAGGTAGCGTAGAGTACTCGATTGAAACTTCCCGAGGTTGTCACTCATAAAATGCACCAATGTTACAGACGGATAACAATAGTATAAAACCTGACAGTAAGCTTTAGAATACAATGTCAAATCGCGAGAGGACTCGGGAGAAAATTGATAAAAGAAATCCGATCTATCCAATCTTTGAAACACAGAGAATGGATACTGTTGAATACCTGATGTGCTTGATCTTTGTTTTTCATTCTAGCATTTAATTAATACGTGTTATTGTTTTTAAAAAAAAACAGAAACAAAATCAAGGAGAAATATCGGTTTTACTTCCTATTAGATTTTGATTAGAGAGAGGTTGTTTCGGGAGGGGGGGGGGTCGGTTTAAATATAAAAATGTTCGGTTTTTTACATGTATGAAATAAACTTAGAAAACAAAACAACTAAGATTACATGTATATACATTTAATACCACTGTGCATATGAATAAGATTTAGAAGTTATAAATTGTTTTTGCTTCCATTTTCTAAATTGTTATTTTTTTTCGGGAGACACAATGTCTGTTTGAACCGTTTAAACTAGCCGGACTCTTTTACTGTAACAATCGATAGTCACGAAACATTTTCTCACATTATTTCTTTTTTTATTTTGGAATATATATTTCAACATTTCAGGTATCTGTACACAGAAAAGGGCGCTCCCAGATCCCAAGACGTTCAACGGAATGATGGCGGCCATGTCTTTACCCACAATGCAACAGGAAAATTTCCAAAAAATGTGTTTACAAAGTATGTTCATGTTTCTCAAACTACAATCGATTCAAACAAAAAATGATAAAAATTAAAAACCAGAAGTATTCAAACATTTCATGACCAACAGGGGAATAGTAACAACTGCATGTAGGATTCAAACAGAAAATGATCAAAAAATTAAAAAGCAGAAGTATTTAAACATTTTATGACCAACCGGGGAATAGTAACAACAGTAGATTCCTTATTTTACATGACTCCGCTGTTTTAATTGTATAAAATCGCGAGAATGTAAAATCGCGAGCACCGAACTTTTGCTATAATTTCACGTAGTTTATGTCTGTTTTGAATTGTCAAAAATAAAAATTAAGGTATTAAAATTCACAAGGGGTATTGATTCCATAAGGATCTGCAGTTATATTCATGCAGTGGAATACAAATAGGTATTTGTTGGAAAGAGTTTATTCAATGATAATTATCACTGGTTTAGGTCTAAATAATGGTTTATTTGTTTATAAAACAAAGCTTATATACTTTGTTAAACAGTGTTTTTATTTCGAATATGCATAGCAAAATAAACACGGCAGAAGTTTTCCTCATCATTTGATAATGGTTCTATGAATAAAAAGTGTGTGGTCAAATAAAGATACTCAAACAATACCTAATGACTACATTTGTACATTTAAGGTGAAACAAGTAAGTTTGTTCCTTTATCAAGATTTGTCCCGATGCTGAGGCGGATATATTCACAAACAAGAATGTTATTCGCCAAAATAACCTTGAATTTTCACAAGCTTTCGAGGGTGTTTAAGCTAATTTATAACTGAGTTTGTTCATTAGTTACTCTTTTGAAATTTGCAATAGCAAAAATCATTTTACTTCATTGCACGTGCGATATACATGCATCGTATTTTTATGTAACTTTTTTTCAATTGATACCGGTATTACATTTTTAGGAAAACTGCTATGAATGAACAATTATTTTAGTTATTAACAGAATCATTATCAGCCGGAATAAAAAAAATTATGTTTAAGATGTCTTTTCTTTTTAAGAAGGGGCTTTCAAATACCGTTTGGTAATCGACTATTTTCAAGTCTTCTGTATAACAACTTCTCCATGCTAGTGACTGCATTGAAAAAAGTTCATTAAGGAAGCTTATTGATGGCCCATTTATCGATAAATTCATACACAGCAAATAAATACACAATCTGAGACGGGAGGGAAAATCGAGCCGCACATAAAACGACGCCAGAGGGCGCTAGATAACAACGAATGCAAATGTCATTTTTCTCATCTTAAGCACGTGCGTTTTTGTGTTTAAAACCGTATACCCCATAGAGCCGATCACGATTAGTAGAGTGTAGAGTATGGATGAAGTGGGAGAAAGTCGACCCGTTAAAGGGCTAGGTGAAGTATATAAGGGGAGATAAAAAGTTTTAGTACGCTTGAAGAACGTGATCGGAATATAAAAAAAAATGACACCATTTTGTTTTCCACTCAATAAGGTTTGGTTTATAAAATTAAATGATATGCAGATTAATCAGATAAATTGGCACACATTCGCATCACTTTCATTCAATACCGGTGTTGTATTTGCATTTCAAAGTATTTCCGTTTTTATCCGCGTCGGGTAGTTTGTGTCAGCCGTAATGGCTTCTTATCAATTGTTTCAACGCACACCGTGAACCGCAGAAGTTGAATAATGGATCCATAAATACCCAAATCTCGTCCAGATCTCGCGTAATTATGCTAATTCGCTCACCAACAGATAGTTTTAAATGTGAGCTGAAGATGGATTTCTCTTGTCCTTCAATATCTCAGCAGTTACATCTAAATCATTCAAAATACGGGGAAAAAATCGCGGATCTCCTGCAGAAGTTAAAATAAGCGGTTCATGTTTTTCGAGTACTTGATCTTTTAATACAGTTATTTCGACCCAGGAAAGCTTATAATAATTGAATGCGAAAACTAGGTGCAATATACTAAAACCATTTAACTTACATATCGATATATAATATAATCCGGGTAACTAAAGTCCGAGTCCCCCCCCCCCCAAAAAAAAAAAACCCAATAACAACATCATTAGAAGATTTCTACTGAAACCAGATTACGTAGGATCCGGAAGTAAAGCACCGTATGGTTTACACAGTTCAAATTCACAAACATCTCGGCTAGCTTTGTATTGTTTATATTCACACACAATCAACTTACATATCGATATATAATCTAATTCGGGTAAGTTTTCACCCCCCCCCCCCCAAAAAAAAAAAAAAAAAACAGAACAAAAAACAAAAACAAAGAAAAAAACAAACCAAAACAAAACAAAAAGAAAAAAAAATTAGATAATTTCTATGGAAACCAGATTAAGATAGTGGAACGCTGAATGGTCAACACAATTCAAACTGACAAACAGATCGGCTAGCTTTGTAATTTGGACTGTCATTTAGACTTTGTTTAATCAAATTAATCGTATTTCATTTGTAAATATCAAATTAATGTTTACCGGCATATTTCTTTCTATCGTCAATAAGTATATTATTGTTACTACGGAACATAGCCCGACATTGGTACACATCAAGGACAATTGTACGGTCTTTAATTTCTCTGGTAGAATTATAAAATTAGTACTTTTAAGATGTAAAAAATCCAATAAGTATCTTTGAACATAGGTTTAGAAATTATTGTTAGGAATTGATAGTTGAGACAAATCAAAACGGATCTCTGAAATTTGTTTTAGGAAGTGATATTTGAGAAATATTCAAAGTACCTATTTGATTTATGAAGTATTGGAATGATATCTGACTATAGTTCTAGGCCGGAATAGCCAGGAGAATCAGATACACTAACACAGAACTTATCACCATAGAACTGATCCCATTGTGCTCAGGTTGATATTTATAATCTGCGATCATCTCAACAGAAAAAATATCCCGATCAAAAATGTTTATTTTACCAAACACAAAAACTTCGTAAACAAACGGCGGTTTTGTTGCGTATATATAGACAGAACAAAGCATGCATGTAGGTCAGTGTTAAAATAATGTATGTAAATTGATCCCCACTGACAATATAAATTATACATGTAACAACAACAACAACGAAAATCGGAAAAAGATTATAAAAGATGCACTGGATGTATCATATAGGCGGTGCTCTTTGGCCAAAAAAAATATTGTGGATTTAATTTGATTTCATTTTGTCCAAGCAAAAAACTTTATTTTTCTTTTTTTTCTTTTGAAGGTATACCAACACAAGTTTTACTTCAAGAGATATACTCTCGTATGGGACGAGAAGACTCGTGAGTTCTCTCTCTCTCTCTCTCTCTCTCTCTCTCTCTCTCTCTCTCTCTCTCTCTCTCTCTCTCTCTCTCTCTCTCTCTCTCTCTCTCTACCGTACTAACATTCATGTAGACGATACCTGATGCCGAGTAACCATTGTATTATATTCCATTTTGTCATTTTTGACCATCTCTAACACAGTTTCATTCTGATTTTAGAATGAGCAAATCACTTCCGGATCCGGTTGACCAGGACCTAGACAGAGCATCGCAGGAAGACAACATTATGGCACAGAAACGCGGCGGTAGACATAAGATTTCCGGATTCTACAGCAACTGGTAGAGCGCTTCAATGAACTATGTTCTCCCATTGTGGGACGTCATCTAGAAATCAATTGTGTTACGTCATCTAGAAATCAATCCGTGTTTCCTACCGAGATAAAATAAAATCATTTTAACATTTATCTTTTTCACGTGTTTTGGTTTGGTTTTGGTTTTTAAACTCATCCATGCCACAGGTGTTTGAGACAGGACCGATCCCTCCTTCTATCCACCTAGACCCCCGGGACTAAACTCATCCATGCCACAGGTGTTTGAGACAGGACCGATCCCTCCTTCTATCCACCTAGTCCCCCGGGACGAAATATGTTCTGTTAGCCATATTTTTATTTGAAAAGCCGTAAAGAAGCCTTAAATGAAACATAATTTAAATATTGTTGTCCTGTACAAAAATTGATCTGCTATATATTCCTTAGAAGACAAATTTACTTCTTACGAAAATTAATGATTCTTTCAAACCTTTTTTATCATTCGAGTTTAAGTTACATGCAGACTTATCATACTAGCAGGTTTTTGCAGCAAATTCTAAAAATACAGCTCATATTGCTTTAATAAGACATTCTAGGCTGAGAAACACCATGAGCAGTGTATGTATAGATTACTATTTATTCACCTTAATTACAATGATTTATAGACCCTTGTGCATTGTTTGGGTTTTCACAGTAACTCACGTATGGGGTGTTTAAACTAGAATTACTAGTATGTTAACGCGGATCTAGAAGGGAAGACCCCCATACAATTTAAATCTTAATCTTTATAAGGCATTGACCCCCCCCCCCCCCGCACCCAACACAGATATCCCAGACCACGCACGATATTGATAAGATGACCATAGATACTGCATTTTATCAAAAATTCACATTTTGATCAATACGTTCGGTTTGTGTTTCCTCCAGCTCTGTGGTAAAGTCCCAGAAAGATCCGATGGCGTCTGTACGAATATAACACATTAAATAGGATTTATTTTGTTTTTTATGGTTTATTGGTAATAAAATCATGCACTGCACATTCACACATAGGGCCCTACCAAACAACAACATTCACACGACAATTGTATGAAAAAGTAAAGATCGCATTGTAAATTTGACAAAAACAAAACGGTCAAAAATGTCAAAAACAACAGATCGGATATTTCCGGGGGGAAAATTGTGCATAAGATATCACTAAAATTAATCGGTTTAAACCTTGTACTTTGCGTAAAATACTTCTTACAAATTATGCATAAACTCAATATACATATACAATAGGTTCATGCTTTGAATAAATAATACATTAATCTTTCTTATCATTATAAATATCAAGCATAGAAGTTTAATCTTATGCGGTTGAACTGAATAACTCTAGATCTAAAAAGGTATATTATTTGTATATTTGGGTTAAATAATAAAGATATATCCATAATATTGAGTACAATCGGACAGATTCTTTCGTCAAGCTATTCTTATATGTCATTCTTTGCGACTTGATGGATCTATTTTATGATGTGGTCATTCACCAGCCTATGACGCCAACGTAAAAGGGTTCGTTCGTGACACTTGGCCACGAAACACTTAATAGCCTATGCTCTGATGCCTAACATTATCTGATCATTGCAAAATAAACCTAAAAAAATGAGAAGAATTTCGTTCCCAATATATGACAAACATGTAACAAGAGTTAACTCAAAAAATGCAATTACAACTTATGGGAAAGTAGTGTAGCTTTTTCGTCTTATAGTTTGCAACAACCTTTACCCTTTGCAAGGCATAGATATTATGAATAAAAAAAATAATTATAATTCTCATTAAGACCAGAATAAAACATTTCACGTTTTTTTGTTAATTGTTGATAATGCTTTAAGTTGCAAGATATTAACTTGTTACCAGTGTAGGAATAATACGAAAATTACTATTGCGAAAATCGTTCCTTAAGACAAAAAGTTCATTTCTTTAAAACCCGAAGGCTTCAGCAATTTCATGTAAGACACGCCCTCTACTGGCAGGACCACGCCTTCTTCCTCCTCCTCCTCCTCCGCCGCCGCCGCCGCCTCGGGGTCCACCAGGACCAAGACCAAGCTCAGCTGCTTCGGCAGGATCCATCATCATTCCTGCCAGTCTGCCTAGCTCTCCAAAACCACCGCCGCCTCTTCTACCACCACCGCCTCCCCATCCACCGCCAACGCCTCCCCAGCCTCCGCCGCCTCCACCCCAACCGCCTCCGCCGCCGCCGCCGCCGCCGCCGCCGCCGGCTCCACCTCGCTGTCCGGGAGGAACATCACCGGGCTCAGGGATCAGACCTAGCACCTCTTGCCATTGTCGAGACATTCTTCTTCCCCCGCCGCCGCCGCCGCCGCCGCCGCCACCACCGCCCGGTGCTCCCCATGGATCAGGTCCAGGCTGTGCCCATGGATCTGCTGCTGCTCCACCACCGCCCGCTCCTCCACCAGTCGCCCAAGGATCTGCACCACCACCTGCTACATTCCAAGGATCTGCAGCGGCACCCCATCCGCCGCCGCCGCCTCCTCCTCCTCCACCGCCCCATCCACCACCGCCGCCACGTTGACCTCTGCCTCGTCTTCCACCTGCTGGCGGATCTGGGGGCTCTGGTGCCAAACCTAGCATGGTGATCAGCTGCTTGCTCATGGCGGACTCCACCGCTCGTTGGACGGGATCAGGAGTAGTTGGTGGTGGCGGTGGTTGATAGTGTTGATTGGTGGCGCTATTTGTGTGGTTTGTATCGTAATGCGAATACTGTTGCTGTCTTTGTTGCTCCTGTCGCCTTTGGATCTCGCTGCGGTAACCTTTGCCGACTATGTATGGATCTCGAGGGAAGCTACGTCTCCTTGGGAGTCGAAGGAACCTTCTCAGCTCAGGTAATATGTTAAGTACAGCTGTACTGACGGAGCCCTTGAGATGGGCGGGGTTAATATTCATGGATCGCAGGAAATCGGCGCCTGTGGCGTACAGGAGGGTCATGATTGTCTGTTGATTTTGGCCCATTGATTTGATCATGCTCAGCATCACGTTTCTGAAAAAGTACCAATGCAATTTGTATAACAGCAACTTTTCATTCCCAATATCCTGATATCAATGTAACATGATTGCTAAATTTTCACCAAGACAATTCTCTGTATGACACATAGAACTAAAAATCACTACTATTCATATGCATTTATATTATAGCGATTTCAAATAGTGGAAAAAAACTCATAACATTATCTTTGGCAATAAATCGTAAAATCACAGAAAATAACAACTGGTACATGTATACTAGTAGTTGAGACATACCGTTATTTTGCTCTCTGTTGTCATAAACATAGGTCATTTACATTGGGATACCTGCACTTCCATGCATTGTTGAGGCATATCAACCGCCACGGTTAATTACATAATCATAAACAAAACTTAGAATCTTACCTTGATATAGGATCGACGGATTCCGGCGTCAGGTCGTTGACGTCAATAATGACGGGCGGCTCTGTCGGGATGGGCGTGGTCGTCGTCGGCGCCATCGTTGTTGTGGTGGGAGGCGGCACATTAACTGGAATATCGAACCTAGACGTCCCGACCTCTAAGAAGCTGTTCCATTTGTTGTTGTTGTTCATCATGTTGTTGTTGTTCATCATGTTGTTGTTCATCATGTTATTGTTCATTGTCTGGGTATTAAAGTTGGTCTGTGTGTTCTGAAAGGTACCCCTGTTTGCTGAGGCGTCTACACCCAAACCCCAGGCAGCTTGGCTGGATTCGGTGGGTATGATGGAAGCAAAGTTTGATGAAGAGCCTGATTGCATATTCATATTCGATTGGCCAATTGTTAAAGATCCTAAATCGCCAGATTGAAGGGAATTCGTGGATCCGAAAGTGTTAAATGTGTTGGAAGTATCTGTCTTCATTGTCTTTGAAATATCAACATTGTTGTTGAAAGTATTAGAAACACTCATTGTATTCGATTGATCAAACTTGTTGAATGAGTTCTGACCTCCAGAGGAAACACTTCCACCAGCCATATTCTGATTAGATCCGCCACCAGAAACCTGGAACCCCGATAATGACTGAAGGTTAACGAAAGAGGCGTCCCACGGTGTGGTAGCTTGTGTGGTAGTGGTAGGTCGCCGTGTGGTTGGCGGTGGTGCTTGCGTGGTTGGTGGCAATGGAGCTCTTGTTGTAGGAGGGAGGGTAGGACGAGGTGTCAGAGGCTGAATAACTGGCCTTGAAGGTTGCTCAACTCGAACTTCTTTTCCCGAAGAACTTGTCATTTGAACTCGCTTTGTGGATGTTGATTGTCCAATACTGGATGACGACATAGATGATGAAGATGAAGCAGAGATAGATGATGAAGAGCTGGAGGATGCCGGTGACAATCCTGTATTGTCTATGTTGTAGGCAGCGTCCCAAGATGCACCTGCATTTCCAGTAACTGCTGGATCAACTATTGGTTGTGTTGAGTCTACGAAAGCTGCATCCCAGTTAGAGCCAGATGCCCCAACTCCCATGTCAAGTCCACCAGTGGCAGTATTATCAAACATGTAGGTGGTATCCCACGCGTTGTTGGCTCCAGTGGCTAGGTTAGAAGTGTCCATCATTAAATCAACATTGCCTGTCATCCCACCGGTTCCCCATTCTGGCGCTGTGTTTCCAAGACCTGTTGCATCAATCATGCCGGGGTCTACCATTTGTCCATCTATTGCCATGTTTCCCATCGAATTGATGTCCATTACAGAGCTACCGGAAATGGCCAATGAAGACGTGTCACCAGAAGAAGACTGAACACCAGTATCAACATAGGCATTCTCCACCACTGGCGCCTCTGTTTGTGGGGGTTGCTGGGTAGCCAAGGGCGCATCAGTTGCTATAACGTTTGTCATTCCTGCAGATTGTTCAGACATTGTATTCGTGCTCGCAGTTTCTGTTTTGGTGTTAACAATTTTATCCTTCTTAACATCACTCTGCACAACTTCACTTGCTGATACGGATTTAGATTCCAAATCCATCGAGCTTGTTGAGGAACTTGAAGAGGAACTAACTGAATCCACTTGGTTCGCTTTTTCTAATGTGGTAGCGGAAGGAGCCCCATCCATTGAGCTTGTCATGTCGATTTTCTTGCTTTGATCTGTTGAATATGGGAATGTTTGGGCGCCACCCATTTGAACTTTAAGCATTATATCGGTAAGTGCCTTGAACATATTAGCTAAAATAGCATTTGGATCTTGTCTACCCTGTGATTTTTCAGTCTGTGTGTCTACTTTAGTTTCTGTATTAGTGGAAGAAGTTTGGGCCGTGAGGTCTGAATTTGAACTAATGTCCCCTCTGCCTGGAACTGTTGCATCGATTGCCACGGACTTTGACGCCTCTTTCATTGTGTTTGTTTGTCCACTTGTCCCACTGGATTCCAAAGATGACATTGTTTCACTGGTTCCTGAAACCTGGGTATCTACAGTGCTCTTTTGGGCGGTGTCCATGGCAACGTCGCTGCCGGTTTGTTGTGCGTTCACCGATATTTCTGATTTTGTGCTTTCAATCGAGGTAATCTTTGATGATTTCCCATCAATGCTATTTTGATTCAACGATTGGGACTGTGCTGAGGCCGCTTTCAATTGTGGTATAGGTTGTTCACCCATTTCAACGTTCTCGGTATTTGTTACCACCACTTGTTTTATAACAGGATCAGGAGGCGGAGTTAAACTCAGTGAAGCCTTATCACCTGATATTACAGTATACGAGTCTGATTTTTGTGTATTGACAGTCTCCACTTGTGATTTGGATTGCACTGACGAGGACAACGATGATGTCTGCGATACTGATAGATCAAGGCCATAATCAACTGCTGTTGGCACTGGTGTTGTTACAACTTCTGTTGTTGTCTTTTGTGTAGTTGGGGCTGCAGTCGTTGTAGTTCTAGTCGTAGTAGTTGGCGCCTGTGTTGTCGTTGTTGTAGTCGCCCTAGTTGTTGTTGTAGTTGGTCTCTGGGTTGTACTAGTACTAGTTGTAGGTCGTAGTGTTGAGGTTGTAGTAGTTGGTGCTTGTGTGGTAGCTGGTTCCGTTGTTGTCGTTGTTGCTTCAGTTGTTGTGGTTGTTGCTTTCGTCGTGGTTGTTGGTTCTGTGGTAGTAGTAGTAGTAGTAGTAGTAGTTGGTGTTGTTGTTGTTGGTTGTTCTGTTGTTGTTGTTGTCGTCGTCGTCGTAGTAGGTGGTGGAGATGTTTCCGGTAATGATGTTACAAAACCAAGTCCAAATGCACTGTCATGTGCCACCTGTCCGCCTGCCGAAAGAACCGGGCCAACTTCAAAAGCAGTAGTATCGGACATTCGCAAAAGTGTATGATCCATTCCACTAGGAATAATTCCGGTGTCAAATCCAGATGATAGTCCCTGACCAGCAAAGTTAGACGACAGAACAGATCCTTGCCCAACATTAGCAAAGTTGGATTCATGTACAAAGCTGGCGTCAGCTGCGGCAGATCCTGTGCTAAATTGATCAAATCCCCCAGTCATCATATTACCGTCGTAAGGTACGAAAGATGCAGAATTTTGAAAATCGGCATTTACGGTTTCTCCGGGAGGTAAAGGTATAGATTCGACTGGTCCAGCCGCCAAAAACTGTTCACCTGCATTATTTGACATGTCAACGAAAGAAGACTGAGAATTCATTGAAGTAGGCTGATCAATAAATAACGAATCTAGATTGGTATTGGAAACAGAAGAGTCCATCCAGCTAGTGGACGCCATGTTTTGCTGAACGTCAGTTGGTAAGTTGAAATTAATTTGATACGATGGATCATTCATTCCATACTGAAGTCCAAGTCCCTGATTTAGACCGTCAACGATTAAGTTCTGACCTTGTGGAGCAGTGTCAAGGCCATTGGAGATCCCCCATTGAGTTCCTCCGGCCCCGCCGATATTGATGCTTCCTTTAATAAGGATTGGGCTTGATATAAGCTGATCCTTGCTGTGTGATCCTCCTTCGGGTGGAAGAGTGCTAGGAGGAATTTGTGGTGGAAGTGTTGTGCTGAAAATCCCAACCGGTCGTTCTGGAGTTGGCGATGATGTTTCTTGTACAATGTTGTTCGATGATTTAATCTCCAAAACAGTAGAAGGAGTCGAAATCTCATCTGGCATAATTGTGATGACTTCCAATTTCTTTGTTGGTACTGGTGGTTCTGGTTCTGGGTTTGTATTTACTCTCTGAACATTTGTGTTTTCTATCAACGTATTTGTGGTTTCAATTTTAAGACTGTTTTGATTCGGCATTGCTTGCCAATTCCCTGTTTCTATTCCCATGGTAGAATCTGTTTTTAAATCAGTCTGAGAATTAGTCGAAACTGAAGAAGACGAAGATGAAGACGAAGATGAGGACGAAGAAAATGAAGATACAGATGATGACGTTGGTTCTACATTCATTTCGTTGATATTTGTTGTATTCACTACAACGGACTCTGTTCTTCGTGTATCAGGCCGTACTTGTTGTGAATCAGATGCCAGTTTGTGGGCAATTTTTCTGGAAGGAGTTTTCTCTTGTTTCTCACGAAGAATCTTTTCAATAGCTTCGGATTTGACATTTTGGAAGACTTTTTCTGTATTCAGTCGTTCTTTTCTTTGTTGAATATTACGATTCATGTTGGATACATCATGTCTGACTGAAAATGAATTCTTTGATTCCCTATTTGGTGAAAAGCTATTAATGGTTCTAATTTCTACTCTTCCTTGTTGTCTGTCAGCTAAATTTTTCCTGTTCATATCCTCGTTAGCAATTTCAATATTTCTTGCTTCCAAGACATCGTTTCCATTTTGGGTTATTTCTTGCTTTTTGGTCGTGGAAACTACTTCAGATTTGACAACTGAAACTGGTGCAGGTTCCTTTATCGTAGTTTCTTCTGTGATTGATACAGCCGCTTTGTTATTTTGTCCCGATGAAATTTTCTGTGTCCTTAAGAATGACTCTCTAGCCTCAGACTCTGACACCTGTGACATTTTGTTATAACCAAGGTCAGCTGGACGACTAGAGAGGGACCCGCCAGCGATCGTGAGAGAAGGCCCAGACATAGAGGAAGGAACAGCATAATTTTCATTACTGCTTGGGATCACAACAGTTTGGCGGAAGGATGATCGAGGGTTCGGTTTTGAAATCTGTTTCACTACAAATATTCCTGAATCGCCCGATGACTGTGGGTTGTTGGACATAATTGCTTGTACATTAGATATAACAGTCGATTGGGCTTTTGAAGAAGAGACAGTCTCTGGATTTGATATAACCATTTCGTTTTCAAAGGATTGTGTTTTCGTCTCAGATGAAGGAACTATTTCTTGTATAGGCTCGACTGGTCTCTGATTTTGGTTTTCTGTCTGGATGTTTTCAACAGTCTTAGTTTCAGATTGTGACGTTATTGAGACATCTGCTGCATTTGTTTGTTTCTCAGTTTTCATCTCAATGTCAGCTTTCTGATGTCCGTTAGAAGATACTCGTTTGGAAACAGAAGTATTTGTGATCTCAATGGAAATTGATGGCGGCATGCTGTTTGAGTGGACTTGTTGCTTGACTTGCTGGGCAACATCGATATTGGATGACTCCATTATAGATGGCGGCATGCTGTTTGAGTGGACTTGTTGATTAACTTGATGGTTAACGTTGACCTTGGTTGACTCCACTATTTTTTTTACTGGTACCCCTACAGAACCGCTAAAAGAAGACATTTTACTTGATGATATTCTTCCATTCAAGAGGTCCCTTGCTGAAATTTGAAGGCCTCCCTGATTTCCACTCAGAAAGCCTGGCGGAGTTACACCTTGGTTTTTCTTTCTAATTTCAGTCCGTATAACCTTTTTAATTCCACCGCTGGGTGTATTTGTAACTTGGACGGTCTGAATGGTTTCCGCGTTGCCACCCTCTTTTACATAGGTTACCAACTTCTTAAGTTTCTGTAACGCCAGGGAAACAGCAGAGTGGGGTTTCTTGTCTATTCCACTATGGGTGTTATTGACGACAAAAGACACAGAATGGACTGTTTTACCATCTTTGACAGACGGTTGAACTTGTGATGCCAGTCCACTAGTGATGGGTACTGAGCTATCGATCCCCGACAGTGAAGACTCGGAACCAGTGATTCCAGACGAAGCTGACCATTTAACCGACGTAAGAGGAGAGCTGTGTGACATTCCAGAAGATGAGAAAGAAGATGAAGATGATGATGAGGAAGACGACGATGATAAAGATGACGATGATGAGAAAGAGGATTGTCCAACGACTGGCTGGGACTCAGTTTCTACGTTTGCGGAAAGTGGTGGTGAAATGAGGCCAGTTTGACCCTTCATGGATCCAAGACGACCCACGTTTGAGTTGGCATTAGAACCCGAGAAGCTCACTGTGCTTTTCTTGAGAGAGAAACTGTTGTGTGCTCGTGTAACGGGATTCGGTGTTACCGGGGTAGTCCGCTTCGTGCGAGATAAAATCTTATCAGTGAATTCAGATGAGGACTGAAACCGATTTAACAGATCTGTTGGGTTGATCTTTTCCTTTGTATCCGTCATCTTGCTGGCACTCTCAGCGATGTTCTGGTCAGCTGTCTTCGCACCCTCTCCAAGATAGGGCAACATGATGCCTTTTGGTTTTGGAACCTTTCCTATTGATACGCTTGGAAAAGCGGGTTCCACATCTTTCCTGATCTGCACTTCTTCGTTGGCTACTTTGTTGGACGTCCGGGCATTTCTCTCGTTAAAATCAAAAATTGGAACAATGGGCTCCAGCGATGGGTCTGTTTTCAAATACCGAAATGCTGTGCCTGATGTTTGCTTTCCTTGGGTGGCAGAGTTCAAATTTTTCTTCAGAATCGTTTCTGGGGGAAGAATAGCGATGTCAGCGCAGTTATAATATTCCTCCTGTGGCCCACATCCTGTACGGCTCGAGCCGTCTTCACATTTACCCCAGTTCAGCGCTACAACAAACAACAGAATTAGTTTATTAACAACTGGTGGTAAATGTGTCTAATAAGATTAATGTAGAAATAACAAAAATCATAATACTTGTGATAAGTTTTTTAAAAAAGCGTTTACTTTCATTCAGCGCTAAAACAAACAACAGAATCAATTTATCAATAAGAGGTTTATGATTCTAATAAGATTAATGTAGATATAAAAAAAATCATAAAACTTGTGATAAGTTTGTAAAATAAACGTTTGCTTTCATTTAACGCTAAAACAACTACATAATCTTTTTCATAATAATACTTTTGAAGATTTTCTATTTTATTGTCGGCGCAAATGCAACGTTTGAAATTAATGATGAATTTTAGTCGAAGTTATTATTTTCTTATTGTAATATATAGCAATTAAAACGGGTTTAAATGGGTTATTACACAGAATAATAACAAATAATGATCAAGTTTCTTCTTCTTTTTTTGTAAATGAATATATGTAAATTTCAATTTACATTATTTTCTTTTTATATTGAAAGTTCAGACCATGTTGATTTGATTTCATTATGAAGAATATTACATTAGAAAGATATAGAAGATATGTGTTAAAACTCTTTGAAATTTTCCCCATTGAATCATTGTAAAAAACAAAAAAAAACCATTTTTTAGAAACTTCACACAAACAAAATGAAGTATACTAAGTTTGAACTATAAATTGTGTTGTTCAACATATAATCTATTAACACGTTAGTATAAAAGCGTGTTAATGAATGAAAAAATCAAAATTCCGATTGGAATACATAGCAATCAAATCAACATTATTGCAATCAATATAAAAAATATAAATAAAACATGCGATTGTATTAAATAACACATTCTTGTGAAAAATTCTTCTGTTCATTTCCATTGTTGGTTCACATCACAGAAATACTTTAATGAAAAAAAGGTTTAGCATCGGAAATACTTCTTTATTCGAAAATAAGCTGATTCGATTAACTCGAAGGTTTCCCTATTATTCCTTTTCACCTCAAACCTAGATGTTCTATTTGGCCCCAAAAACATCTGGTTGAAAGACCAAAAAGCAGCAAATTCTCCCATTAAAAAAAAGTTATGTCGACCAAAAAACATTAACGTAATTTTCTAAATCATATTTTTGAAACAAAAATTTATATGAGCCGTAGATTGCAATACTGAAATTTCTGTACAAATCGTTCCAAACAGCTACAATTGGTTCTGTAGCAATAACGAAATATATCAATTGAAAGTGGTGGATGCATTTTTTTTATAATCGAGATTTCTAAAATTATCCTCCTTAATTGTTCTTTGTTTATATTAATATTTAATTATATATTACAAATAAATACTATTTTTAATAGTTTTTAGATGATGATTTTTATGAAATCTTGAAAACCAAATATATAAATACACGGGCTTTATAAAAATCAATTTTACGCATATCAATTCAGATTCTTTACATAATTTAAGTGTCATGTATAGAGCTAGATTTTAATCATTAAGATATCTTTTATATCTCGCATATTTTTGAATAATAATCCATCTCTCTCTCTCTCTCTCCAATTTTTTCTATACAAATAATATATAGGAGACCATTAATCAAGCGAAGGAGAGGACCCCCCAACATATCTGCATTATAGGACAGAATATTCAGGTATCTATAATGGATATGCCTTTTAATACTTCTATTCCCCGTCCTATATTGATCAATTTGTCAGACGTGCCTTACTTGTTTAAGTGCTAACTAACCGCTGTTTACCAGTTTTATCACGCGTTTACCAAAATAAGCATGTCTGTGGACGCTACACGAAAAATCGGCCCGGGGACATGCGCATTGACATCAGTGGGTTGAGAGCCATTTAAGGGCAATAAAAACCATGTACAAACTCGTGCCGTAATCATTAAGCCTGGGTAATGTTGTCCACAACTATTTGTCGCCGCGTAATGCGTTCAGGTGAGGGGCTATTAATTACTGGCGTAAAGCAAGGGGACTTCTTAAGTGTTTGTTTGTTTGTTTGTTTGTTGATATTTTCGCGAGTGCAATTCCATATGATCGGTTATCATTGTTTGATCTATATTTCTGGTATGTGTTAGTTTGTGAATTTTTGTACTTAAACTATAATTATATATAGGCCAATGCATTTCATTTCCGCATCAATATACATGTATATTCTGGGATATGTTTTGATATATAGTTCATAAAATTAATTTATACTATTTATAAGAAACTGACTTTTTTAAATTGCATATTTAGGGAAACTATTAAATGTTTAAATTGGATGAATTGAATAAAAATGAAAAAAAAGAATGTTTTTTATTATTATTAAACGTTTAAGAATTCTGATATAATGCAAAAGAACGATGTGAACTTTAGTTAATGAAGGTTATTTTAATATTACAGAATTACGTGAATTGGTCTAGAAATAAAAGCCCCCCCCCCCCCCCCCCCCGTCTCCGCCACCAAAATTAGCTATTTTTAAATGGAGTTTCTAACCAAATTAACGATATTAATTGAGAAAGTCTCCATGTGTGTAATACCTGTGTGCCATTTCCACTGTAGAACACAGCGCTCACAAGCGACGCCCACCGGAAGTCGGATCTGGAGGTGATTCATCCCACGATGAACCGCCTCAAATTGTTTGCCATGGCCCTCAATCTCTAAATGGTACTTATCCAAACACGCATGCGTCACCGGAACTGATTCTGACACTTCGGGACACAAACGGAATTCAAAGTATCCCCTCATGTTCTTTTTAACTTCCACTATAACGTTTATAAAAGTGTCGTTTGTACTATAATAACGGGAAACAATTCCGTTGGCAAATTTCCCGCCAACCTCGTTATGGCGAGGTGAAACGTCATACGGGTCACCACACACCCCACATTTGCCTGAATTCATCTGCCATTGATGCTGAAAGAAATACAAACCATTAAAATAGTTAACATGTATAATGAAACAATTTATAGAGAATCTCTCTCTCTCTCTCTCTCTCTCTCTCTCTCTCTCTCTCTCTCTCTCTCTCCTATTTAAGGAGCTACCATATTTTATGCGAATATAAAATGACAAGCAGTTTATGTTTACAAAATTCAAACGTAACGTCAGGATGGTTAATACATTTTTGAGGCTAGTCTTACTATAACGTAGATATCCTTCTTTTTTATTTTTTCAGCCAGTAGGAAAGCGCGTTACGTAACTACGTCATAAAATGTTTCGTTTTCATCCGAGTTAAAGACCTAAATAGAGATGTTACATTTAACCATGAATTTTCAAAATTAAAAATTGTGTGTTTCCTATTCATTTTATTAGTTTGCAAGATGGCGGATGAAACAACTATACATCATCTATATACCATACCATACCATTCATCGCACCCTCAAATTATCACCCCCACCCTTTCCCCCGAATCTCTGTTCAACCCAAGAAAAATATGTAAGAACCCACGTTTTTTGCGAAACCTCTTTTTGCAGGCCAATGAAAAATACGGCATATAGGTACATAACACACAATGAGCGGACAAAGGGCGGGTGAATCACCAAGTTACGATGTACATGTATGTGAATTGATGCTGTAAAGTAAATATAAGCTACAGCTACAGTGTCAACAAAATAAAAAATACAAAATAAAATCAATTATGACATTAGTATTTCTCTCTCTCTCTCTCTCTCTCTCTCTCTCTCTCTCTCTCTCTCTCTCTCTCAGTTTTGAAGCTTTGAAAAGATATTGACGTTTTATGCGAGATACCAAATATGGAACGTTCAGGAAATGGTCGCTTAAGGTGGCACGTCACGGTGTAGCACCGCCATCAATCAAATTAACGTGGCCCTTTGTCAGGAGGCGTCTTATGATGTCCACTCGGTTTGAAAGCTTTCGTTTTAAGCAGACCGTATTAATCTTTTCATCAGCCCAATGATTCTGTTTATAAATAGCCATGTTTTATGATAGCGCGTGCGCGATGTGGACCGTTTTATTGAAATTTCATGACTACGGATTTTATGAGTTGACATGCAAACAAGCCTTTGTTTGCTTACAGTGTCAAAGAGGTCCATCTAGTTGAAACTAAAATATACGTAGATACTCGAAAACAGTACTTATTGATATGTATGTTGCTGTATGCGGGGATGCACGTGTTTCGAACCTCTGTAATCCCTCTGCTTGTGGAGAGAATCCGCAGAGAAAATAATCTTTTAATAATTTATATTAAATATGATAATAAAAGTTTTCATGGTTGGTTAAATGTAATTTAAATTAATTGATTATTAATTTATGAGTTTTTGCTAAATATGGCCATTGACAAAGTTAAATTTTAAGCAAAATTACAATGAAATCAAGCATCTATATCAAGTCTGTAGTTCTGCAACTAATATCATAAAAAGTTTGTATTACGCCTTATAAAGTATATGTACGGTATTGGTTATGAAATATGCTTTTCTTGAGGAATCCTTCCAGTTTATAAAAAAAAAAGGCTGAATCGATTCTCACAGATTTTTTTTTTCATTCAAATACATTTTAAATAAAAGCCTACCCAATAGCCTCCACAGTTTAAACCATCATCGTCACGGTTGATTGGACTTTTGAAACCCCGTCGCCATAGTGATGACCTCTGAGTTGGCTCTAAGAGACGACCTCTAGCGTCGGTAACTGTCGCTAGATATGAAGCTACTGCAATGGCGAGTAATATACTGAAAGGGAAAATTGTGAGAGGTTAAGAAACATTAAAACCCTATAAGTTTGTAGATATTGACTACGTTTTAAAAAACAACTGCCGACAAAGTCGTAAATAGTTTCAGTCATATGAGATGAACTTCAGTGTGAAACATTTTCATCAATTAATTTCATTTCTTGTTTTATAAGTATTATTATTGGTATCAAGTTAAAAACTGTTGGAGGTTAATCCATAATGAAATACTATAAACTTTGGCCGTAAGTTCTTTTGTAAAACGCAGTCCTTCTATTTCATACGCAGAGGTAAATAAAAGCGGTACCTCATGCTATATTACCAACGGATGACGCTTGTATGGCGATTTTATCAATGTTAATGTCAGAACATGGATTATTTTGATTGTTATCGCTCATGCCGTGGGAAGAGAGAATTTTTTTTCCAGCAAAGTCGCTATAACATCGTTCTCTTCTCGTTCACTTCTCGTGTCATCTGACAGCGATATATGTATGTTGAACAAGAGGATAAAAAATAAAATGGTTTGGACGAGAGGTGAAAAGGTGAATGGTCTTTGGTGATTTACGGGGAAAATAGCAAATAAAAAAGTTTCATCATTTACATTAAGGAAAAAAACTTTTAGACAATTTGAGTTATGCAATTTGCACGTAGTGGATTAAAATGAGAAAAAATTAAAAAAAAAAAAAAAGTATGATAATTCGATTCATTTTGTAAAATCTTGGAGTAAAAAAAAATATATTGTACTTAGTAACCGGTTCCTTCCTTTTTAAGGAGGGGGAAACACTCTTAAATATTTGGAGTTGATTTACAGTGGGTTTAGCCATCAAGGCACTGCGGATGCATGGTCACCGATGAATATCGAATAAATGTCCCCCTCGTTATTGCTTTACGATCTACGAATTCTACGCGATATCTTCGCGACATCTCGCGAAGTCTCGAAGACCATTCCCAGTGACAGCATACGAGCGTCTGAGGTTGTTTCATGTGGTACGAATTTGTTGGTATGTCTGAGAGAATCTTTTATTAGATTTCAATATTTTTTTTTCTAAGAATAGGAGTCTATAAATATCTGTGCCGCAGGTAACCCCATTTTTAAACTAAATTAAGAAACGATGCATAACAAAGTTGATATTGTTTTCATAAGCGTCAAGATCGTTGCAACATACATGTATACAAACAATTCTTAGAACCATTTTAACTTTGGTTAGTTGGTGTCAAACTGCAATGTGACGTAGGCCTGTCTATTTCATTGTAGGCCACTCAGCCATTGCTCTTTGAAATCAACACGATTGGTCTGGCTTTTGAGCTGAGACTACTCAATCGGTGTATATTTCACCTGAAGCCAGCGTCATTTTTAACTTGTTTTGACGCAAGGAATAGATAGTTACGTCCTACTGAAAGTCCAAGGCCTTGTTAAAATGGTTCTAAAATTACTTTAGGTAAACTTTTTAAAACTAATTCCCAAGGTGTAACAATTAAGAAGCCTGCTTTAGATTTTATAGTATGACACTATTCTTATTCAACAGGAGAGCAAAATAAACAAACGCATTTTCATCTCTTTTTTTCTTTCTTTTTTTCATATTAGTTCAAATCCATTTAACGTTGCAATGATCTGTTTCATTTTAAATAATGTTCCTATTATACCATTACACTAATATAACATATAAATACCATTTGGGGAAGATGACTTTTATATACTCTATCTTATGTCCTTTCCTTTAATGTACTTACTTAAATATAATAAAAATATTATTAAGTCAAAAGAATGATATCTTTTCAACGATTAACAAACCAAAAGAGAATTCACTTTACCTTTTGGACTTAAATCGAATCATGGTCCTGTACGCTATACACACTCCCTATAAGGGAGGACAAGTGAGTTTGGCGGACTTCCAAACCAAGAAGTCTTTTCACGGAATCTCTAACACTCCGTCCAGTTCCAACCTCGATCTGACAATACCTGACCACGAAAGAAGGAACCAGGGTTCTACCGTGAATATACATCAGTAGGCCCGCAATAGACAGTTTTATTTCTCCGTAACATTAGTTTTTTCTTTATCTGTGGGGTTCCGCAAGGATGCATATTTCGGGGGCATTGTTTTTATGTTATGCTGTTTATGTTAATAGCGCAAGGACTTGAAGGAGTATGTCTTTCATAATTTGTTAATGATGATGGATTCAGTATTAGAATGTATATCTAGAAGTCTATTAGACAAAACATGAAACGGAATAATCATTCTTTTGATAAATAATATTTTATAATCTATATATAATGAAAATAAAATAGTATTATTGTTTTCTTTTTATTATAACTTTAGCAACACATTAAAATATATAAAAATTGTTATGGTTTTTACGAAAATCCTTACTTTAAAAGATGACTTTGGATTAAAAAAAAGTCACACTTGCATCGGAGTACCACTTGTTTCGTAAAATATATTTGATAAATATTCTACAAAAATATCTCACATGCTCAATTTATTTTTTAAAAAATGTAACTTTTCTAAATAAATTTTTTGTGAATGTATATCCCCTTTTGCTGGCCTCAATCTTAATCTGGACACACGACTTGTACAGCCATCAGAGGTGCCACGCTAATTCGGTTCATTAACACAACAGAAATGTATTAACGGCTATGTAACGGACATTTGAGAATTAGGTAATATTTCACTTATGAGCGACCCCTGCTTTTACGATATGCGCTCTTGCGCAACATGCCATGTTTTTATCGAGAGAACCGCGCAATAATTGAAATTTTAGTATTTCTAATTATTACGTGACTCTTAACGTGAGGACGAGAAAAAGCGAGGGATTCCGAGATTGACGCGATAATTAGTGGATTCTTGCGCGTGTCTCATCGATGGAAATGGCGTAAAATTTGTCACGGTCAGGCGCAAGGGTTAAAACGCGCTGCGGTTTATGACAGTGGAATGCACAATGTATATTACGCACAACGATTAACCAACAAGAATATTAAGACAGTCATCGTGAAGATAAAAAAGATATCACCATTTGTTAATGATTTCGCTCGCTTATTCATTTTGCCTACACGAATTTTAAAGTTATAAAACCTTTATATTTTCTAGAAGTGTTAGAACAATTAATGTAATTACATTTATTTAACTATTTTTATTTATTATTTCTTGAAAATTGAAAAAGCCATTTGTGGTACTGAAAATTACAAAATCGCTATACATTTGTACTAACATTAAGACCTTGGTTTTGTTTTAAATGGCGAATAAAAAACCGCAGTGTTAGAAAAAAAGATTTCGTCAAGTAATATAACACAATTATGAAAAATGTAACCAGAATATTGAAAATTTCATTAACATAAAGAAACTGAACAAATGTTTAAAATGTTTTTTATTTTAATCAGTATATCTTTTCATAATAGAATATTATGGGGATTATACGTATTTTACCTTATCAGCTTTATTGAAATTCCTTTTTTTTAGAAAAAAAAAATGCGATGTGAATTAAGCAAAAAACTAATTTTTTCAGTGGGTAGTTTACATGTATACTTACACTCACAAGTTATACAGTTATTATCTACCTCTAAAACTAAAGAACTGTAATTTAGGTTCATATTTATATTATGCAAACAAGCAACGAACTCTCCATGTGAATTATCCAAATTGATTATGTACACTTTGTTTTTCTTACTGTTTATTTAATATGTATATGTTCATATTTATAACCTATGAGACATTTGTCTCTTGGAGTAAAGAACTTGAACTACACTCGGCTTTATAAATTACACGTGTTTTTAATTAATGTATGGTTCACGATCATACTGTCAAATTGATATGTATTGTTAGCTTGGTATAATGGATAAATGTTTTATTATATAATGGATTAATTTCCTACATGTAGTTATCTGATTGGCTGATATCAAACAATCTAGAAAAAATTAAACGTTACATTTAACTGCACGGGACCTCGGTCAATATAACATATATATTTGATTTTTTTAAAAACAAAAAGGTTGTCCAATGAATCGCGTTTTTTTTTAATTTGTTTGGCTATGCCTTGAAACAAATCTTCGCTTGATAGCAGTTATTTCGATATGTCTGTACCAAATCGTCGCTGAATCATATAAAACAATTATTAATTACTAGGTTTTTTTCAATCAAAACGATGATTTAGCTACTCTCAAGACGACAACAGCAATCCCCGCGATACAGTCCCAACCCTGTTAAAACGAGTGTACATCACATCAATTTGAAGTTCATGTCAAAAAGATACTTTGATGAAAAATGTATACAGGATATCATATAACATTGTATATTCATTTTGTCATTTCTAAACTTACCGTTTTCCTATTGGAGTACATTTACTGCCTCAATGATACAGACAGACATATTGGATGCATTCTCATTATATTATCAAATATAATTGAATATACAATAATGTATATTGATTTATTCACATTCAGTGTCTAACCCCCTTATGCGACGTTCAATTTTCTATGAATATTGAGTATATTTATTTTGTAAGATTTTTGTAAAATTAAAACTTAAAGTTTTTGTCGCTAACTAAATAAAATGTTAATATGGCTGTCCCATTATTGTTCCGTTAATAATCGCTTTATAGCGGCGATATGTATACAATATTTCATTCAAATAAACACCAGAATGAAAATATAAATATAAGCATTGAATGCTTATTTTTGGTTGTCGTCGGTCCTATGACACACCAAGCGGTGCAGACAAATTGTCATACCGGGCTAACGCGCTGTTTTCAATTTGTCTCTAAAAATAAGCATTCGATGCTTAAATGTTGATTTTTTCAAGGTGAACGAGCACCGTGGAGCGACAGTCAACTTGATGTTTAGATAATTCACGTCTTTCAACATGATAATCCTGCAACACGTCGTCAAACAACTAACGTTAAATACTCGTCTCGAAAGAAAATGTATTCCCTCTTTTGAACTATAATACACATTGTGTATTCAGTTTGTTACATAGTGACTTGATATATTTTATTTTTGAGAGAAAAAAGGTCAGGTAATAAGTTGCAGGTATGTAGCTCCTGATATGGAAAAAAAACTCCGCTGGACGAACAGGGAGCAACAGTGCCAAAAAAATGTGCATTTATTGCGCACAAATAAAGTGAGGTAGCTTTGGACCGTTAACATTACTTATACGCAAATTCTGTGGAAAAAAGTTAACAACATTTAATTCTTCATGCAATTTATACTGATATCGTCCCTTTACTTGTCTTTTTCTGTTGGTCGTTCATCCGAACTTTGTCAGACCCAGAGCTACATACCTGCAACTATGTGTGAATGTTTGGGTTCAGTGGTCTTTCGCTTTAAGGAAATTGCAATGGCACCTAATATATACCATATCAAAAGTAGAAAGTACTGTAATTTATTTAGTAGTGGATTTCCTTCACATGTCTCGATGAAGATAAGGGCTGGGGGCTGAACCAACCCCCCCCCCCCCCTCCCCAGATATTCAAATTTCTTACAAAATAAAATTGCTGAAATATGCCTGGGACCACCCCCCCCCCCCCCCACACACACACACACACACCGTACACCACCCCCGCAAACATAAATATCCCTCGGACTCCCTCTGGAAAAAAAAATCCTGGATCCATGCATGCTTCGCTGTATCGTGTTTGTCGGATTTTCTGCAGGTCGACAATAGAACCAGCATACTTAACACAAAATCCGACACCACTCCTAGAGTCTATACGCACTATCAGGAAACACAGATAGATAAGACGACGTGACCTTCGTGACCTCTGTCCTCCAAAGCCTCGACACAGAGTTGCATGGGCGTCCCATTACACTTAATATCTCGTTCACCCTTTTGTTTTTGATATTTTAACGAACCAAAAACAATGAAGGGAGAAAATTCGGACTACCAGGCGAATTCCAAAACATGGCCGTCATTCTGTATTGTCTTCAGTGTGACTGTATTGTACGTTCTCTCCGTGTTGGCTGGCGTGGTTCTATTCCTACAATACAAAGACATTAAGGATTTAGAGTTTAGAGTTTTAAATCTTGAAAAAGAACGTGTTCTATTCCCTGGCAAAGAGTTCGTTCAGAAGGTAAGTCAACTCGTTTGATTGGTTGTTGTCTCATCCAATGAAAACCATGCGCGGATCTAGGAGGGGGGGGGGGGGGTAGGGGGACCCTGGAAAAATATTCTGGATCCGCGCATGAAAACTCCTCTTTGCAAGTAAGCTTTCTCTTGGATTAAACTTCGAGGCTCGTGAAATTTAGTGGGTTTTTTAATTACTATTTTTTTTTGTCTGACTGTAGATAGATATATTTCGCTACATCAACTTCATATTCTCAGGAAAAATAATAGTGGTTAAATGCCTATACGACGTGAAGTTTCAATTCATATTATCTAGAAATGAACAAAATAACCTGCTGCCGTTGATAAAAAAAATCCTATAGATATAAACACAATCTCTGGCCTCTTTAAATGACCTTGTTTTGATTTTGACCTTTGACCTCGACCTCTCATCTGATATGAGGTACCTTCATTTCACATTTCAAAATACGAATTTGACAACGGAGGCACTTCAAAACAAAAACCTGTGTACAAGCGATTCTAGAATGGGTCAGGGATTCGTAAATCCCAACACTCTCCTCCCATTTCCCTATTGGACATTCCTTCAAACTTTAAAATTATTCCTCGAAACCGCCCCCTACCGTTAAAAATTTCTAAATTCGCTCATGCAAAGGTGTATTCCGTTGTATGTGTAAGCCCTTGCCATAGATTGCTATCAGTTTGCCATGCCCAGGATTCGTCGTAGCTTGCAAGTCATTGAAATACGCAATCAAGTGGACCTTTCATGATGTTGCATATAAAACTGAATATCTTTTGAGTGCATTAACAAAATTAAATCAACCATAAAAAATAACCAGAATTCACCGCGAAATTTCCTTACAGTGAAATCCAATTGACTGTTAAACTACATGTATATTTCAAGTGATATCCCATTGACTTTATGATATTATACATATGTAGCTTACTGACCTTACCTGGGCTTTATATTGCAACTTTTGCAGAATTTTCATCCCCTCTGCCACTAACCCCAATCAAAAGCTACAATATTGGTTCTCATTTCTGTGTTTTTATAGGAAAGTTAATTTTGGTTCCTTTTACAGACGGAGAGGGTGGGTAGGAGCAGACGACAGCTGAGTCCGAGCCAATACACGACTTTGCTCCAGGAGATTACACAGAAACAGGTACATCATTGTACTTTTTATAGGGGCATGGTCACGATTTAGGTCAAATTCTATTTTTATGTTCTTGTTATTTACAATGCTTTAGAAATGCATTTCTAATGATCAAATAAAATTTGAGGGTCATTCGTAGATTTATAAGCAAGATACAGGACTCACAGTTCTTTGTCATGTAAACAAGGCTCGTGCTCTGTTTTTGTTTACATAGGTTCAATATTTTTTCCAGCTTATTTGTCCATCTTTTTATTTATTTTAAGTATAAATAAACAGTTCCTAACGTTTAAAACATTCGTTTTAGGTTTAAAACTGATTTTTTTACTTCAACGTTCAAAATGTATCATTGTGCTTTTTAAGGAATAAGGAATCATTCTTTGAATATTATGAGGTGATCAAATACGGTCGGAGTGATCAATTCCGATAAATCCTGAAGGTTTTTATTATAGATTTGATCACACCCCGACCGTATCGGATCACCTAATGATTTTCAAGGAATGATTCTTCATTACTTAAATTTATATGATGTTCAGCAATATTACGATTAAATATTAAAAGCGTCATTGATGATATGTATTATGTCTCCCCTTTCAAAGGGGAGACATATTGTTTTTGTCGACTTTCTTATTCTTCTTCTTATTAGGGTCTTCCGTCTCCAGCGGAAGACCCTTCTATTATTCTTCGGTTTCTTTTTCAATTCTATTATTATTATTATTATTATTATTCTTTTTTTCCTTACACATTTTGTGCAGAAGATTTCTCGGCGATTACTCGTTCGATTTCTTTTAAATTTTCAGTAAAGATGCCCCGCAGTCTGAAGTTTGTACCGCCGGAAAATTTTTGAGAAATTCACTTCCGTTCGGAAGTTATCGTCATTTTACGATTTTTAAAAGTCAATTTTGTCTGACAGGTTTTTCAAAAATGGGTAAAGATATAAGGCTGAAATTTTCAGAGATGATAGACCTACTGTTTTTCTAGCGCAACACACTCAAGAAAGTGTCCGCCGTCACTTCTTTTTGTCATAGGAAAAAAAATTGAAAAATTGAATTTTTCGACTTTTTTATTTTTTAATATTTCTTTTTTATATTTTAACAGTTGATAGTGACCCTCTTACTGATTCAGAATATGTAATTTGTTTTAAAATCGATCAAGGCGTTCTCGAGAAATTAAGCGTCAAAGTCCTGAAGCGAGAGCCTGAGTAGCTCAGTTGATATAGTCGTGGACATGGCCCAGGCGACCCGGGTTCAAGCCCCGACTGCCGAAAAAAAAATTTCCTATTTTTTTGGATAGAATAACAATTTCGTGTTAAAAGTCGTCTTCTCTACTCAAAAATCTCACGGAAGACCCACTCGTTGCTCGCAACGAGATCGAATCTAGTTCTTCTTATTCTTCTTCATCCAAATTTGTCCAAGCCGTAACTTAAATACCCTTTGACATGAAGACTTCAAACTTAGAACATAGGTAGATGGTATTGAGAAGGAGTGCACGCCACCAAAATTTTTGACCTTGACCTATTTTCTTTTTCAAGGTCAAGTATTTTATAAAAAATGGAGTTTGGACTATAACACAAGATTCCTTAAACATACAAACTTTTAACTTGTATCATAGATAGATGGTATATAGTCCAGTTGAACCTTACCAAAATTTTTGACCTTGACCTTAAAATTTTATTTCAAGGTCAAATCAGATAAAACTTCATTGTTCACCTCCTAAATATTCTTTGACAGAAGGACTTCAAACTTGACACAAAGAACAATTATAATACACTGAGGTGTACTATTGATAAATATTTGACCTTGACCTTGTTTTACTCAAGGTCAACTTGAGAAAAAAAAATTAAATTTTGTCTGGGTGGTACCTTAAATACCTTTTGACATTAAGACTTCAAACTTGGAACATAGGTAGATGGTATTAAGAAAAAGTGCAGGCTATCAAAATTTTTGACCTTGACCTATTATCTTCTTCAAGGTCAAGCGTTTTATAAAAAATATAGTCCGGACCATAACACAAGACTCCTTAATCATACAATCTTTTAACTTGTATCATACATAGATGGTATATAGTCCAGTTCAACCTTACCAAAATTTTTGACCTTGACCTAAAAATTATATTTCAAGGTCAAATTAAAAAAAAATTCATTGTTCACCTCCTAAATATTCTTTGACAGAAGGACTTCAAACTTGACACAAAGAACAATTAGAATACACTGGGGTGTACAATTGATAAATATTTGACCTTGACCTTGTTTTACTCAAGGTCAACTTGAGAAAAAATAATTAAATTTTGTCTGGGTGATAACTTAGATACCTTTTGACATTAAGACTTCAAACTTGGAACGTAGGTAGATGGTATTAAGAAGAAGTGCACGCCATCAAAATTTTTGACCTTGACTTATTATCTTCTTCAAGGTCAAGCGTTTTATAAAATATATAGTCCGGACCATAACACAAGACTCCTTAATCATACAATCTTTTAACTTGTATCATACATAGATGGTATATAGTCCAGTTCAACCTTACCAAAATTTTTGACCTTGACCTAAAAATTATATTTCAAGGTCAAATTAGAAAAAAATTCATTGTTCACCTCCTAAATATTCTTTGACAGAAGGACTTCAAACTTGACACAAAGAACAATTAGAATACACTGGGGTGTACAATTGATAAATATTTGACCTTGACCTTGTTTTACTCAAGGTCAACTTGAGAAAAAATAATTAAATTTTGTCTGGGTGATAACTTAGATACCTTTTGACATTAAGACTTCAAACTTGGAACGTAGGTAGATGGTATTAAGAAGAAGTGCACGCCATCAAAATTTTTGACCTTGACTTATTATCTTCTTCAAGGTCAAGCGTTTTATAAAATATATAGTCCGGACCATAACACAAGACTCCTTAATCATACAATCTTTTAACTTGTATCATACATAGATGGTATATAGTCCAGTTCAACCTTACCAAAATTTTTGACCTTGACCTAAAAATTATATTTCAAGGTCAAATTAGAAAAAACTTCATTGTTTACCTCCTAAATATTCTTTGACAGAAGGACTTCAAACTTTACACAAAGATTAATTATAATACACTGAGGTGTACTATTGATTAATATTTGACCTTGACCTTGTTTTACTCAAGGTCCAATTAAAAAAAAAATAATTAAATTTTGTCTGGGTGGTAACTTGGATAGCTTTTGACATTAAGGCTTCAAACTTGGAACATAGGTAGATGGTATTGAGAAGGAGTGCACGCCTCCATAATTTTTGACCTTGACCAATCTTGTGTCTCAAGTTAATTCATTTTCTAAACTATATCATATATGGATGATATCTAACATATAGCTGACTTCATTCTTTTTCACTTATTAAATGTGCCCCATATTACAATCCTTTGGGAGAAGGGGAGACATGTGTTTTTTTGTATAAAAAAACAATACCCACTAGTTAGACTATAAATTACAAAATTGATACGTATTGTTATCACAGAAAAGGTCACTGGAAATTGTAAATATATACAAATAGTTGTCTTAATACAGTGGTACTGTTTATTTTAGATGCATATGTGAAATGTTGGGAATCACTCATAGGTGTTTGGGGACAGGACCGTCCCCCCCCCCCCTCCTTCCACCTAATATTTTAAAAAAATCAGACTGGTAGACGAAGTTAGCAACCTTCTTGTATTATATATATAAAGGGTCTGATTTTTTTTGAAATTTTGTATTAGATATAATCTTTTGCAATGAATCTATAAATTGGAATAAATTGGATTAGAAATATGCCATAGAATGATGATTTATTTAAAAAAGAGTAAAATATCGAGGGTCATTACTTGAGGGGGGTGGTGGAGGGGAAAGGGGTCTGTCCTCCTGTCCTTAAGCACTTGTGAAATCACTTACATTTCATAGGCGTCGGAACCGGGGGGGCTAGGGGGGGGGGGGGGCTCAGCCCCCCCATTATTTTTTTGCAAAGTTACACCTAACCATTAGAAACATAGCATGAGAGAGGGTTCAGCCCCCCCCCCCCCCCCACTTTTTCTCGCAGGAAAGATTATTGTTCCTAAATTTACCTTGAAAGATTGAGAAGTTGGATTCAGAAGCATACTACCCCCCACCCACCCACCCCCCCCCCCCCCCCCCCCCCCCACGGATTAGGATTTCCATGATTTTGGAAATTACTTTTTTCTCAATATTTCTGAGGATTAGTCTAGCCCCCCCCCCCCCCACTTTCAATTTGCTTCCGACGCCAGTGCATTTTGAGTAATTGTGAAAAAGCACGTATCTGATTGCAAAATGTCCGTCGGCATTACTTTTTACCACACAGGTGGACTGGTATTATAAACAACATCTCTGAGTGAGATTACTGCTTCAAAAATAAACCCGCGCCATCTGGTTGTTAATTAGGTTTCTCCACATTTCAGGTGAAATACCTCATGTATATTCCTTATGGGTTTTGTCTTCCTATTATAATTTTTCGTTTCTATTTTGATCGGGACAGCGTTTTATGACCTCTTTATTAGAGATTAGAGACATCAACAGTTGTCGTTCTTTTCAGTGCGCTATATTCCACCTTAATTATGCACACAGTATATACATGCATTGTATACATTTTTTATATAATTATTATTTTTTATATCATATACAGTTAGATGTGCTGACAGCAAGATGTGGCAACGCTTCTAAGATCTGTGTACCAGGTAAGAAGTACAGGTATTTACCTCTCTCTCTCTCTCTCTCTCTCTCTCTCTCTCTCTCTCTCTCTCTCTCTCTCTCTCTCTCTCTCTCTCTCTGAAATATCATATACATTGCAGAGTATGTAAAAAAAAAACCCAGAATAACAGGTACATATGTCTACCAGGTAAATAAAGCACAGGTATAGCGACACTGACATGCACCTTATCGCTCTGTGCAGGTCACGGTGCACGCCGCTAATTGAACCTTTATCTGATTTATGTAGGTCAAAAGGGCGAACCTGGACAGCGAGGCGACACAGGTGAGCACTTGATTGGCTGTCCTGCGAGTGACAGTGTTTATGTTGTATAACGGTACTACGTGTTTCATAACTGTACTTTATTATTCATCAATTTTTATTGGAAACCCGGTTTTTTTATTCATTGTTTTCTTTGTAAATTTGATATTTTTTGTGCTGGTTTTGGGGGAACTCTTTTCATCTCATTCTTTGAGTTTTTCTTGTGTTTTTAATGGGTTTTTTTTCTTTATTTCTGATTTTTTTGGTTAGGTAATTTATTTATTTATTTATTTATTTATTTATTTATTTATTTACTTATTTATTCAATTATTTATTTATCTATTCATTTATGTGTTTTGTGGTTGACGATTTGTCATGTTGTAAATTTTGAATTTACTGGGTGGGTGTAAATACAAAATTTTGACAACTAGTTGTCATGTTGTAAATTTTGTATTTACACCCACCCAGTAAATTCAAAATTTACAACATGACAGATTTATGATAAGGTGTCGATTTTCATGAATAAACGATTTTTTTAGCTCATCTGAGCCAAATGCTCAAGTGAGCTTTTTTTTATTAAGATTTGTTCGTTTTCTGTAGTCATTGTCGCTGTTGTAGCTGGCAACTTTACACATTTTCATCTTCTTCTCCAGAACCACTGGGCAGATTTTAATCAAACTTGACACAAAGCATCACTGGGTGAAGGGAGTTCAAGTATGTTCAAATGAAGTCATTGAAGGGCAACACCCTTTTAAAGGGGGAGATTATTTATAATTATTAAGAATCTTCTTAAAAACTATAAGGCCAGACAATCTCAAACTTGTGTAAAGGTATCCTCAGGTAGTAGAGATTCAAGTTTAAGGTTGAATAACACACCTGGAAAAAGTCACTCAAATTAACAGGAAATTTTTTGATAATGAAATTTATAATGATAAATAAACTGAACAAATGTCAAATAAGCGAAAAAAAATTGCAGTTTGGGGATAAAAAATGAATATCTAAAATAATTATTCCAGTAAGTAACAACAAAAGCCCCTACGGGATTCGAACTTGGGATGTACGGATCACAATTCTGACACTTTGTCCACTCGGCTATGGAGTAAGTTACGTGTTTCAGTCTATAAAATCCTTTTAATAACACGAAATGTAGTTTCGATCAGCGGTCAGCCATTTTGTGATGATGTGTTATTCCACCTTAAAATTATGAACCCCGGGGTATTAATGGGCCACAATGGGGGGGGGGGGGGGGGGGGGGGCTCGACTTTTTTACATAGAAAGAGGTAGAGAAAAAAAATCTTAAAAGATTCCTGGAAAAGCATTTTCAGTTTAAAAAGTTAGATCTTGTAAAAGTACATTTTGTGCAGATTAAAGTTTGATAAAACCATGATTCCCTAAAGAAAAGTGGAGCCACAAAGTGGAGATTGGGATTTTTATAAAGAAGTAAAGAAAAATTTTCTTATGAATGCTAAAACAACAAAAGGGGCTCAGTATTAACCATTAGAATGTGTGGAACAAAATCGGTAGATTTTTAATTTTTTTAGCAAGATCTTCTGTACTTAGTTGTCAAGGTATTTGATTTTAATATTGCAATGCTGATTTGATCAGAGTTATGGCTATTGTTGCTCCGGAGAGCAATGTGGCCCCTGGGCCTCTTGTTATAATATTACTTTGTCAGATACCTATATGTGCATTGGTTAATACATAAATTGCTAGTCTATGCGTGATATTCCAACATTCTTCATGCATAAAATTTCTAAAAGGTCTAAAAGGAGATCCAGGTTTGAATGGCGTTCCAGGTCAAAAGGGAGAACCTGGTATTAGCACTTCCGGTTCAAATGGACTTCCGGGTCCCAAAGGGGAACCTGGATTGATGGGCCTCATGGGCGCCCCAGGGCCACGGGGAGAAAAAGGTTAGAGTTCATATGCTTACCACTTTATCATATGTTTATTATTGCATGGAATAAGTAGAAACATTGAAGAAATCTTTCTATTTCATCCAAATCGATTTCTTTAAATTCTCGCTTTTACCTACATGTATATGAAGATTATTTTTCTCTGCAGGTGAAAAAGGTGATATTGGGCCACAGGGACCTCCTGGGGTCAAAGGTGACGCCCCGACACGGAAGCAGTTAGATATGTGTTGCAACACCTTAGGTATTTTTGTTAAGTTCTTATAATAAAGATGGATGGTAAAATGAAATTAACAAGCTACATTTACATCTAGGCCTTATTTAGGTTTTCAATTTATGAAATAAATTTAACAAACACTGCATCAACAAGTACTAGTACATGTCACCGTTTTAATTGATTTAAATTTAGAATTTACAGGAAGGGATTATTTATAAATCCATATGACATTAATGAAAAAAGCATATAAAGTTTTGCTTGAAATATTTGTAAAATTTAAGAATTTAAAAAAAAAACAATTGTGTACAAAAAGAGTACATTATGTCAAATCAAATGAAAACTTGTGTAATGTATAGCACAATACATTCACCAACTACTAGTCTAATATTAAATCGTACAAACGTTCTAAATTATATTTGATTTGTTCAACCCCGACCGTATTTGATTACCTAATAATACTCAAAGAATGGTTCCTTATTCCTTAAATAACAACCATCTAAAACGTAAATCTATATTTAATCCATCTATAAGAAAATAAGCCACGTTTATTAAAACGTTTTTTCAGCCGCTCCAACAATCCAATGTATATAGCCCTATACATTTATCAACTACTAGTCTAATATATTAAATCGTACAAATGTTTTAAATTACATTTTTTCAGCCGCTCCAACAATACAGGGCTCTGGCAACGACATCCTGACGGTAGAGCACGGCCGTGACATTACACTCCCCTGTAGAACATCCGGGTCTCCCCAGGCCGATAAGTCGTGGAGCCCAGGGGTGGATCCAACACAGCACGGGCGGTACGTGCAGACCACGGAGGGGCTGGAGATCACTAACGCCCAGTACCTGGACAGTAGGATGTTTACCTGTACGGCCAGCAATATATTCGGCAGCCGCGAGAAACACGTGTACCTGGTTGTGATAGGTAAGACAGAATTCAGTGACTATCAAATTTCACATCCCTCACCTCCCTTCCCACTCTACCAAATTACTCACGCTGTAACGATAAAATTTAAGACATTGCTTTTAATCCCCCCCCCCCCCGAACTTCAGTCATATGACGCTGAAATACATCTACCTAGAGAAGAAATAATCGGACAGTTGCAAAATTCATTATAAACAAATTTATCTGAGGTGTTCGTCCTGTAAGTAAGGGGTGAATTGAATGATAATTTTGAATTATGAATTTAAGAGTTTTTTTATGTAAAAGTTCAATTCAATAAATTATCATTTATTTTTGCATGTAACACTGGGAAAAGGCGAATTTTAAATTTTTTGATAAACTAATGGTTTTTGCAATATGTGAAAGAAAATTGTTCAATAAGAAATAAAATCAAAAGCTGCTAATGGATGAGACTGAGAATATCCTCTCATTTCGACGTTGATTGTAAACATTTCAGACCCTATACAGGTCAACTTGACCCCGTCATCCCTTGACGTCACTTCCTCCTCGACGCCTTCACTCGACTTCCTGTGTACTTATAAGGGCATCCCTCCGCCGCGAGTTCAATGGTTTCACGTCGGGCCCGACGGGACCAAGCAGAATGTGACGTCACAGGCCCAAACGGGCGGTGGGCGGAGCACCCTGCACGTCAGTAGCCCGGATGCTCTGAGTTCGGGACAGTATACGTGCAACGTGCTAAATAACTACGAGAGCCAGAGTCAGACCGCCTCCGTTACTGTTCATTGCAAGTAAATTCTTCTATATTCTTTACCCCACGAATCCAGAAAGTAAAATTTACATTAACTCGATCTAAAAACATAATGCATTATATGATGATAACACAAAATTAGGAACTATCAGTAATATTTATGTTTTTATGAAACATAACTTTAAATTTGTTGATTGCGAAATGTGGAACAGGTAATTTGTCGCCGATGAAAAACATATTTGATTTTTCTTTCGTCAAATGTAGTTTTGAAAGTATTTCCGTTTAGGGAAAATCGCTATTTCACTATGTCGTCGATGCAATTGAAAAATGCAATATATGCATGTACATATGACGTAACATTCATGTAACCTTAAATTATTTATATCGAAATCTTTCTACAGCTAAACCAGCCATAATGAAGGGACCGGGATCAAAAACGGTCAACATTGGAGACACGGTCATTCTCCGCTGTGACGTAGCAGGTGATCCCAAGCCAACTGTCACGTGGACTTTCCCAAAAGTATGATTTTTTAAAATATATTATCACTAACAACATGAATAATTTCCGGTGCAGCGCCATCTATAGTCATTCAGAATAGTTGTTGCCAGATTATTAAAGAATTAACTGATATATTTTTAACTTCTACCACATATCCAAAATAACACAAAAGGTGAATGATCATTCTCACGGTTTAAATTGCACAGATCATAGATGTCCTTCTTTCATTTGATAAAACAATATAGAAATGATATTAATAAACAATTCCACAGTGTTTAAAGTTCATTGCGGAGTACGTGGACAATATCCTCATGATATGAATGAAACACTCTCGCTGTAACGTTAAACAACAGTCAATCAATCGTTTAATCTAGACAGGTACAGCTGTACCTAAGGACGTACAGCTTAACGCCGACGGTTCCATTACTATAGTCCATGTAGACCAGTTCAGTGAGGGGGATTACCAATGTACCGCCACCAACTCTTTTGGGTCCGCCACCACTTCCGGTCATCTTAACGTCATCGGTAAAGTATATAAATAAATTAGTAAAATGGTTTAGAAAATGAAAATTATTGGCAGTCTAAATCAAATTCTTTGTTTGTTCGTCAATATTTTGTATTTCAAGGTTTTGCTGTAAAATGATGAAATTTGATTTCGATACCTAGTGCCGTTGGTTGTCCAAACACATACTGAGGAACTTCCGGTTACTACGGAAACATTTGTCGAACTACAATGTACCGGAAGCGGAAATCCTTCACCGACATTAACCTGGCAAAAGGTGGATTCGTCGCCCCTGAACTCTGACCCCAGTAAATACATCATGCTGCCCAATGGCAACCTGATTATTACTGGGTTCAATTCTGAGACGGACACAGGGTACTATGTTTGCAATGGCACGAATACACAGGGAACCGCCGGGGACTACACGCTAGGTGGGTTCAAAGTTAACCATTCCCTGTACTAAGTTCGATAACTTATCCTATCTTTAAAATCATTGTATCATGAACTGTGAAACTTTTTGTGATCAATTCATCATGTAATAATCGAAATTATGAATAAAGTTACATCTCCTTACCTCAGATATTTCATTTTAAAAGATACAGATATATAGTGTTCTGTGCTCGGGTCGAAAGTAAATTTTCATCGTTATTTTAATCACGTTCGATGGAGTTGTGCATTTACTTAAATTTTGTGCGAAAATTCAATGTGAATTGATTAACAATTGTACTTATAATCTTGTTGAGGTATTTTGGTTTTGGTATAGAAAAACCATACAGAATAACAATTAAAAAAACAGTCAAGTATCCGTCTGAACTACACTGTATATTTTGCGTTTTACTTTTCTGTATCATGTTACAACGTATATTTTACTTTTCTGTATCATGTAACGGTGTATGATTTATTTTTCTGTATAATGTTACAGTGTACAAAAACGTGGGGCTCCTACAATGTAACTCCACCTTTACCGAGTGTTCCACCAAGATAGGCGTGGCCTGTGGGTGAGTACAGTATTTTATGCGTAGTTATCTTTACACGTGGTCCACTAAGATGGGCGTGGCCCGTTGGTAAGTACAGTACTTCACGTGTTATCTATGCATGTGTTCCACCAAGCTAGATAGGCGTGGCCTGTGGGTAAGTACAGTACTTCATGTGTTATCTATGCATGTGTTCCACCAAGCTAGATAGGCGTGGCCTGTGGGTAAGTACAGTACTTCATGTGTTATCTATGCACGTGTTCCACCAAGCTAGATAGGCGTGGCCTGTGGGTAAGTACAGTACTTCATGTGTTATCTATGCACGTGTTCCACCAAGCTAGATAGGCGTGGCCAGTGGGTAAGTACAGTACTTCATGTGTTATCTATGCACGTGTTCCACCAAGCTAGATAGGCGTGGCCTGTGGGTAAGTACAGTACTTCATGTGTTATCTATGCATGTGTTCCATCAAGCTAGATAGGCGTGGCCAGTGGGTAAGTACAGTACTTCATGTGTTATCTATGCATGTGTTCCATCAAGCTAGATAGGCGTGGCCAGTGGGTAAGTACAGTACTTCATGTGTTATCTATGCATGTGTTCCATCAAGCTAGATAGGCGTGGTCTGTGGGTAAGTACAGTACTTCACGTGTAGTTATCTTTACACGTGTTTCACTAAGATAGGCGTTGCCTGTGGATGGGTACAGGGTTATTTATGGAATTACTTTAAAGGGGCATGGGCACGATTTTGGTCAAAAACTATTTTCCCGATTTTAATGTTTACAATGCTTCAGTAAGGCATTTTTAATAGGCAACCAAACTTTAAGTGTCATTTGTTGGGTTTTAAGTGAGTTACAGAGTTTACAATTCTTTGCTATGTAAACAAAGCTTTTGTTTACATTTTGAACGGTGAAGTGAAAACTCCAGTTTTAGACCGAAAATGAATGTGGTAAACGTTAAGATCTGTTTAATCATGCTTAAAATGAATAAGAAGATGAAAGATTCAGCGTGAAAAAGAACTTTTACCGGTATATTGAACTAATGTAAACAAAAACAGGGCACGAGCCTTGTTTACATGACAAAGAGATGTGAGCCCTGCATCTTGCTTATAACTTCACTACTGACTCTCCGATTTCATTTGGTCACTGGAAACTCATTTTTAAAGCATTGTAAATAATAAAAACAGAAAAATAGAATTCGACCAAAATCGTGACCATGCTCCTTTAATATTTATTAGTTTTATACGATATAAAACATTCCATTATTTACAATATTTGTAAAAAAAATTATCAGACTGTAACCTTGTTTACATAACTGTTTTCAATGAATTCTTACCGTTGTATTTCTCTTATAACTTGACTTATAACATTCAGCTTATAAACCTGTAAAACATTATTATTCTTTCAGTGGACAATGTCCAGGAAACTGTGACGTAACAAATTCTGGAATTGTTTATGGGTTCAAATCTTATACACCGGTACATAGAACTCTCTCTCTCTCTCTCTCTCTCTCTCTCTCACTCTCTCTCTCTCTCTCTCTCGCTCTCTCTCTCTCTCTCATCAACACCCAATCTTTTAACATAAACACTCAAAATTATATCAAGAAACACTTTTTAAAAAAATATCTTCCATTTCATTTGTCAAGCTTTCTATTCCAAATTCTGCTTTGTGATATACATACGATGTATTGCAATTTTTCTGCTTCTTATTTATATTTCATTTTTTTCATTTTTTTTAGAACTCCCCCGTTTGCCTGGCGGGGAAACACATGGGGGTGGTGAGTCGCCCTGGGGACATGGTGATATGGACCGTGGGGGCGGGAGGGGACACGTTTGAAGGCAGACAGAACAACGGCATCACCAGTCAGTTGTACGTATAAAGTGTCTGACTATATAGTCAGTTGTACGTATAATGTGTCTGACAAGTCAGTTGTACGTCTTATCTATATTACTTGTTAGTATACAATCGCAACTTCTCGGGCCTTTCCGGCAAGCTCGGAAAAACACCTCGAATGTATTACCTAGGCATCCATGACAACCCCCCTTTTTGTAAAACTTGAAATAAAAAGAACACATTTTACGATCTGTTGAGATGTGAGCTATACTTCATTAAAGTAAACGATATACACTAAAATATAACACAGAAGCGACATACAAGACTGTCTAGCCGATACTTAATTTAATGGGAAGCGACTCCATTTTGTATAAAATTCTAACATCCGGTGATGTTAATACATTCGAGGTGTTTTTCCGAGCTTGCCGGAAAGGCCCGAGAAGTTGCGATTGGTTAGTATAATGTATTTGACTATTCAGCTGTATGGATAATGTTTCGACTAGTCAGTTGTAATGACACGTCACATCAATGATCACGGCACAACAAGCCAGCAAAATAAACTGATATCAAATATATTATATACTTTATACCGTTTATTTCTTTAATCGATCTAAAACATTAATGGTTTGGACATAAAATGGCAATATACATTGTGTAAAACTTATGAATACTGATTCTCACAATTTTGTTCACGTTTAACTTTGCCAAATAACGATCTACAGATCGTAATATTGTTCTTACATATAATTTTAAATTAGACTTGCTCATGTCTCTGTGTTTTAAACTTCTTGGAAATATTATTGTGTTAGTTTCAGGAATTTTGATTCCTGCTCTCTACAATTCTGAAATCTAAAATGTTTGGCATCCGTTGAAAATATTAAAGAGAACAAAAAATTACTAAACATAGAGACTTGGGCAAGTCTAATGCCATGTGTGTAAAGCATTAAGGTACTGACATTAATTCTCTTTGGTTGTTATGGTTACAGTTCCGGCCCACTTGCTGAGAAGGTCACCTTGTACTCCAAGCGCCCACAGATCGGAGGTCACGTGACAATAGCGCCCATAGCACCACTGGGCGGGTAAACAAGGCCGCTTAACACACCATCACATTTTCTGTATATTCAGGTTTTAAATAAATGTTACAAAAATAGTTTTGGAACAATGTTTTAGGTTGATGTATAAATTATGTTCAAAGGTAATTTATTTGTACAAGCTTTTAAAGTTATTAAATTATTAAATATCCTCCGAAAATTCCCTGAAATCCGTGTAGGGTTATGTGTCTTACAAATATAACTGGAATGTCTTGAACGAGGTATTTGTGTCCTTTTTATATATCCATTGAATTTAAAACAATCCTTTCATTAAAATCAGCTTAATTGTAGAGAAAAACCATACACGTAAATACTTATATTTTCAAATGTCTGTTTCTGTAAAAAGACTACGAATCAATTTTTGTAATGTATAGTCCAATACACATTCACTATTCCAATATTAATCGTACAATTTTTGAAAAATACAATAATATAAGTATACAAAGGGTTCATTTTTTTAAAAATTATTATAAGGTGATCAAATGTAATCGGGTGTGGTTTAAAAATCTCTCACAGCGCCTTATGGGCTTCATTGGATTTGATCATTCCGACCGTAAACAATATATACTGACCGTATATTATCACCTCATAATACTCAACGAATTTCCTTAAAGCAATCGGACGAGGAAAAAAGAGGTTCGTATAAAACTGATCCACACCTCGATGATAGCTAGATCCGCCATGGCCATTCTGTAATCGAGTGTACTTTTACACAAGCTGGTCCCCTATTTTAAACCTGCTCAATTTTATCAAATCGCAGATTGCAGAATTTAACGTATACACGTTCAACCGGTGATATCGGGCAATCTCACGTAAAGGCCCCCTACTTTTTGTATCGCTGAACCCCCAGTCTGCGGGCGTAAAAGCGCTGAAATTCCATCGATCTCAGTCCAAGGTTTATATCCTCTTCCAGGTAAGGTTATACCGTATTAAGCAACATGTCTACTCCCCCATGATCAAATCTTGCAGGTGTAAAATATTCTTACGGATATGTGATAACACTTTATAGAGTAGTTGAAATTGAAAGCAAACTGATTGAAATAGATCTGATGCTGTTAAAGCAAGTAAGGCTCTATTCGTATTGTTTTTACCATAATATAGTAAGTGTAGTATATATATATATATATATATATATATATATATATATATATATATATATATATATATATATATATATATATATATACACAGTTATATAGCCCTCTTAGTTGGTGTAAGGGAGATAACTCTTATTCACCACTTTTTTTGCAAAGTTTAACTTAACCATAATTATTTTTTGTTTTATTTTGTTTGGCTTTTTTATGGGGTGTTTGTTTGTTTATTTTTCACTATTTTTTTTTTTTTGCTTGTCAAGATTTCTGATAAATTTACCCCTAACCCCCCCCCCCCAACCCCCCACCCTTTCTTTTTTTTTAAATGAGGTCCGTATTTATTTGCTCTGCTCCTGTTTGTATTTTCATTTAAACCTTTGATTTTGAACATTGTTCGTTGACACCACATATCGACGTAACTTAATATTGATATATCTATGTACAATATATTTTTAATAAGTACAAATTCAGACACTTAGACGGTCACCGCCTTAAAAGACGTCTTCGCGTTGGGCAATATTTCGTCCCTCGGGGGCTAATATAATCAATGTTGCCCTCAACCCCAGTCAATATTTGTATATTTTTACTTGCGCGTAAATTATGCGCGTACGGTTCGCCGAAGAATTCGCGCATTTCTATATAAAAGCAGTAAAACCAAAAGCTCGAAAACCATTGTCAACATCCGCTTCGCGTCGGTTGACAATGGTTTCCTCGGGTGTCAATTTCAACTGTTACCCTCCCAAACAGGCACTATTTATATATTAGTTACATGGTTTGTAGTACTATAGTTGACCTAATATGGTTTATACGTGGACAGTAATTTCCATATATGGGGCGAGAGTCTATGAAAACAAAACAACAATTTGATTTAAAGAAAAAAATCCGTGATAGGGCACTCATTAAAAGACCGTACGACTACGTCTAACCAAGCGTGTTTGAGTATTTCGGGAAAACAAAGACTACCATACAAAAATAAATATTACCGTGTGACGCACATATCCTGTTCAACTTTTGCATGTAAACATGAAATAAAATTTGGGCAGCGATGCGTTGATTTCGTTTCAATTTTTTTTTAATTTAATGGAAATCCGGATATAGCGCTAAGCTACGGTAAGTAACTATAATGTTGTAAACTTGAGTTGTAATGAACTGCTAATCTAGATATATAGCTTCAGTCCAATCCACACTTTGCAAAAGTTGTTTCCCTTTGCGGGGTCAACCCAAAGGTCAAAAGGGAAAAACCAACTTTTTCCTTCTTTATGCAACCATGTATTTTGGCCACCTCAGTCCTGTAATGAAATCTTTTGGAATTTAATTTATTCCTTCGAAATGTGTTGCCCCATTTTGGGGCAATCAAAATACAGAAAAAGAAACTAATTTTTAATGTCAAATGACAAAGTTATAAACCTTAAAACTACAAAGCCTACTGTGAGAAATTAATGGGTCAAGATGGCGGCCAAGGTGGGGGGATTTTTAGCCAAAGGCACAGTCAGGACTTTGTTGATATTTCTTTGCCTATATAATATTATATAATATTAATCTACTTAATTCGTAAATTATCGGTCTAAATCTTTTTAACATCAGATTAGGGTTGACTTTCCAAAATCTTTTGAAAATTTCTGATTTCTGATTTAATATATAGTGAAAAAATGACACACTTTGGGACGTGGGTGTTAGTGCATACATACATCCGTCATGTGTAAACAATTAGGTGGCTCACAACACCTTGAAATACTTTCTCAGATCAGCAGGAAATTGCTTGAATAAAATAAAGTGATAACAAACAGTGTTCAAAATCAAAGGTCCAAAGGGAAAATACAAAACAGAGGCATGCAGAGCAAACACGGGCCTCTAGAAAAATCAAGGTAGGATTGATCAGGTGCCATGGAGGAGTGAGAATCCTTTGCTGACCGGTCACACCCGCCGTATGCTCTTTGTCGTAATCGGGATTTCAAACGGAAAAACCCGTAGACAATTCGGTGATTACTAATGGTTTAACAATAAGTATGAAAAACGTCAGTCAGCATACGACCCAGTAGATATTGTATTTAAATTGCTGACAAGGTCGTTGTATCGACCAAAAAGTTTATGAAGGGATTACTTTGACAATCAAGCCCTGTTATATTAACTTGTTTGTGACAATGTCAGTAGCTTGCCTCGCCCTTTCTACGTAGAGTATGTCCTTGCATATCGAAATAACTGAGACACAAAAACATCATGTGCAGGGTAATGGAGATATATTGCTACATAGGTAAGGAAAGTTGACGATTGAAAATTTGAAATCATCGCGTTTATCATAAAGTTTTGTTGTCGGGTTGCAATCGATGTCCCTTTCCAGAAAAAAAAATATATCCAAATATGAAACAGATGACACAGACTCTGTTGTACATGTATATTTTATTTCAAGTTCACTGCATGGGCATGATTTATAGCATACAGTTAAGATATATAAAAGTCAAAAAAGACAAATAATGTGCATTTTTTAAATAAAAATTATACTTCAAAAACTCAATTCAGTTATTTAATATGAACGAAATCCTCAGGCTGATTCGAACTCATGGTCTGCGGTTCATAAAGCCGATCATTTAACCAAACGACTGAGCTACCATCCATTGTGGACATGTCCAAGTCACTGTCATCAATTACATTATTAATAATAATTTCCATTATTCATAATTTCACTGTTATCTTTGATTCAGAGTAAAAACAATGTCGGACACCAGCAGGCCAGTGATAAAACTTCCCATTGTGGACATGTCCAAGACAGAGTCGGACCGGGCCGGCCTCGCCAAGATCGTGGTGGACGCCCTGGAGAACATTGGCTTCTTGTTCATAGATAACGTGGAGGGATTGGACTTTGACCGGCTGTTCCAAGCGTGCCAGTGGTTCTTCTCACTCCCCCCGGAGAAGAAGCGGAAGTTGTGTCGGAAGAACTGGGTCCCGGAGAATCCGAACATCTACAGGGGGTATTTCCCGGTGGTGGAGGGAGAACCGAGCCGTAAGGAGGGGTTTGAGTTTGGGCGCGCTGTGAGGCCGGATGATGTCCAGGTAACGTGAACGCGGCTATGTTAAGGCTGTCCGAAGCTAGATATATATCGAAAAATGATACCATTTTAATCATCGAAAAATACTTTAACCGAACGAGTTTCTTAAAACTTTTATTACATAAATATTAACAGTGACATCAAACACTATATTTGATGTATTTTTGTGACGTCATATATTTTTCTTAAGCACGTGACGGGTGTATTCTAACACGGTAAATAATCTATAAAAATCGCATCGGCGCAAGTGAATAATGACATTAAATCAAAAGTATTTTTATGAAAAATCCTTCGATAAGTAATGTATTTTGCAGTTCTTGCTGGGGGTTCATATAAATATTTCGTTTATTTGAAATACTGTCAAAATATTTCGCACCGCCATCGCAATCAGGCACATTTTTACCTTTTAGGCTCGATTTACACAAAATCGGGTCAATCGGTAGCTTTCCCCCAGCAAGATTCACATTGGTACTTATTTTCTCTCCCAATTTCACGTAAAATATACTAAGATTGTTTTTATCCTTTACTTGCGCCAAGCCGTTTTTTAATATGTATATACATATCACCATTCATTAGATTACAATTATAAACGAGTGGTTGTTATAAAAATCGGTCTCTGCATGAGGCATTAGTTTTCAATTTTATCATAACCGATATATGTTAGGCCTAATTTATTCACTGCATGAGACTTTGACAGTAACAAAATTATAAAAATTTATATTCATAATATTTGTTGTACACAGGTGAGTCCAGAAAATTGGTACTATGAGACATGTCCTTGGCCGGAAGAAGACGGGAAATTTCCTTTTAAGGAATACATGACCTCTATGTACGAGGTCATGCATGAACTCGCCATGGAGATTCTACGCTTGACTGCACTCGGCCTCGGTTTACCGGAGGGGGCGTTTACCTATTTGTTTGACGACAAGCCGTGCTCCACCTACCGGATACTGCACTACCCTCCCTGGGACGGACCCCCTCCAAGCAATGCCCGGATCGAAGATGGCAAAATCCTCACCACGCCTGATCACTCCGACTCGAATTTCCTCACACTTTTGGCGACATTCAATTACAAAGGCCTAGAGATCGTCAACTCTGAAGGAAACTGGGTCGCGGTGGAGCCAAGACCCAAGAGCCTCGTTATGAACATAGGTGACCTTTTTGACCGCATGACTGGCGGGAATAAGTTTCGCGCCACGCGTCATCGCGTCCTTGACATTGGAGTCGACCGGTTTTCTGTCCCCTTCTTCTTAGAACCGTCTTACTTCAGCGATGTCGGGGTCAATCTAATTAAAAAATACACTGGAGAGGAATCGCACGAGCCGGAAAAGTACGGTTGTTACATGATACGTGTCGCCAAATACGAGAGGAAGTATTTTGAATACAAAGTCCTTCCGGATTTTGAGAAAGTCGGCGAGCGGCTCGGTTTGGTGGATCCAGTAGGATCCTAAGTGTTGGGCGCGGAAAGCTGGCGTGGATCTAAGAATCGCTCGATATGAAAATCATGTTCGGTCGGGATCTATGGAAATCAAGCGAGGATCCGAGGAAAGACGGATATTTATACATTATATGTACATAAATTTATATAGATACAATGTGTCGATCGATTTGATTTAATCTTATATTTTGAACATATATGTATATGATTTTATGGTTTGATGCAATGAATCAACATCTTAGAATAAAATGCATTAATCAAGTCGCATGGACGCCACTGTTTGCTTTATAATTTTGATTTTAAACAGAGTACAAAAACTTCATGGTTAAAAGGTTGAGAAATCTTAAAGGCAGAAGTTTAATAGCCTATTCATATGAGCAACACACAAAACTTACACGCCTGAACGGTGAACAACTTACAATTTTAACAAACATTGCATCACAAGAACACACATAAAAATCAAGTTATTTCATCTGTATGTATTTGCACATTTACGCGATGACAATTTTGAATTTACCAGGCCGGTGGCAGTAAATACAAAATTTAAAACATGAAAATAAATTTTGTTTTTACTACCACCTGATAATTAATCCAAAATTTACAACATAACAGTTGACTGTTTGCATGCTGTTGAACTTCAACTCGAGATTCTTTCATTTCCATTAATCTTATATTCAAGCCTACATATTCTTGGCTTGTTTAAGAGTTCTTCCATCCGTATCTTTCTTACTCTATATGCATGGACCATCTCACGGGAGAGACCTCGGCACATTGGTATATACTTGTACCGGTATATTGTTGTAGAGTTCAACATTAATCACATATATACATGTATTTAAGATGGCGATGATACTCACACACATGCTGATATTGAGCTGCTTAGACAAGGGACAAGATTTAGATTGTCGTGTGTTCTACAGATGAACTACAGGTCTACAACAGAAACGGGAGGCGGGGGGAGGGGGAGCTCCTCAAATTTTTTTTTTCTCTTTTTTTTTTTATTGAACTTTCGGATATTCACATAACGCATAATACATAAATACATACATGTATATATTTACATATTCCAGTGTCTTTGCCTGTGATAACACTTAGTATCGATTTTGTACTGTATAACCAATATTACAAATGACGCCAAATTGAGGCGCCAGCGGGGTTTGCTTATTTATATTTAAATATTAAATCGTACGATGGCTTAAAATTATATAAATATAAGTAATAAGGAATCATTCTTTGAATATTATGAGGTGATAATTTCGGTCGGGGCGTGATCAAATCTATCATAAAGCCCTTCGGGCTTTATTGGATTTGATCACGCCCCGACCAAAATTATCACCTCATAATACTCAAAGAATGATTCCTTATTCCTTATATAATTGCAATTCGTATAAATACATTCATGCCATTCACACATAACGCATATATACATGTGCATAAGTCTGGCTGTAACGCGGCATTTGACAGGATAAATAAAGTCAAATTTGTATATACCTGCATGTATATAAATTTAAGAAATATGTCAGAATAAAGTTGAGCGCTAGGTTCTTATCTTCGCGCTAGCCAAGGGTTTTCGGTCCACTCCGTTTATGGGGAGCGGAGTGGACCGAAACCCTTGGCTAGCGAAGATGCAGGTTCCCTGATTTGAAAATAATTTTATTCTATTAATTTACAATTGGGATTGCAATTAAGAGCACAAGTTCTGAAACTTAGACCACCCTCTCCCTATGCATGTACATGACTGTACAATATATTTTGTAATGTAAATATTGGTGTAACAACTATAAATTTTACAAGTTATATTACAATAACATATGTAGTTGTACGAACAATTATGATTTCAAAGGCATACAGTGACGTAATATGATATAATTTACAATTTGAAATATTTCGCTAAACAAAGTATATCTGATATCTGCATAATTAACACATGTGAAATAAGAGCGATACGCATCTTTAGGTTTACCACATGCGCACATCGAATTTTTAATTATATAACATTTATATATGAATAATAATTGAGTGCACAATTGTGTCGATTTTTGTATGAATAATGTTTTCCATGTACATATGTATATTCAATTTATTCTGTCACGTATAGGACTACTTGCGTTTTTAGTTCCCTTAGTTATCTTTCTTAGGTGCGTGACGTATATATATACATTGTGTTACATTCAAGCAATCCAACAATTTAAACTCGCACACTGTAAAGTAAGTCTACATCTCAATTCTTGAAGCAATATTTTGACAATATCGACACAGAATTTGGTTTGTTGTTGTTGTTGTTTTTTTTTCTTTTGCATTTCCTTGGATCTGGTCATCCAACATCTCAAATTTTCCTCGGCCCACACGCAGATTTACAGACAGCATGACTATTCATGTACATGTATATTCCTACTGTCGCGCAGCAGTCACTACAAACTTTACAAGTTTTGTCATGCATGTAATTTTATTATTAAGTTAATAACTGCCACCCGGTAAAACATGACAATACTATACACCCTGTCTTATGTTTGAACCACAGGCGCCTGACGTTCATTTCATATTTCTTCAAAAGATAAAATATTCTGATGTACTTTATAAAATACTGTCTTATTATAAATAGAAATATTTTAAGCGACAGGCGCCTATGATTTGAACCTACATGTACATTGTATGCATGGATGAAAAAACATTCAAAGAACGAGCTTAATCTATGCTTAGAATTTAAAATTACAAAAAATAAATAAATATATTTACAGTATTCTCATCAAGACTGATCACTGTTCCAGATGATTTTACTTGTGCCAAGGCGTCGTGTTTAAAGGTGGACCCCCCCCCCCCCCCCCCCCCAAAAAAAAAAAATTAACAAGCAAACAAAAAAACACCTTCCCCTTAAAAAACAAACACAAACAAACAAACAAATATCGATGCATAGGAGAACATTGCTTGATAAGTTTTATTGCCACTTTTGTCATTATAAATATCGACTGTCGGGTGAGATACATTATTTACTTTTATATCAACATATCCAAGGTTTTTTTTCCATGTTGGAGATGTTAGGAATTTACTCGCAATATCCTATGAATCGAGTACACTTCCTGTATAGCCAAATATATATAGGAATTTAATTTCCGATGTGGGAATTTAACAAAAGTTCAAAAAGGATTTTAGATCGATCTGATATCAAAATTGAATTGCCTACACTGATCAGTGCATCATCGAACAATACTTGTCCGAAATCAATTTCAAGTCTCCAGGAAATACTTGTATCATTTTTGAAAATGAAATTTATCACTCTAACAGAGGATTTTAAAAAAATATATTATAGAGGGTTATAACTATTTTCAATATTTTGTATAGGAAGATTATTTTTATTTACCTTGGTAAAATGAAAATTTCCCCACAGAAAAATCAAGTTTAAAAGGTAAACATCCCACCCACCTGTCAGGTAAGACCGCACCCAGAACCCAAAATTGCTAAGTGGGTAGTGGTCTGCATGTAGGCAATTGATTGCTATATTGCAACTGTACATTAGACTGGTGCGAAAAAAAAACCCCGGTGTGGTATCATGCGCACATGAATCAGATCATATCATGGCCAAAAAAAAAATCCAGGGGGGTGGAGCGTTCTGAGATTTATTTACATGTATTTATTCAAAGATTTAATGCTATTACTGCGTAAATTTGAATAGTTTAATTTTCTTCTGGGGAGAATGGGAGGAGGTGGGGTAGACCGCCCCGATCTACTTGTACATGTGCGTGTACACCTTTACAAATATTTTTTTTTATAGATCAGCGGATGAGTATTATTGATTGCATGGATGGTGTAGTTTTCCGTGAATAATGGTTCTAAAAGAAATAAATCATTTTTATTTTTATTTTCGTCTTTGATAATATTAAAACTATCATCTTATATTATAAATTTTGTTCCTATTTCCACCCCCCCCCCTTTCATCATTCTCAAATTTACCCGGGAAACAAAGTTCTGAACGAAGAAAGTTTCGTTACTTAGACAGACCGGAAGTTAATTATAATGTAAATTTTGGTCGTGGATCTTAACAAAAGTGCATCGCGTCTTTGGTTTCGTGCTTGAAGTCAAATATTTTGAGGTATGTGTCAATATTTATCGTTCATATTCTTGCCAATGTTAGATTTTGTGTTTCTTTCAGAGAATAAAAAATGGCGGAGCGTAATTGAATATCGATTTTAAAAGACTGCAGTTGCAGTTATCCCAGAATGAGAATCTGTTTGTTTTGAAATGTCATTAGGTGGAGAGGAGAAAAAATAGGTCATTGTGACCTTATTCCTTGTTTTGTGATCGATTGTTAATAATTTAATCGATCTAAAACCTCCATTAGTTCTTTTTATTTCCCTAAATCACACGCTGTTAATTGACATAAAACAGCAATAAACGTCCCTTTATATTTTTTTCCATTGCCCGTTATTGAACCTTGAATCGTTGGTATACTGTCTTACTCTCACCACACTAAAGTAAAAAATCTTAGTTAAGAAAGAAGACAATTATGAGAGATACCATTTGCATTGTGACCCAATCTTTAAATGTGGTTTTTGAATAAATCGTAAAATCACAGTCAGCAGTATTAAGTTTCTTTAAACCCCACGAAAACCTCTACAATAAAACCCCCCTTGTTGTAATTGAGGAACACATATCTTATCTAAACATGCAAATTGATACTGGGATTGTTCTGATAATTTGACAAAGTAAGGGTGTATCCGTTTGTGTACGTGTATGTGGCGGCAGACTATTAGACCCACAATTTAGCAAGTCTATTTTCTGTTTAATTCATCCATGTTTGATACATATAATTGGATCGTTATTGACCTTACATTATTGTGCTCAGTGCAAATTTTTGAAGATGAAAAGATAGGACTTTACTAAAGAAAGCTTGAACAGGTAAAAATTTGTCTTTGTTTTTAATTTAATGGTGAAGATAGTGTTACGATCATATGGTCAGGAATTTAAAAAATGTATCCATATATTTATAAGATTAAAGATTGGACTGAAAGTGATAAACCTTTGAAAAACATTCGTCGCAGTCTGAAGTACATCTTTTATATGGCATGTTTGTAGCAGTTCTTATATTAACAATGACATGTGTTATAATATGTTAGTGGGCAAGAGAAATCCAATTCAAGATGCTGTTTTGAGCAATCTAGGAAATAATGTCTATAAAGAGCTAGAGCCACGAAGCATCAAAATTGCCCTATCATTAAAAATTACCATATTTTGGTAAAATATAGAGTAGAATCTTAGCTTTTCATAACTGTTTTTCTTTTTTCGATATCTATCATACTTTTTTATTAACGGAGTTTAAAATATGGCATTGTTTTGATGAAAAATGTAGAACAGACGTCATTTCTGTTAAGTAAAGTCATGAAATGATAAAACTACGTATGACTTGAAACTAATAAAATAAACAAAAAACAAATAAAATTATCATGTAGACATTATAATTAATTTATGAAAATAAATTTATTGATGAAAATACCATGAAAAGCTTATTTACAATAAAGTTTAAAAAATATTACAGGGACCAGTGCTGAAGGTCAATATAACGGCGGTACATTTGAATATGTCGGTGTCATAAAAGTTCTTTTTTCTGCAATTTGAAACTGCATGAAGTAATGCTGATGATGCGCAGTGTATAACTGAGGATTAATCATTCAATTCTACCAATGTAATCACAAATTATTAAAAATAAATATATAAATATGACAGAGATACGGTAATTGAATTTAATAGAGATGTATGTATTAAATCTCGAATTTTGATGCATTACTGTAACAGTCTGTGTACATTATTCTACATGATTATTTTAATTATTTCAAGGTTTCGATATTTTCACCCAATCCTAGCGCTTTACAGCAGTTAGATGCCAGGGTTCAGTCCTTTGAAATGTTTTATTTTCCCATTTTGCCCCTGGGCTCACCGTGCGTTCATGTGCGCTCACCGTGCGTTCACTTGCGCCAGCTCTCCGCTCCGCTCCGTTCCCGCTCATCGTTCACAAAACGCCCACCGTGCGTTCATTAAGATTTCGCCTTGCGCTCACTGCGTTCGTTTAGTGTTCACTTATTGTTTAGTCAGATAATATTATATTTAGGCTTATAACAATACAAACATGTAGTTTATTGTTATTTTTTCCTGATTACCAACGAAAAACAATGTAACAATACCTCCCGGGGCACTCCAAATAAATCGTTCATCTTGCGTTCACATAAAGTACATATATCGTTCACCGTTCACTTTGCGCTTGCGATTGCGCTCTGCATAAGCACTATCCAAATTCGGCTCAGCGTGCACTCGCCGTTCGTTTAGAGTGCACTCACCGGTGCTCACCGTTCACGAACTGTTCAAGTGAAAAATAAAACCTTTTAGCGACTGTGTATATGTAATGGATATACTAGTATGCCGAAAGCAGTTTCGAGGCCCGTTATAGGGCCGAGAACTGTGATATTTTTTCATACAGAAGTGTTTGAGGCATATATAGTACTTAAATCACTCCATTGAATATCATTGTTGATTCCTGAGACAGTCCAATTTTAAAGATTAACAGTATTGTAACCACTGGTAATGGTCTGATATTAAGAAGTTCTGTAATATATCGGACTGTCATAAGTAAAATTCTTGACTGCTGGAACAAGGGAATGACATTACAGCAGTGGTTTAATGTTCATTAATTAAATGAAAAAAGAATATCGATTTCTTTAAAAATATTTTTATGATTTTATTATTCCTTATAAATGCCATAACGTCTATTCATTTCATTTTTTCTAGTGATATTCATGTCTTTTGAGAATTGTTACAAGTGATAAGCTATCCGTAAATGTCTTGAGAATTAAGATCATATTTCAGAGAGAGAGAGAGAGAGAGAGAGAGAGAGAGAGAATGTTGGTTTACTATTTTGAAGCGGAGATAGGTTAAAATGAGCAGTAGCACATAAATAATGTCGTAAAATTGTCTTGAAAAGTCGAATTAATAGCAAGCATGTAGAATTTGTGTTATCATATATATAGATTTGTAATGAACTCGGCCGTACATCGATTTTTTCAGAGGGAAGGAAAGGGGGGGGTGAATGGAAACAAATACTGATTTAAATCTCTCTGTACGCATCGTTGTTTTTTTTTTAAAGAAAGGGCCCGGCAATCTGAATTTTTTCTATATGCCATACAAGAAAAACTTTAATTAGATTTAATACGCATAAAATGATCGAAGATAATTTCAATCGAGAATTGTATAGGCAAAAGTAAGTCACCGATGTACACACATTTAGGTGATTTTTTATTTTATTTGACAAATTATCAACAAAGACATCGCAATTGGGATTAGACTTCTATATAGTGAACATGCTGATAATGTATTCTAAGCTGTGTATACCAAAAGCCGTCTTTATCGAAACGGACACAATCGAACTTTTAAGAAAGGAGTGCAACTGCATGTAAAGGTTCACCGGAAATACATTGACCACGCGACGAATCAACACTGATCAACAGGTGGCTGATAAAGAAAAGACATATGCATTGGCAAAATGTTTTTATGCAAGGGACGATGGCTTAATATTCAATTACAGCTGTACTTACGAATTAAATAATCAAGTTTTTTGATGGAATAAGTTAAGTTTATCATATATGTACATGTTTACACGTGATGTCGACTGTCTTTCTTCCGCGGTATTCAGGAACACGTGTACTTGTTAAAAAAAAAACGCTTGTATCTTTCCTTTCGTTTAATGCATTTCACCGTATGACAAAAAACCCACAACTAGCTACTTATACATGCTATTGATTATTACATAAAGGTATAGGAATATATATTTACTTACGTACGTACAATGTTAACTTTGCCATAATTTAGTTTTTCCCTGTTTGTTAACAATGTTCATGTATCTCATGTATTCATGTATTCTACTGCCCTTGAATAATACCGTGGTACATAGAAATAATGCTTTTTAAAAATGCAGACTTTACTGTTAAACTGTATTGGCAAAATACTGAAAGAACTCAACATTCCATGTACAGATTCAACTGACGTCGCAAACGTCAAACTATGACGTCATTGATGATGCACGATATAAGCATGAATACACAGTATAAAATTACTAGATAAAACATGTTAAAGTTCAGTTTATATGCATTTCTTCCTCAAATATTTAATAAAATGATGATTTTGTAAATAATCAGAAATAATTCTTTATCATTATTAATTAAATTCTGCTATTTCAATAAAAAGGAAGCAAATAATTTCCCTAAAATAGAGTGGTCTGTTTTATTTTCTTATACTAAAATTTTCAAAATTTGTAAAATACATATTGGCCACACTTGAGTACCTCTACGAAATTTTGCAGGCAGAAGCACTTATGCAATATCTCTCAGTTTTAAAAGTTTCAAAGAGGTACTCAAGTGTGGCCACATTCAAATTTGGGAAAAACTGCAGTAAAATCTACAATTTTCAGCTATTTTTAACGATCATAGTATGTTTGGTGATGCGCATGTGCTAAACGGTGGGGCCGAAGTGAAAAATTTCATATGCATAGAAGCAGAATATTGTGCCCTACATTATAAGTAATTACAATTTGTATTGTTTCAAACTTGAGTTTTGTGAAAATTTTAAGGCACATTTTGATGCTTCGTGGCTCTAGCTCTTTATAGGAAAGACTTGTCCATTCTGAAGAGAAGTTGGCCAATTTAAAAGCTAATACTGTCACATATCAGTCAAATGAAAATGAGATCTTTTTGTTTCCTTATTATTATAATGATACCATCACAAGCTGAGACTACACACATCAGAACAGCATGGTGTGAAGGATCTCAGTTGAAGGGCCATTTTCAGGGACCAAGTGTCAGTAGTGGGTGTGTTAAAGGTCACATGAAACGATTTTTAACACTATGATTTTCTTTCATGAATATAAAGCTTGGTATAAACAAATGTTAAAATACATGATGTAAGATTTGTTTGCCTTTGCATTTCTGAGAAATAACCGTGAAAACTGAGAACCTGAAAAAATTCTTGCCCGCTTATCGTTCTTGATTTTGTGGATTTATGACGTCACAAAGACCCACCGATGTAAACAATGCATTAAAACTAGTGTAATTTTACAGTAGTTTATCGATTAAATTTTAGTAATTTTTGCATATATGAACGTGTCTTTCTTTTCAAATGAGATCATTAGATTTCGTAGTAGCCTAGATATGACTTAGTTTTAATTGGTCGTTAATGAATAAATCTAATATCAGCTTCTCACAAGAGTAAAAGAGTGGAAATTTAACGAAAGAAATGCTCCAACATTTACAGCTGATTAATGAATTATCCTTATCCTTTTGAAATAAAAACATCATTTTCTTCTTTGGTACGTATAATGATTGAGCTACATTTAAAGGGAATTAAAGCATTTAAATTGATTTGATTTAATTTGTCACATAAAAAAGTATATAAGGCAGGCCAATGAAAATGTTTGAGGCATTGTGTACATAGTTTGTATTTAAGAGCTGCTATAAAATGCCGCAAAATTATTCTTAAATTTTATTTCGAAATAATATAAATTTCTGACTTATTGATATATACATGTAGCAATATCTTTAGAAAATACTTTGTGTACACGTGTATATTAACGTTTTATTAAATTAGATCGCGGAAATATGGCATTTAAGGATTTAGAAATGTATCGGTAAAATAAATCGGTTGTTTGATAAAAATAGTTGTGAACGAATGTGAAGATAATCAACAGATTTTATTAAGAACAAGCATCAATAATGATAAAAAAAACGAAAGAAAACATTGCGGAAGAAAGTGAGATAAAAGGGATCTGTGAGTAAACACCGCACATACACGTTTTAAAATCAAAACACCGCACATTCAAGTACACGTTTCAAAAGCAAAACATTTGAAGAAATTTCTCTTAGACTAAAAATAATTAAGTGGTAACATATTTGTGAATTTGAAAGTGAAACAAACAATATAATCGTGAAGCGAATGAGGCACAATGAGTCCTACAAGTTGTTTAGAAAAAAAATCTTAATGAATTGCATGAACGTGCAAATGGGAAAAAACGATCAGACTTATTTTTGAATTTGTCAATTTCATTAAAAAGATCAAAATAAAACATATAAATATGCTTATATTAAAATTATATTATACTAGCATGTGGATCTATGAAGAAAATCATTTATTCTCCGTGCAGTCTCGAAACTGAATATCATTATGTACACGCTATTACATGTAAATAAAAACGCACACGATTTCATTTCTTGAGAGAAAAAATACTGACGTGGTTGATTATTGTATAATTATACAAGTTTTTATATGAAATAGTATTTTTTTTTCTTTTAAAATGCTGCAAAATGACATGGATATTTGTATTCACAACATAGCTTTATAAGGCGATTGGGTCTTACTGACGTCATAAGCAAGGGAGGTAAGCCGCGTAAGTCAATGTTCCTTTTCCCGATTAAGCAATTTTGATCGACTGTGGCGCTCACATTTTGCATAAAATATCCAAAAAAACAATGTCAGTCTTATTAAATAGGCACTTATGAACTCATTCCCGTATATAACTCAATATGGTCAGGATATCGTTTCATATGACCTTTAAAGGTGTACAAACGATTTTTTATTTACCTGTAATTTACCTGTCGTACGTGACTCAATTGTCCCTGTGTACGTTGTACACAAACAACCCTCAGGGTAGCTGGTCTGGAGAAAGCTGTAGTCCTCAGGTGTAAATTTCACGTATGTTTTGTTTGATGGAAAGCCAAGACCAGAAACTTGAACCATTTTTTCTCTCTTAAAAATAGGTACATCATAATTCATATACAGATATATAATAGCATATTATGGTGTATCCTAATCATGCTAATGTACTACAACACTATGTCACTATGTATATGTGGAATGCAGTATTTTAATGAACATTTTAACATTGTTCATGGAAGGTTCTCTCTGTCTGTCTCTCTCTCTCTCTCTGTCTGTTTCTCTCTCTCTCTCTCTCTCTCTCTCTCTCTCTCTCTCTCTCTCTCTCTCTCTCTCTCTCTCTCTCTCTCTCTCTCCAAATCTGACCTCTCCATCAGCTTATACATTATACATCATAGCAATAAATACTGGGATCACTATAATCAGTCTATTCATTCCATGAGAACCAACCAAAAGGTTGAATTATGAAATGAAATCAGGAATAACATTTGCCTGAACTTTTGCTGGAATAACACGTTGACATTTCAGAGTTATTGATAACTTCTAACTAGGCTACCCCTAAATTATGTTTCATGCTGATGTTTGTATAGTCAAAGTGGCTCATGCTTCTAGTTTGAATTGGGATGGGGGGGGGGGGGGGGTGTTGGAAGGGATTGTGGACTTTTATTTACCGTATTTTTCGGGGCATAGGCCGGTATTTTTTTCCTCCGATGAGCGAGCCCCAGCCTATCCCCCGGGATCGGCTATTCTTAGACTCAAAGTTAAAAAAATTTAACAGTAAAATATAAAATCCACTGTTTTTATCCGTTGTACTGTTGTAGCAATTTATTATGAGGGTTGGTTTTTTTTCATCCGTTTGAACTATTGTTCGATAGTTGTCCCGTTGATAATTTTTGTAATGACATCGTGAGTAATAAAATGTACAGTACTGTACAAGGTATTTCTTTACAATCCCAATCAAAAGAATTTTTTTCCCACGTTCGTGTATGAACCCTGGAAACTATTATTGCGTAGTAAAAAAGAAAACGAAACCGGGTAGAATGTAAAATGACGGAATTTTGGTGAATTCTTCAGGAATCACTGGTTTGGGTGTAGAAAAAATCAAATACTATGTGTTTTTACAATTAATTTTCTGTTGGATGAAATAACGGTATTCTGATGTCGTGTGTATATACAAAGGTGTGAAACCCGTGACTAAAACACAGCCTGGGGGCACGTAGCCTAGTGAACACCGTTACACTTCATTGCATTAACTGTGTTTTTACCATTACAACTTCTCTGCATAACGACAAGTCACTATTTAATTAATTAATGGAAAGAACACAAATGTTTGGTATTTCGTTTTCTCATTCATAGCGATTACGGGGGATAACTCTATATGAATATGAAACCACGTGTTGAGCTAATGGACGCAGTACCCCGTATTTACAAGTAGCTTTCAAAGTATAACTTGATTAAATGAGATTTAGCAACAAGGTATTAATAAAATATATAAGGTTTGGTAAAATATTATACTTAGTTCTACCAGACAGAACCACGGAGGTTGGTGTTGCAATTAAATTTACACTATGTAAAATTACGATACACAACGATACACCGACGAATACGGAAGAGACCAAACAGCCACAAAACACAGATTAATTTTTAAAAATTGCTTGAAATATATATGTTAAGCAAATTTAATAACTTTAATTACTCTTTTGACTTTCTACATCGATATTCTGAAAGTATATACTTAATACGTACGGTGACTTTCTTAATCAGCGGTCATACTTTCACTATAGTAATCATCGATTGAAAATCGGCTTATCCCCCAATTAGGCTAGTCTAAGGATTTTTCTTGAATTTTGTCTAAAAATTAGCAATTCGGCCTATGCCCCACATCGACATATGCCCCGAAAAATACGGTACTTACAACATATCTAAAATATATGTGTAAAAGTTGAGAAAATGATTTGACAGCGGATTAGTGGTGATATTTTTGTGATAATATTATATGGATGCATTAATGTTTAAAATGTAGAAATATTTTTTAACATTCTCCAACAAGTTTTTAAAATTTTCTGTTTTCCAGAAATAAAGATATTTTATGAAAACAATGAATGGAAAAAAATGTTCAACCCACACTCCTCAGCCTTGTGCAATTTTTTAAAGTTAAAACAGAATCGGGATTAACCAGGAAGCTACCACACATCCACTTATATACTTGCATCCATTGGTATATATATAATCTGCACCATGCATGCATACACACACCTGTTAGTGTTAACTTCATCATCTCTCAAGTACAAATGTCTCTCTCCCTCTCTGCATTTATGTAATAGTGTAATCGTAGACATGTGTATATTACAAAGCCTGTTTTTCACGACAGGGGAAACATGCCATCAAATCGACTTGAGTGTTACAAACTGAAATGAAGTGATAACATTTTTATTTCCCCAGCGGCTTTTTCTGTTTTCATCTTGTAGCGAGGGCTTTTTATTAACATAAATGAAATTCAGTTGTACTTTGAATCTCTGTGGTTTTATCATGTTTATAGGGGAAAACCCCTCGGATAAATTTTACCAGTGCATGTATATATTACATATGTATTGCATATAATTGGGATATTCCAGGCACAAAATCAGAATATTTTTCGGTGGGGGAGGGGGTGGTTA